>NW_028317843.1:2166500-2476000 GCF_062004578.1 Staurois parvus
GTTTGGTGAGAAGGTGACAACAGTTGGTACAATCATGTGCAAATGGAAGAAACACAAAACAACTGTCAGTCTCCCTAGGTCTGGGATCTCACATCGTGGCGTGTTAATGATCATGAGAAGAGTGCGGAATCATCTCAGAACTACACTGGAGGATCTTGTCAATGATCTCCAGGCAGCTGGGACCACAGTCACCAAGAAAACAATTGCTAACAATTTGGGGGTGTTTTTCTGTTAAGGGGACAGGACAGCTGCACAGCATCAAAGGGAGGAGGGGCGGGGCAATGTACCATCAAATCTTGGGTGAGAACCTTCTTCCCTCAGCCAGGGCATTGAAAATGGGTCGTGGATGGGTGTTCCAGCATGACAATGATCCAAAACATATGGCCAAGGCAACAAAGAAGTGGCTCAAGAAGAGGCACATTAAGGTCCTGGAGTCGCCTAACCAGTCTCCAGACCTTAATCCGATTGAAAATCTGTGGAGGGAGCTTAAAGTTCGAGTTGCCAAACGTCAGCCACCAAACCTTAATGACTTGGAGAGGGTCTGCCAAGTGGAGTGGGGCAAAATCCCTCCTGTGATGTGTGCAAACCTGGTGGCCAACTACATGAAATGTCTGACCTCTGTGATTGCCAACAAAGGATTTGCCACCAAGTACTAAGTCATGTTTTGTGAAGGGGATCAAATACTTATTTCCCTTATGAACATGAAAATCAGTGCATAATTTGTTAGACATGCATTTCTTTTGAATTTTTGTTGGTATTCTCTCTCTCAGTGTTATAATACACCTACCATTCAATTTTCAGACTGATCATTTCTTTGTGAGTGGGCAAACATTCAAAATCAGAAGGAGAACAAATAATTATTTCTTTCACTGTATCCCATTCTTTTTCTTTTCCTTGAAGGGTCCCTGGTTCACAGTAGGGTCTAATCAGCTTTCAAACAGTGTAGGTGTTCAACCTGTTTGGAGTCTGATTAGACCCCCTTGTTAACCACGGATGCGTTAAAGAAAGAAAAAGTTTGGGATATAAGCCCCCGTGGGCCGATCCTTTTGCCTGTATCAGGAGCAGCCTTGGGTTCTGTGGTGCCTTTCTCACAGGGCAGGGACCTTCAGCTTTGGAATGATAAACTCGTTTGTTGAACACTCTGCTCCTGAAGAAGCATCTCTGTGAAACGTATTGAGAAAATATAACCTCCTCTACAAGCCTTACAGTTTCGTACATGTCATATTTTATACATCCAGTGGGCTATTCTTCCCTTTTTGGAGCAGAAAGTTCTTACTGTATATTTCAATGGTTGTAATGTAGAGGATGCTACTGTAATAAGGGGTTCTGTCTATAACCGTGTGTATATGTTTTAAAATTTTGTGTTTTTCCCTTGGATTTTAATAAGCGACACTGTTACACCAGGTTGAGTTAAAGTATTACTAACCCAGGACCCTGCATTTACTATACCTGGTCTCCCACAGTACACACAACATGGAAATGCAATTATTTTAGTAAATATAAACTGCTAAATATCTTTTCTTATCAGCAGTTGGAGCAGTCTTGTGACTTTTATCAGCAGAGCACTGGTTAAAGCTTGTAGGAGGACTTTTCATTCTCCCCTGATTGTCCTATGAGGCTGCAGGACCCCTGACCCTCTGTCTGGACAGCACTGATTGGCCCTGTGCTGATCACATGCACTCTCCCAAGAAAAAAAAAAACCCTCTAGCAAAACACACCAAACTGAGCATGTGTAGCTTGTCTCCAAGGTTCTGTCTATCAGCAGATGCATTGGGGACAGTAGAAGAAGGGGAGGATCCGAGAAGACAGGATCAAACAACCTTTTTTTTCCACAATGTGGAGGATTAACCCCTTAGGTTCATCAATGAGTATAACAAGCATGCTTTACTGCATATACAGACTAATTTTACTGTTTTGGGTTTAGTAACACTTTAAGATAAATAAAATGTTGGTTTTATATAGTTGAATATATGTGTGTTTTTCTTAAGTGGTAACACACCGACTAAGTCCCTTAGGATTTTTCTTTGACTGTTTTTTCAGTCAATATCTTTTCATTATGTATACTGTATATAGTGTGTGTGTGTGTGTGTGTGTGTGTGTGTGTGTGTGTGTGTGTGTGTGTGTGTGTGTGTGTGTGTGTGTGTGTGTGTGTGTGTGTGTGTGTGTATATATATATATATATATATATATATATATATATATATACATAGTGGGAACTAGCACCAAGGGTAGAGCCTATTAAGCACACAGTCACTCACTTGCTTCTTTTTTAAGGGCTGTATGTGCCCAAATTTATTTAAAGGAAAGTTCCACATAACAGGTTTCCCACACAGGGGTATCCACCATCAATACAAACAAATATTCAGCCTCTTGGCTCTCTTTATCAGCCCTGCTGGTTAGCAGTACCTCTATTTATATGGTTCTCCCAGACCACTGGCTAGTCCTAGCATACAGCAGTTGGACTCATTAAATGCACACAGCCTCCTTCTACAATATGGCTTTTTGCACACAGCTATCAGCCACTTGCACACAGCTAGCAGCCTCTTGCTGCTCTGGCTTCCACCTCTACTAGGTGGAGCTTTCCTGACTCCAGAGCAATGACCTCCTGTCTGCCGGGGTGAAGCCCAGAACCCTGGTCCTGATGCTAGAAGAGAGCCATGCACACCTGACCAGTCAGTCTCCTGGCCATTCCCAAAACCTGGTCCCAGGATTGGAGATTTCATCCCCCCAAACAGGGGCGGACTGACCATTTGGGTACTTGGGCACTGCCCGAGGGCCCAGGGTCAGTAGGGGGCCCCATGAGATGCCCCTGGTAGCTTTCATAGGCTTTTTTGAGTGTGGTTTTAATGTGGACAAGGACACAGGGACCTCATGATCCCCTATTGCCCAGAGGCCCCATGAGTTGTCAGTCCACCCCTGCTCCCTAATTACTTTGAAATCTCCAGGCTCCAGGTCCCAAAATGGACTTTACAAACAAATGAGGAAAGTGAAAAGCCACTTTCCTCTGCATTAAACAAGTACCCTGGAGCCCCTCAACCTGCCTTGTTGAGAATCCCAGGTGAAATATATATATATATATATATATATATATATATATATTCGAATATAATTGACACTTCTGAATATTTAGGATCCAGAGAAAGTCATTTTTATGTTTGATCTTTATCTGAAACACTTATGCAAGCTTTATGATCATTTAGCATTAAACTCGATGTTGATTTAAACAATGTGATTTCATAAATGGCACATTTCAGTTATTCATTATTTTTGTCAATAGAATAACACTGACCTGTCACAGATATTAGATTGCCACCTGCAGGAAGACTAGAAAAGTGCAAAGACTATTTCTCGTATTCCAGTGAGTCTAAAAATATTGTGGTGGCTACTAATTTCACAGTACATGTAAGGAGAATGTTTGTTTTCTTTCTCTAATTTATTTTCTCTGATGAAGAAACTTTCAATGATTATGATACTACCTTGCTGGGGGACCGGACTCTTTTTTTTTTTTTTTTTTTTTTTTTTTTTTTGTGGTGGTCCCCTATTAACATTTAAAACAAACCTTATCTAGGTGCCTATAGATGAAGGGAATACCTGGACACTATATATTTGTCACTATATATAATATATATTAGACATGTGCGTTTCATTTTCTAATAAATTAATTTGGCCAAAAGTTTGATTTTCACAGATTCAGATGTATCTGAATTTCTGAATGGACACAGTAACAGATGTCAACGAATCCGAAAAAAAGTTATAATGAAATTAAGGAATGCATTTGATTCATTAGTTCATTCAGATGTTTGAATCATCTGAAAAAAAGCATAACAACATAATGAATGACCTGAATTCATTGTGAATAGCTGGTTGTTAATGCGGAGCTCCAATCAAAAAGGGAAGTTCCACTTTAAGCCTTTGTCCCCTGCTCCCCATTAAGGATTGGCACCTTTGGGGACTCTGGGGGGGGGAGCAGGTACATGAATTTGACAGGTACCCTCTCCCACTTCCGCTGTGATCGCCTAAGGCAATCGGAAGTGGAAATTGTCCTCCCCCCTCCCTCCCCATAGTCTTCTGGGACATGTGACAGGTCCAAGAAGATTACAGGACCATTCACAAAGTGCAGCGCTTCACAAGCATGCGCAGTGGACACCCGGATGCGAAGCCGCAAGCTGTCACAGCTGGGTGCCCACAGTGAAGATACCGGCACAGGGGAGAGAAGATGGACGGTGAAACCAGCCATGGTGAGGACACCGCTGGACCAAGGGACAGGTGAGTGTCTGTATTTTAAAAGTCAGCAGCTACAGTTTTTATAGCTGCTGACTTTTATTTTTTTATTCAACTGGAACTCTGCTTTAAGGAGAGGGCAGTCTACCTTTCATGTCTGGTAAGGATTTTGACAAAACCCCACACCAAACTTTTTTTCTTAAATGGTGTAGGGTCCCCCCAAAATCCATACCAGATCTTTATCTGAGCATGTAGCCTCACAGGCCAGGAAGGAGGGGGATGAACAAGCACCCCCTCACTAAACCATTCCAGGCCACATGTCTTCAACATGGGGAGGTGCCCCCCCCCCAATGCACTTTGTCCCCATGTTGATTAGGACAAAGACCTCTTCCATACAACCCTGGCCTGGTAGTTGTAAGGTTCGGGGGAGTGACTTATCAGAATATGGGAGCTCCCTTTAACATAGTACCCCTGCTCATTCATCAATAAATGTGAAAAGTAAACAAAAACACAGACAGGTTTTGACAAGTCCTTAAAAAAAAAACATGTCCCCAATGTAAATTCAGAGTCAATCATGAAGAACACCAACCCATGCGGAAAAAAACAAAAAAAATCGTACCGCCCTCCAAACATGACCAGTCCTGTCGAGAGACATTTGCTGAATGACAGCCGCTAAGTAAACATGGAGGTGACCCAGTGACATCAACAGGTGACCACACCCCTCATTATGTCATGGACGGGGATCTCCAAGAAAAAAGCTAAAATGATTTACAGAAAGCACTATGAAATTGTAATCCTATTATCTTGAGCACCAATGAAGGATTGTATAATAAGCAGTATATGCAAAGGGAGAATAATACTTAAAGTAAAGATGGACCAGTGAAGTTTGTTGGCACATTGTATCCTACAAAGTAGAGTGGAGGCACAAATAAAGTTTGAGTGTAATAAACCCCATTAAATGGGAAGGCCCTATATGTTTTTTTGGAAGCAATATATCATAGTGAGCACATACTGTTAAATTTGAAGAGCATGAAGTAACACAACTGGAGAATTTTGATGTGGAGCACAATATTTCAAAGTTCACTTTTCATACTTGGTGGCATTTAGATTTTTTTACGTAAATAACTTCCAGCACGTAGGAAAGTTATTCTTTGGTTTCTTTTTTGAGTTTATTTAAGATTAATAGGAAACAACAAATAGCATGGGAGTGAGCACTGCTCTGGGGAACATTCACCTGTGAGAGTTCTTGCATAGAAATCAAAAAGTGTTTTCAGAATTGCCTGGCTTAACTTACTTAATTTACCATGACATTGTGACTGAGTCTCGCCTCAAAGAAAAAACTAAAACCCTATCAGATACCTGAAGCTCAGAGAAAAGCAATTTTGGAAGAACAAAAAATGCTAACCCTTAGGGTTAAAGGGAACTCTAACAGCAAGCAGCCAAGTCCCATAATTATCCCTAAGCTTGATGGCAGGCTGAGGTTCTGCAACAATGTCTGGAAACTAATATATATCCAAATTTGATGCTTATACCATGCCTCGAGTAAATGAGCTGGTTGTCTGCAGGTACATTATCAATCTTGATCTTACTAAGGAGTATTGGCAGGACAGGGCAAAGGAAAAGACAGCTTTTGTGGCACCACATGGGCTATACCATTACATGGTCCTTCTTTTGGATTACATAGGACCCTGGCATCATTCCAAAAAAATGTGGACTGCATTCTGTACTTGTTAGGAAAACAACTACACACAGTACAAGGAGGAAAGTTGAGCTGTTAGTATGGGTGAAATCTTGATTTCTTACGCAGATGTTGCTGGCTAGCAACTCTCCGTGTCCAAAAGTCACTTCCCTTCATAGAGTCACCCAAGAAAGTCCTATTCTGAGTCCATTCAAGTTTCCTATTTTAACTGAAGCCCTGATGAAGGAGGGATATTTTCTGGGCCCTGAACCACATCGGATGTTTTTTAGTACAAACCAATAAATTAAATGTTTTCATTTGGTCTGGTTCTTCTTCCATTGGTGTATGTTTTGCTGTTGGCTTACAAACTTGCACCAGCATCCTAACAGCATGGATTACCACCTCCTTGGAAGCAATTGTCCATGACCTGAGGCTGTTTCACCCACACTACATCTCAACTGTCAGTGTGCGTGGACACTTGTTTTAGCTTTATTAAATGGTTTATTACATTCGCATGATGTGTGCCCTCTGTTTCCTGTGAGCTAACTTGTCAATGGAATTTCCCCAAGATTCCTTGAAACTGAAGCTGCAGCTGGTGTTGGTCAGCATTTTCAGAAGAGGTTACCCCTTAGATATTCTTCACATTAAAAATATCAATGACTGTGATGAACATTCATTGACTTTGTGGTTTAGATGATGACAGTAGTGTTATTTTTGTGGCATTTTTCTATTTATTTGTGTGCGAGCTATTTTTGTCCATGGGTAAACTTTATACTTTTTATCAATAATGAAGTTTTAAAGCAGTGATATTTAACCTTTTGCCATCCGGCCAATGGTCATTTGGTGGCCGGCAAAATCCCTCAGTGTTCCGGGTGGACGCCATATGGTGTCCTCCCAGGCATGCGCAGTTTGCACACCTGCAGAGCCGCGCAGTGGCACGATGTGTCACCGGCCGTGTACCTCGGACACGGCCGATGACAGATCTGAGTACCGGCCAATCACAGCAGGTCACATGACAGTTGTATACGATGGATGGCTTCATTCATGCCATCCATTGCATACTATTGTGTCTACCTGTGATTGGTCACAGTGATCACATGCACAAGCTAGGCCAATCACAGCCCAGCTGTTATGTGATTAGCTGTGGCCAAATCACAGCTAAGCACAAAAAATAAAAAAACCCTGAATGAATCAATGTCATTCAGGTAAATGCTTGCTTATAGCAAATAATTCTTTGCTATAAGCAAATTGTGTAAAAAAGAAAATAAAAATACTGATCACTTCTCCAAAGTAGTACAATGGTACTATGGTAACATTGTACTACTTTGGTCATAGTGAAATATGAAAAAAAATCTTAAAAAAATAAAAAAAAATGTAATAAAAAATTAAAAATAATAATAATAAAAAAAAAAAATTATATATATTTTTTTTCCATACTGTCACCAGTCAGTGTCCCTGATCACTGCCATGCCAGTTATATGATGACGCTGTACTGCACTGGTGACAGTATGTAAAAAAAAAATAGTGAAAATAATTTTTTTAATTTTTTAATTTTCCGAAAAATTATGACAAAAAATACAACTTCAAAAAACTTGCCATGCCTCTTATGAAGTACGTCGGACTGTCTACTTTGCAAAAAGGGGTCATTTGGGGGATATCTGTACTATTCTGACATTCTTGGACCTCAAGAAATTAGATTGGCTGTCAGTACTTCAGGATTGATCAATATTCAGATCTATACCATAGTTTGTGAACTCTATAACTTTCCTACAAACTAAATAATACATCCTAATTTTGGTTATTTTCACCAAAGACATGTAGCAGAATACATCTTGGCCTAAATTTATGAAGAACAATTATTTATTTGCAAACTTTTATAACAGAAACAAAGAAAAACGTGTTTTTTTTTCAAAATTTTCTGTCTTTTTAGTTAATTTAGCAAAAAATAAAAATCCCAGTGGTGATTAAATGCCACCAAAAGAAAGCTCTAGTTGTGTGAAAAAAATGCTAAAATTTTAGTTTGGGTACAATGTTGTATGACCGCGCAATTGTCATTCAAAGTGTGAGAGCGCTGAAACCTGAAAAATGGTCTGGGCAGGAAGGGGGTAAAAGTGCCCGGTATGGGAATGGTTAAGGCAAATTATACTTTTACATGCTGTCTGTATATAAGCATGACATTGACACTCTCCTACAATGTAAATTGCTAAGGGGTGCTGTAATAACATTCATATGTGAGGGTGAGGAGGCTAAGAGTGTCTTCCTCAGCTGTCTTTTTTTGCAACATATTGACTAACAGGAGCACCTTACAGGGAATTTTAAAAACAAAAAACACCACAAACGTGACTGGAGACTTAAAGTGTTACTAAACACTGGACCCTTCATGCACTATATCTGGTATCCCACAGTACACAGAATAATGCAATTATTTTAGTAAATATAAATTGCTAAATACCTTTTCCCATCATCAGTATATTGCAATTTTGTGACTTCTATCAGTGTCCAAATGAGCACTGGATAAAGCTTGTAGGAGGAGTTTTCATTCTCCTCTGACAGTCCCATGAGGCTGCATAACCCCTGACCCTCTGTCTGTACAGTGCTGCTTAGCCCTGTGCTGATCACATGCACCCTCCCAGAGAAAAAAAAAAACTCTAGCAATGCACACTAAACTGAGCATGTGCAAAGTGACTACTAGAGCTCTGTACTATCAGATAGATTTGGGACAATAGAAGAAGGGGAGGATCAGAGAAGACAGGATCAAACATCCTTTTTACACAATGCAGAGGATTAACCCCTTAGGTTCCACAGTGAGTATAACAAGCATGCTTTACTGCATATACAGACTAATTTTACTGTTGTGGGTTTAGTAACACTTTACAATTCAGTGGAAAAAGTTAAGAAATGAGTACTTTGATACAGCAAACTCATTGCATTTCTTGTTTGGAGGCAATACAATTGACTTGAGAACCCAACCATATACAATTTTCTTATCCTTTCTGACCATGAAGTATGTATAGAAATTAAAATTGCATCTGTTTTCACTGTGAAAATGTCCCAAGGAAAATAAATGTACTATTAAAAAAAAGTGTTTTTAAAACAATTTATAGAATTATAGTTAGAACACAGATAAATGTTAAAGTGTTTTTTTCCAGTTTACGGTATTGTCTTTTCATTGTATATTTCTAGTGAGCATAATTGTTCAGTTAATATTGCAGTGTTTATCTTCAAGTATTTTTTTAAGTGACTTTCACATTTTAACGCTGAACTCCAAGCAGATAAAAAATACATATTTCTGCAGCTCTGTGTTCATTATCACATTATCACATCATTAAATGCCATTTTTATTTTTACAATAGACAGTGAAAGTGCTTGGTTTTGACCTGGTATCAGTCTCTTCCAGTCCTTGCACAGCATAGCTGGAGTGTGGGAGGAAGAAGCAGCACAAGTAGCTAATTAGTTTATATGTTGACATGAAGTATGCTGACAGGAGAAGAGAGCAGAGTGACATGACAGAGAGATAAGATCATCTCAGGTCCAGGATGGCCTGGGCTCAGAGGAAGTGGGTTGAATGATGTTGGTCATCAGCCTGAGAACATCTAGTGGCAGAAAAAATACTGCAATGGGATGCTGGATCTCTGGATTTAAGGTGAATATTCCAGCAAAGCTGGTTTTAATATTTTATTTTTAATGGTCTATTCATTTTATTTTATTATTTTTGACTGGAGTCCTGCTTCAAAGCTGACTCAGATATACGCAGCTGAGAGACTTTTGTATCTCCCGGAGGATTTGTAATTATACCTAGTCAGTTCTGAGATTTGTAGCATGGCCAGGCTGGTAATTTCACTTTTCTCTATTGCAGTAAAGCAATACACCCTGGTTCCTTCCCCTGGACACACCCTGTGATTTATCTCTTAACACTCTGCTCTCTGCACCACTCAGCATGATTCTTTTCAATATATGTGCATGCAACAGATTCTGATTGGCCCACAGTTTTGATCTTCCCTCTGCATGTCTGTTATGCTGTACAGGCATTACAACAGACTAATATGATTTTTTTTAATAATATATATCTGCATTAAAAGCATTTAAAGGTAATATTTGCCTGCAGTTTGGTACTAAATGTTCTTTTTTCTGTATTTTTCTGTATTCCATAAATATAGAGATTATTAGAATTCTTTACTAGAGGGTAATTGATTCAACTTTACATTTCCTGCATAAAGTTGAACTCCAAACAGGTATAAAGTAACAAACAAATGTAATCATTACTATAGCCTTTAAAGTGTTACTAAACCCACAACAGTGAAATCAGTCTGTATATGCAAATATAAAACATAAGGAATGCTGCGCTACATTCAAATCATAGAGAAATGTGAATGTGGGATCCCAAAATATCAAATAAAATGTGACAATGTTATCAATACAGATCAATACGTGCTCATTGATAATATCATAAATCAAATAAATAACTCAAAACATGTGGAAACACAAAAACCATATCTATATATATGTGCATCAACCAAAAATACACATATATATAATGTAATCACACGTGCCTATTGTGAAGTGAAAATAACCATAATAATGGTACACACAAATTAATATCTCAAAGTCCAAAAAATATATTGTTGGTGACAAAAACAGTAAACAGTGCTTCGAAATTATACTGTTAGTGACCACAGGTGAAAAAACTCGTGCAGGTTTCTGGGTGTATACAGATCTGAGAATCCAACCACCATCTGGATTAGCCTCTCACCTCATCCCTTCGACCCTTGCAGATCAAAGAGCAGTAGTGGATCCCTCTCACAGATCCTCCAAGCACCAAAACACTCCAAAGGCAGTTTTCTCAGAGTATAATATTCCCACTATGGCTCTTCTCCAGGAAAAGTTGTAATATCAATCTCTCAAAATGAGACAAAGGAATCCTCCCATAGTGTAGTATATTTAATTATACCATAGGAACATGTAGCATATTTACATTGTAACTTACGTAGCAGCCAGTCCAAGAAAAAACCTCATGCTTTCAGATGAGGATATATCTGTTGGGTGTACAGCTGAATGCACAGGTGTACCAAGATGGCCGCCACGCCGGAAATACGTCACCGCGTTAAGCCGACGCGTTGCGTCACAGTGTCATGTGACTTCATCAGGGCTGTCAATCACAGTGACGATCACTCTTTAAATACCCAGCTTGTTAGAAGGAACCACCCACATAGGAAGGGTTTTCTTCAGCATAATTCCAACACTACTTCCTGCGGCCATAACACTGAAGACCACAGGGGACTCCTATGTAAATACTGCATACTAGTAACTACAGCAGGCACATCTATACAGGGATCATCCGAGCACTGTATAATGATGCACCTACTAAAGTAAATATACCTAATTCTTATAAAAAACAACAAAATGCCTTTATATCAATGCCTTTATATTTGTTGTTTTTTATAAGAATTAGGTATATTTACTTTAGTAGGTGCATCATTATACAGTGCTCGGATGATCCCTGTATAGATGTGCCTGCTGTAGTTACTAGTATGCAGTATTTACATAGGAGTCCCCTGTGGTCTTCAGTGTTATGGCCGCAGGAAGTAGTGTTGGAATTATGCTGAAGAAAACCCTTCCTATGTGGGTGGTTCCTTCTAACAAGCTGGGTATTTAAAGAGTGATCGTCACTGTGATTGACAGCCCTGATGAAGTCACATGACACTGTGATGCAACGCGTCGGCTTAACGCGGTGACGTATTTCCGGCGTGGCGGCCATCTTGGTACACCTGTGCATTCAGCTGTACACCCAACAGATATATCCTCATCTGAAAGCATGAGGTTTTTTCTTGGACTGGCTGCTACGTAAGTTACAATGTAAATATGCTACATGTTCCTATGGTATAATTAAATATACTACACTATGGGAGGATTCCTTTGTCTCATTTTGAGAGATTGATATTACAACTTTTCCTGGAGAAGAGCCATAGTGGGAATATTATACTCTGAGAAAACTGCCTTTGGAGTGTTTTGGTGCTTGGAGGATCTGTGAGAGGGATCCACTACTGCTCTTTGATCTGCAAGGGTCGAAGGGATGAGGTGAGAGGCTAATCCAGATGGTGGTTGGATTCTCAGATCTGTATACACCCAGAAACCTGCACGAGTTTTTTCACCTGTGGTCACTAACAGTATAATTTCGAAGCACCGTTTACTGTTTTTGTCACCAACAATATATTTTTTGGACTTTGAGATATTAATTTGTGTGTACCATTATTATGGTTATTTTCACTTCACAATAGGCACGTGTGATTACATTATATATATGTGTATTTTTGGTTGATGCACATATATATAGATATGGTTTTTGTGTTTCCACATGTTTTGAGTTATTTATTTGATTTATGATATTATCAATGAGCACGTATTGATCTGTATTGATAACATTGTCACATTTTATTTGATATTTTGGGATCCCACATTCACATTTCTCTATGATTTGAATGTAGCGCAGCATTCCTTATGTTTTATATTTACTGAATCACTGGTATATGATTTAATGCTAGCAGCTTCCTTTGGGATTTATACACATATTTATTTGATTTACTATTTTTAGTTTTAAATTAACACTTGGGAGCGCAGGAGGTTCACACCATCACAGTCTGTATATGCAGTACAGCATGCTTGTTATACTCACTGTGGAACCTAAGGGGTTAATCCTCCGCATTGTGTAAAAATGCTGTTTGGTCCTGTCTTCACTGATCCTCCCCTTCTTCCACTGTCCCCAACTCATCTGCTGATAGAACAGAGCCTTGGGGGCCAGCTGCACATTCTCAGTTTAGTGTGTATTGCTAGAGATTTTTTTTTTCTTGGGAGAATGCATGTGATCCTCACAGGGCCAATCAGTGCTGTCCAGACAGAGGGTCAGGGATCTTGCAGTCTCATAGGACAGTGAGAGGAGAATGAAAACGAATCCCACAAGCTTTAATCAGTGTTCTGCTGGACACTGATAAAAGTTACAAGCAGGGGCGGACTGACAACTCATGGGGTCCCTGGGCAATAGGGGATCATGGGGCCCCTGTGTCCTTGCCCACACTCAAAGCACACCCAAAAAAAACTATAAAAAGGTACAGGGACATTTCATGGGGCCCCTTACTGACCCTGGGCCCTTGGGCAGTGCCCGAGCACCTGAATAGTCAGTCCGCCCCTGGTCACAAGACTGCTCTAACTGCTGACGAGAAAAGATATTTAGCAGTTAATATTTACTAAAATAATTGCATTTCCATGTTGTGTGTACTGTGGGAGACCAGATATAGTGAATGCAGGGTCCTGGGTTTAGTAATACTTTCAATGTAATATACCACCATCTACCAAAAAATAAATATGAATTTAAGGTCCTCTGATCCTTTAAAGCTGAACTTCAGGCAGATGTAAAGGCCACTCCCCCTGATGATGTCAGCTCTGATGAAGCGCATTGGGCAGGGCCACGGGATGTGACGGTGTTACTCTGAACGAGACCCGGAACTGGAGCTTTGCACAACATGACACAAGCAGAGGAGGAAATATATTGTGAAGATTGTAGGATCACTGCTTGGCTATTAAACACTCTTGTGAGTAGTTTTAATCTTTATTAAATTGTTAAGTTTTATATTTACTACCCTATGAGAGTCCCTGATGTTTCTATTCACCTTTATTGATATTCTTGAGATGCTACGTCAGGAGGAACTTTGCTATTCAAGATATGCATATCCTAAGTGTGGATTGATTTGAAGCCTTTATGACCATACCCTAACAGGTGGTCTTATCATTTGGTAAGGGTCCGATCACATGCACAGTGGTGGATTGGTGAAAGCATCTAGTTCTTTTTGCTTTGATTCACATTGATTTGGAAGATTCATTTTCTTTTCACTGGGAGGAAGGCACTGGACTTGCGCTTTATATGGTGGACTTTTCATGGGAACTTTTTGTTCGTATTATATTTGTTTGTATATGAGATTGCACAGTTTTGTATTATTATAATATGCTCTCTCCTGCAGTCCACACTTGCGCACGAATCATCATCAGGTTCTTGGTTCTAGGCTGTTCGCACTTTTTCATTGCAGTTCGTGTTAGCTCGTCATTCTTCAACCGTTATGTTATGGCTCTGCGAAAGTGTATTAATTCGCCAGACAGTTTCTGTTTCATCTGTGGTGAATATACAGTGTTGAAGCAAGAGCAGAATATTACAGACTTTGTGAAAAAAGTATACTTAGCATACTTTGGACTAAAAATTGGAGATCAAGATAAAGTTTGGGCGCCTCATAAAGTGTGCAAACGGTGTGTTGAGGACCTCCGAAATTGGTTCAAGGGTAAGAAAAAATCTTTCCATTATGGGATTCCTATGGTATGGCGAGAGCAAAAGAACCATAGTGATGACTGGTACTTTTGTTCATGTGATGTGAAAGGGTTTAATTGCAAATGGAAGCATTCCATTTCATACCCCAATCTTCACTCAGCAATTCGTCCCATCCCCCATGGCACAGATATACCAGTACCCAAGCCCCCTGCTACCTTGGAAGAGATACCTAGCTCCGATGAAGGTGAAGTCATACCTGAACCAGATGACGAATCAAGTTCTGACTTTGAAGATGATACAAGACCAAAATTTTTTTCTCAGGAGATGAATGATTTGGTAAGAGACTTCAATCTTCCCTAAGATGCCGCTGAGTTACTCGGATCAAGGCTGAAAAGCAGGAATTTATTGTTGCCAGGAGTGTCATCTTCATGGTTCAGACATCGTGAAAAGGAGTTTGTTCCTTACTTCGCCCAGGAAGACAAGTTGGTTTATTGCATTGATGTTGAAGGTCTGATGGGTCAATTTAAAATCCAATATGATTCAGAGCAATGATGTATTTTTATAGATTCTTCAAAAAGAAATCTCAAAGCAGTTTTACTCCACAACAGTGGTTTTTACACTTCCATACCTGTAGGTCATTCCGTACACTTGAAGGAAACCTACGAGAACTTGGAATTTGTTCTTCGTAAACTTAAATATGAAGACCATGGTTGGCAAGTGTGTGGGGACTTGAAGGTCTTGTGCATGCTGCTCGGGCAACATGCTGGGTATACCAAATACCCTTGTTTTCTGTGTCTATGGGACAGCCGAGACCGACAAAATCACTGGACCAAGAAGAGTTGGCAGCCAAGGGTGCTAACAGTCGGTGAAAAAAAATGTCCTCCGAGAAATTTTGGTACCAAAATAAAGTTCTTCTACCACCTCTCCACATAAAATTGGGATTGATGAAGCAATTTGTAAAATCACTTCTAAGAAATGGAGAATGCTTCAAATACTTGGTCACCAAGTTTCCACGCCTGTCGGAGGCAAAATTGAAGGAAGGTGTGTTCGTCGGACCAGACATTAGAAGGCTTATAATTGATCAAGAGTTTGTCAATACCATGACGGATCCTCAAAAAGAAGGGTGGATTGCATTTAAAGAAGTCGTACAGAAATATTTAGGCAACAACAAAGATCCTCACTACAAAAAGATCGTCGGACGAATGATGAAAGCATTTCAAGCTTTAGGTTGCCTGATGAGTTTGAAAGTGCATTTCCTCCAGTCCCACCTTAACTACTTTCCTGAAAATTTCGGAGAGGTGAGTGAGGAACAAGGTGAACGATTCCACCAAGACATTAAAAAGATGGAAAGGAGATACCAGGGAAAATGGAGCATTACATATAATGCAGACTACTGTTGGATGCTTCAGAGAGACATTCCAGATGCTACTCACAAGCGTAAATGCACCAAGAGGAGCCTCACAGAGAAGAAGAATCGAGTTTAGTGTGTGTAGGTGAGCTCATTTCAGTTCAAAAAAGGATTTTCATGAAAAAATTGTAATAAAACTTTAATTTTATAAGTCTATTTCCATTTATTTTGAGGTATTGCCTTATTTAACATAGTTACCTAAATTGTCAGGAAACGTGATGTCCTATGACAAAATGGAGGTCATTTTCGGATTCAGAGGACCAAAAAAACATAAAGATTATGTGGAATAACCAAAACAGCTCTTGAAAAAAATTTTTTTGCAGACCTGTGTTATTATTATTATTATACAGTATTTATATAGCGCCAACCGTTTGCGCAGCGTTTTACAATATAAAGGGAGACAGAACAATTACAATACATTTCAGTACAAAAGGAATGTGAGGGCCCTGCTCGTGGAGCTTACAATCTAAAGGAAGGGGGAGGTGATACAAAAGGTGATTATATATTATTTGTTAATTATAAGCACTGAACGTTTATTTACATTTATTTTTTAGTTTGTGTCATCACTCTCGGTGCTGGCTGATACTACTTATTGTTGCACCTGAGTGGAAAATTTTTATATATACAGATGTGCAGCTCTGCATTCATTTATACATAATTACATTAATTTGCTAACTTAGTGTCATTACTGGACCAATCAAAACTGTGGTGGGCATGTAAGCCAGTAAAAACATGGACCCAAATAGAATCATATAACTTCCCCACTAGCAACCTGTAAGCATTACTATTAGCAACCCTGATAAATGAAACTGTATACATCTCACCCTACCCCACCATTCAAGCCATGATGAATGCTTTTAAATACATCAACAGGTCACTTGGTAACCCCTTGTCCTCCTGCATTGTTCTGGTGCCACTTAAAATTCTAGAGATATACACACCTCAACTATACTTGCGTTCTTGGATTATTTGAGGGGCTACAACACTTGAGAACATTCTGATGGCTACAGGAGGAAGACCACATTTCCCAATGAGTAAACTATACATATTTACAAATAGCATCCTTTATCCACCACAATCAGATTTTGCTATCCTATAAACTAGATCTAGATTTCTTCTATGAAACACCCTTATTCAAATCTAAAAATATACAGTGGGGGAGATTTGCTAAAACTGGAGAGTGCAAAATCTGGTGCAGCTCTACATAGAAACCAATTAGCTTCCAAGTTTTATTGTCAAAGCTTTTTTGAACAAGCTGAACTTAGAAGCTGATTGGCTACCATACACAGCTACACCAGATTCTGAGTGCTCCAGTTTTAGTAAATATCTCCCACTAGCTCATTTCTATAATAAATTAGGCACAATTCTCTAAAACTAATAACATGTCAAAATGGGAAACAGAGCTAGGCAAAATGTTTCCAGACCAGAAGTGGAGCAGGGCTATTAACTTAACATATAAAGCTACTCATTGCACTATCCACTGGGAACTTTTGCAGAAAGTCTTACATAGATGCTACCTTACACCATATAAACGCTCTAAATTCTCCACTTCAAATTCTTCCCAAAGTTGGAGAGTCTGTGGCTGTATTGGTTCTCTTAATTCATATATTATGGCGTTGCAGGTACCTAAGGTCATATTGGAATTGAATATTTAAAGTGGTTGTAAAGGCAGAAGGTTTTTACCTTCGTGCATTCAATACACAAAGGTAAAAAAACCTTCTGAGTGCAGCTTCACCCCCCCCCCCAAGTTCCCCCTTATACTCACCTGAGTAGAGGCTCTCTCACTTCTCATTGGATTAGAGACAGCAGCAATTGGCTCCCGCTGTTGTTAATAACATCCAGTGAGGAGGGAGCAGAGCCAGGGCTGAGTCATGCTCTGTGTGTCTTATGGGCATAAAGATCTGACTCAGGAGTGAGCCCACACAAGTGCTCCCCATAGCAACTGATCTCAATCCAGTGATGTGCACAAGAACAAAGGCTCTCTCAGCTCCCTCACTTCTCATTGGCTTAGAGACAGCGGCAGGAGCCATTGCCTCCCGCTGTTGTTAATAACATCCAGTGAGGAGGGAGCAGAGCCAGGGCTGAGTCGTGCTCTGTGTGTCTTATGGGCATAGTGATCTGACTCAGGAGTGAGCTCACACAAGTGCCCCCCATAGCAACTGATCTCAATCCAGTGATGTGCACAAGAGCAAAGGCTCTCTCAGCTCTCTCACTTCTCATTGGCTTAGAGACAGCGGCAGGAGCCATTGGCTCCCGCTGTTGTTAATCACAGCCAGTGAGGAGGGAGCAGAGCCGGGGCTTAGACATGCTCTGTGTGTCTTATGGGCATACAAAACTAGCTCAGGAGTGAGGCCACACAAGTGCCCCCATAGCAACTGACATGCTGTGGTAAACACTCAGGGGGAGCCAGGAACACCAATGAGAAAACTGAGAAGAGGAGCACCAGGGATGCTCTGTGCAAAACCATTACACAGAGAAGGAAAGTATGACATGTTTGCTATTTAAAAAAATAAACTGTTTAGAATTACCTTAAACTAATCTCAGGCACTACTAATTGTTTGTTCTCCCCATCTCCACCTCTATCGAACTAGCATTCCTCCACATTTCAGCAGATGACATACCTATTCAGCAGTCGTTCTACACATCTTATTGGCGGCTAAATCTAACATAGCATGCAAATGGAATTTCACTATACCTCCAGGACTTGCAAAAGTTATTAGAGATGTTAATCTGCAGTGCAGTTATTGATTATTCTTAATTGCAAAGATTCTTTCATAACTAAATTTCCAAAATGCATAGCATCATTTCCCAATTCATCCTGTCTGTAACATATAGGTAATTAAATCTGAACACTACATTATGCTCAATTTATACCCAATTAAAGCAACTAATACTGATTGCCTATAAGTACCTTGTCTCTCCTGGTTAACCTCACCTTTATTCTTATATCTAGTCGTATGCTCTCTTATGTTATATCATTGCACAGCAAGTGCACTGATATAAGCCAATGAATCTTGTGGTCATGGAACTTTATATAGGTACATCATGCACAGTGGTGTTAGGTTTTCTGCTGCCCTAGGCAACACAAAAATTGGTGCCCCCTCCAACAGGAAGAGCCTGACATTGACCAAGAACACCCCTGCCCTCCACCTGAGCTTTCCACTACCACTGCCCCCCCACACCATCCCCCATGGTGAGAGAGAGAAAGACTCTCACCTTCACAACTCCGGACATCCCCAGGAACGAGAGTCGGGCTGTGCATACATCGTCATGAAACCTGCAGCATCTCTCAGAACCCTCCAGGATCCCCATGCCACGTGTGTCCCTTCTTCTGTCCCTTCTTCCAAAGAGACAGTGCTGCCCCCGCCCTGAAAAATGCTGCCCTAGGCAAATGCCTTGTTTGCCTTGTGGTAAATACACCCCTGATCATGCACATATTAAAGATAAAATCATGGTTTTATTCCGTATCAACATACAGTGGGGCAAAAAAGTATTTAGTCAGCCACCAATTGTGCAAGTTCGCCCACTTAAAAAGATGAGAGAGGCCTGTAATTGGCATCATAGGTAGACCTCAACTATGAGAGACAAAATGAGAAAACAAATCCAGACAATCACATTGGCTGATTTGGAAAGAATTTATTTGCAAATTATGGTGGAAAGTAAGTATTTGGTCACCTTCAAACAAGCAAGATTTCTGGCTCTCACAGACCTGCACCTTCTTCTTTAAGAGGCTCCTCTGTCCTGCACTCATTACCTGTATCAATGGCACCTGTTTGAACTTGTTATCAGTATAAAAGACACCTGTCCGCAACCTCAAACAGTCACACTCCATACTCCACTATGGTGAAGACCAAAGAGCTGTCGAAGGACACCAGAAACAAAATTGTAGACCTGCACCAGGCTGGGAAGACTGAATCTGCAATAGGCAAGCAGCTTGGTGTGAACAAATCAACTGTGGGAGCAATAATTAGAAAATGGAAGACATACAAGACCACTGATAATCTCCCTCGATCTGGGGCTTCACACAAGATCTCACCCCGTGGGGTCAAAATGATCACAAGAACGGTGAGCAAAAATCCCAGGACCACACGGCGGGACCTAGTGAATGACCTGCAGAGAGCTGGGACCAACGTAACAAAGGCTACCATCAGTAACACACTACGCCGCCAGGGACTCAGATCCTGCAGTGCCAGACGTGTCCCCCTGCTTAAGCCAGTACATGTCCGAGCCCGTCTGAAGTTTGCTAGAGAGCATTTGGATGATCCAGAAGAGGATTGGGAGAATGTCATATGGTCAGATGAAACCAAAATAGAACTGTTTGGTAGAAACACAACTCGTCGTGTTTGGAGGAGAGAGAATGCTGAGTTGCATCCAAAGAACACCATACCTACTGTGAAGCATGGGGGTGGCAACATCATGCTTTGGGGCTGTTTCTCCGCAAAGGGACCAGGACGACTGATCCATGTACAGGACAGAATGAATGGGGCCATGTATCGTGAGATTTTGAGTGCAAGCCTCCTTCCATCAGCAAGGGCATTGAAGATGAAACGTGGCTGGGTCTTCCAACATGACAATGATCCCAAACATACCGCCCGGGCAACGAAGGAGTGGCTTCGTAAGAAGCATTTCAAGGTCCTGGAGTGGCCTAGCCAGTCTCCAGATCTCAACCCCATAGAAAACCTTTGGAGGGAGTTGAAAGTCCATGTTGCCCAGCGATAGCCCCAAAACATCACTGCTCTAGAGGAGATCTGCATGGAGGATGGGCCAACATACCAGCAACAGTGTGTGCCAACTTTTGTGAAGACTTACAGGAAACGTTTGACCTCTGTCATTGCCAACAAAGGATATATAACAAAGTATTGAGATGAACTTTTGATATTGACCAAATACTTATTTTCCACCATAATTTGCAAATACATCCTTTCCAAATCAGCCAATGTGATTGTCTGGATTTTGTTTCTCATTTTGTCTCTCATAGTGAGGTCTCTCATTGAGGTCTACCTATGATGCCAATTACAGACCTCTCTCATCTTTTTAAGTGGGAGAACTTGCACAATTGGTGGCTGACTAAATACTTTTTTGTCCCACTGTATAAAAGCCGATTTCTTCTACAAAACCATAGGTTAACAAAAAGCTGATTTACTAATGTTAATGTATTAGTAGTACTGTGAAAGCTTTATCAGTTAGAGTCTCATTAACCTACATAATTAATAATG
Source organism: Staurois parvus (assembly GCF_062004578.1). Taxonomy (NCBI): domain Eukaryota; kingdom Metazoa; phylum Chordata; class Amphibia; order Anura; family Ranidae; genus Staurois; species Staurois parvus. Next base: position 2,187,332 of record NW_028317843.1, read on the forward strand.
AACAACCCAAGTGATCATACAAGTGAAGATAAAGAAGAATAACTATATACAAATAATTAACTATAGTGCAATCAATTATCTTGTTATTTTTTACTCCTCAGACACCTTGTCAGTAGCATCCACACCTGATGAAGTGATGACGTGTTCATAAAACAAGTTCAGACTTGTGGTGCAACTTATTCATCTGTTTACCTTGCTAGTTTATATTATCAATATTTGAAAAAAAAAAATGTTTGAGATATTGTCAAAATATGCTGAAGTTGTTTATTTATGTGCACTATACTGACATTAGTAAATATGTTTGTTTTTTGAAAAGTATTAACAACCTACAGTATATGGTTTTGTACAAGAAATAGGCTTGTATCTGTTGATATTGCATAAAACTAGAGTTGCATCCTGGATAGCAAGGTAACACGCACCTTCACACAGGCTTGCATCCAGAGTCAGAGATAAATCCTTGAGTTTTGTTTTTGTGATTTTATTGGGGGGATTTGAACTGAGATAGGGTTAGGGGTGTACAGGATGCCCAATGGAACTGATGAACTGAGGTCAACTTCCTGGAACTATTTACAAGCCTCCATTGCAACACAGTCTCTGTTGAAGAGCTAGCCTGCATCTCCTAATGTTCCACCCCAGGCACTAGATTAACTCCGCTTCCTTCACCCAGCAATCTGGAGATATCCCTAAACAGGGGATCCAGTTCCTGTCACTTTAAGAAATGGACAGTCCCAGGTAGGTGGCAAATCTGGTTTCCCATCAGAGTTCTCCTTCCCTATCTGCCCAGGGGGTGCAGGGGTACTCACTCAGATCCTCTTTTGTACCGTTGATGGGTTGGTAGCTGCTACCAGGCCTTCTAGCTGCTGTACAGGTAGTCCTTGATTCTTACCTGCTGTACAGGTGGTTCTTGCTCTGGGCTCCAGTGAGGTTCTGAGCTTTCTTTCTTTCCAGCTTCACTGCCTGTAGATGAGCCCCTCTCTCCATCAGGTCCCCCTCCCAGGCTCCTGCCTTCAGCCTCACATTATTATTATTATACAGGATTTATATAGCACCAATGGTTTACTATTTACAACATAAGGGCAGACAGTACAATTACAATACAAATGAATACAGGAGTGTTAGAGTGTTAAAGTGTTAGAGCTTACAATCTAAGAGGGAGGGTTGAGAGATACAAAAGGTAATAACCGTGGGGGATGGGCTGAGGACAAAATGCATTTACAGTTGTTAGGTGGGGGCAGGATAGGCCTCTCTGAAGAGGTGAGTTTTCAGGGATTGTCTAAAAGTGGACAGAGATGGAGATAGTCGGACACATTGGGGAAGGGAATTCCAGAGGATGGTAGCAGCTCTGGAGAAATGCTGGAGGTGAGCATGGGAGGAGGCGACAAGGGAGCTAGAGAGCAGGAGGTTGCTGTAAGTATCTTGAATTTTATTTGTTGGGAGAACGAGAGCCAGTGGAGGAACTGGCATAGAGGGTCTGGCAGACACTGAAAGCCTGGTAAGGTGGATGAATCTGGCAACAGCATTCATGATGGACTGGAGGGGGGATAGGTTATGCAAAGGCAAGGCAGTGAGGAGGGAGTTGCAGTAGTCAAGGTAGGAGAGGACTAGGCAGTGAGTTAGAAGCTTTGTGGTGTCATTGGTTAAGAAGGGGCGTATTTTGGAGATGTTACAAAGGTTGATGCGGCAAGCTTTGGACAGTGATTGGATGTGGGACTGAAAGGATAGTTCAGAGTCCAAGATTGCAGCTAGCACCCTGGTTTGTGGAGACGGGTTGATGATTGAGCCGTTGATCTTGACAGAGAAGTCGGTGGAAGGGGCATGTAGGGGAGGAAATATTATGAGCTCAGATTTGGATAGATTAATTTTCAGGAAGTGGTGTGACATCCAGGCTGATATGTCTGTTAGTAGATTAGTGATGCATGAGGTAACTGATGGAGTGAGCTGAGGGGTACAGAGATACACTTGGGTGTCATCAGCATAGAAATGGTATTGAAAGCCATGGGAGGCAATCAATTGACCCAGAGAGCAAGTGTAGATTGTGAATAGGAGGGGTCCCAGAACAGAACCTTGGGGAACACAACGGAGAAAGAAAGAGGAGAAGAGGAAGTAGAATTGTAAGTGACACTGCAGGTGCGGTGGGATAGGTAGGATGAGAACCAACAAAGGGCACAATCATGGAGACCAAAGGAATAGAGTTTTTTGAGGAGGAGGGAGTGGCCCACTGTGTCAAAGGCAGCAGAGAGCACATCTTCCTCACTGTTTTCCACCCAAACTCTCCCCCAGCTGAGCAGGCTCACTTACATTTAAAGGTTGCCCTAGCCCCTTTTCCAAGCCTCCTGTTTGGGATTGGCCAGGATCCTTCAAGAGTACAAGACAGCCACTCCTCAGATCCACTCACTGCCTCTAGGCCTTCCTTCAAAGCTCTATAGCAGGGGGAAATTCCAGAGGGGCTGGTCTGCAGAGCCTCTCAGCTCCTGACCACAATTTGACCTCCTGACTATTACACCTATGCTGCTACTCAGCCCTCCTCACTAACAATCAGGATTCTAGCTCCCCCTAGCCAACTATCAGGGCTCTACATGTGTGCGATGTACCACTATAAAGTGACATGGACACAAGATTCATTAACTTCTATGTTACACAAGAGATAGAGGTGCATCAAGTCCATGTATCACAAGAATACTGAGATTGTGAAGCTTATATAATATATCATATAATATAGCTAATATACTGTCACCACTTCTGCCATTTGATTGCATATTGTATTGCTGTACCGACAACTGTACTCTTTGGACTTTTTTATGTAACAGCAATTGATTGCTAAACCTAAAATAGAACTATAGGCAAAACTTTTTCTTTTCATTTTGGATAGAATAGGGAAGGGTTATAAACCCTGTCAGATTCTTTTTTTTTTGCCATCTCTGTCCCATTACAGATATTTCCCTTTACTTCCTGACAGGAAGGATTACAGGAAATCCCTGCAAATTAAGGACATTTCTTGGGGACCCTCAGTTCACCAGAACTAGTGCCCCCATTGGAAGATTTCCCTTCTATTATTTTTCTGTGGACAACACAAAATTTGGGATTTTCTTTTACTTTCACTTTCAATGATAATGATAAACAGGACAAATAGAGAGGAAAATCTCCTTAACGGGGGGCACAGACAGCAAAACGACAAGCATTTTAATCCCTCTCTACTCTATCCAAAACTTAAAAAAAAAAGTTTTGCCTTTACTTATACTTTAATAAATAACAATTGCAAAATAAATGACTTTGTTATATGCACATAGTAGAAGAGGAGGGAGAGGCAGCGCAAGGAGTCAAACAAGTGTATTGCAGTGCAAGGAGCATGCTGATAGGAGGAACAAGCAGAGTGACAGAGACATGAGCTCATCATTCCGTTCCTTCCACTGTCCATTCATAGCATTGGGGTTAGAAAGAAACCTGTAAGTGATACTGAAGCTGCATCAGAGAAAAATGAGGTCCCCTTGCCTGCCAGGCAAGACTGAGCTGCTTGGAAGAACTCTGTAACAATTCCGTTATGTGTATTTCATCTGTGTATTTAGCTGTCTGTCTGGAATTCCACTTTAAAGTGTATTTAAAGGCATTTTTTTAGTTTTAAATAGGCTGGGGAAAGGTTACATACTTCATCAAAATTGTATCACTGTCTGTGTTCTCCTGTGTAGTTCATACCTCAATTTGTCCTGGTGACCATTGTCAGAGAAACAGAATTCCAAAAATGTATAATTGTCACCCAAAACATAGTAAGACAAGTCTTGCAATGAAAACACTTGTTCTTGTGACAACTGCATAGCTGAGGAATTCTTTCTCAATTTGGGGAAATTTCCTCTCACTTCCTGTTTTATCTCCGATACAAGAAAGTAACATCTCCAATGGGAAACAGATAGCAAAGAATTTTCTGACAGGGTTTTTGACCCTTCCTTACTCCAAACAAAACTAAAGTTTAAAAAATGTGGCTATGAATACACTTTAAAATGGTTTTAAACCTCAGACATGTACTATGAACAAAGCATATCCCTCTATAGTATGTACTTGTCCCAATTAAGAGCACTAAATGTCATTTCTGTCTGCTGATTTCTTCCTCTGATATGAGTATGAGTCATTTCTGACAAATTTCCTAAGACACCAAGAGAAAAAAGGTGACAGGTGAGGGAGCTCCAGCAGATTGACAGCCTCAGCTCTGTTCCTGTGAGCTGTGTGGAGGGGGTTTGTTACTTCCATCCAATCAGATATCAGAGCTCTCTCCACTGAGCTCTGTAGAGTTAAATTTCAGCTCTCTGCCCATTTTTTCTGATCTCTCAGAAAAGCTTTATAAATTCATCACTTTGAACAGATGTAGAGAAGAGAAGACTGCAGATAGACAAGTGCAACTTATGTAGTAGGAGTTGTTTAATCTCTGTCTATCACCTGAGGCCAGTTACTTCACTGGATATATGTAAGGGTTTACAACCACTTTAACAACTGTTAAATTTGAACTTTATAAAAATAAACTTAAATATATTCCACTATATCCACAAAGAATACATTCACTTTGTGTGCACCAAATGCCTTTGCAAGCCAGTTATTACTACTTACCCACCGCCCCATAGCAAATGTACTGCTACAGGGTGGCTCCGCTGGGCAAAATCACGTAAATATACGTGATTTTGTATTTCCAGGTGGGGGCGCACGTGCACTGCCTTACCCATGCTGCTATTGGCTCCTGAGGATGTCAATCACCGGGTCCTGGCCAGGACTTGGTGATCTTCAGCAAAGCTGAAAGTGAAGAAATCTGCGTGTAAACAACACAGATCTCTCTCCTGTCAGCATGGAAATGTTGCTTTGTATATTTCTGCATATCAGCAGGTCTGCTTAGTAAAACAGCACACAGTACACAATAAAAACACTCCCTAACACACAGTTAACCCTTCAATCACCCCAGATGTTAATCCTTTCCAGCCCAGTGTCATTAGCACAGTGTCAGTGTTTTTTATTAGCACTGATTACAGTATTAGTGTCCCTGCAGATGTCAGTGGCAGTTAGTCAGTTCTCACCCAGTGTCAGATTGCCCGCCACAGTCCCGCAGTCCCGCTATAAGTTGCTAATCGCTGCCATTACTAGTATAAAATTCCAGTATAAATACTGCCATTTGTAGACGCTATAACTTTCACGTAAACCAATTAATTTATACGTTTTGGGATTTTTTTAATAATGTATCAGAATATATTATGGCCTAAATTTCTGATGACATTTTTTTTATTAGATATGTTATATATCAAAAAGTCAAAAATATTTTTTTTTCAAAATTGTCAGTCTTTTTTTGTTTATAGCACAAAAAATTTAAAATGCAGAGGTGATCAAATACCACCAAAATAAATCTCTTTGTGGGGAATAAAATGACATAAATTTCATTTATGTACAGCGTTGCATGACCGCACAATTGTCAGTTACAGTAGCACAGCACCGTTTTGCAAAAAATGGCCTGGTCAGGAAGGGGGTATATCTTCTACAGGGCAAGTGGTTAAAGGAGCAGTGATGTCATCGCTGCACTTTACATTGTGCAGTGTCCAGCAGGCCTCACCCACAGACTGGCTGTAGAAAGCTACAGGAGGGGGAGGAGACAAGACCAGTCACCTGCACAAGGGGAGCGATTAGCAATGACTGGTCTTTTTTGCAAGAAGTTCCTGCACAGAGGCAAAGTTTCATACTGGAAAAAAAAAAAAGCACACCAAGATTCAAGGAAGAATACACATGTTTCTTGTATGGAGTTCACCTTTTAGCCACACAGGGAGTACATTTTTTCTAATTTGTCGGCAGACTTATAGACTTCCATTGAAAGAAGAAGCAGTAAAGCACAAGCACGGCTTAGTACTGAAAACTAGGATGCAGAGCATGTAATTAAAGTTATCTCCATGTATTTAAATATTAACAAACTATATGCTGAAACAGTATTTTTTTTAAAACACTGACATACATTGATAAGATTATTTACATTGTTACTTTTACATCTGTATCCAAAATCCCTAAAAAGACTATACATTTCCAGTAAAAGTGTCCAATAGTAATTATTTTTTATATTTGCCTTTTAAGCATATAGAGTTCTTATCTAAAATCCATAACCCCAGTCATAATCAAAACAAATGAGAAAGATAACTTCTCCAATTTACCTATATGTAATTTAATTACATTGGAAGTCAGATCACTCGAAAACGATGGTGAAAAGAAGATGTAAAATTCAGAACAAATTATGAAACCAAATTTGCCAGTTATCTTTCTCATCCGCTCTTTCCTCGGGGGATAAGGCAAATCTAATTAGTTCTTGGATTTGCATAACAATGATCTTCATTGATGTGTGGCTTTATGATACCTTATGATACCTAAGCTGATATGCTGTTTAGATTTTATTATTTTATTTTCTATTTTCTTATTTAGTGTTAATGCATTTCTCAACAAAGCACAATTAGTTGACATTAATTTGTAGATTACTACAATGCAATGGAGAACCACAGTAATCAACGATACACGCAAAAAAACCAAATGCAACAAAGAGAAAATATTAGATTAAAAAAATGTGATATAGTAAAAGAAAAAAAAAAAAAAGTTACATTATTAGCCCAAAATGTTTCTTTCTAGATTTGGCATGGGTTCCAATTCTGTCACAATTTTACTTCTGTCTGTAACCGCCCTTGGGGAGATTTTCTTTCACTTCCTGTCACTTTGACACCCAGATAAGAAATAGAGTAGGCAGTTATCAGTAGGACAGGAATGCACAGACAGGAATCAGAACATTGTCAGAAGTACATACTTGTCAGGACCTGGTTCACCTGCTGGTGGCGCTGTGTTTCCCAGGAAGCACGGAAGGTTATAGTTCAGGTGTCCACCAGCAGGTGTCTCCCAGCAGATCTCAGTAATCAGTCTCCACCTGATGCTGGCTGCTGGAAGGGTATATTGTTCCTCCTCTGCTACTACACTGCACATCTGTTTCCTGTTTGACTAATTTGCATATTTGAATTTTTAGATTTTTGTAAGGACACATGATGCTTTTATTTGGTACTTTGTTTAATAAACTCTCGTTCCCACGTCTTTTCCCCAAAAAGGCATGTGGGGGTTTTTGGGGATCTTTGGATCTGTCATTTTGTGGCAGAAATAAGAGACAGTAGGACCAGTACACGAAAGGGAAAATAAACAGAGGTTCCACTTAAAATGTATACCAGGCCCTCATACAGGTATGCAGCTTGAGATGCCAGAAACGTAGGGAAGCAAGCAGGGGCGGACTGACCATTTGGAAACTCGGGCACTGCCCAAGGGCCCGGGGTCAGTAGGGGGCCCCATGAGATGCCCCTGGTACCTTTTTCATAGGCTTTTTTGAGTTTGGACAAGGACACAGGGGCCCCATGATCTCCTATTGCCCGGGGGCCCCATGAGTTGTCAGTCCGCTCCTGGAAGCAAGCATGCTGCCAAACAAAGGTTGTGAGCCAATTTAGTCAATGACATCTTCCAGGATCCATAGTTTGGTTTCACAACCTCTTTGAAGAGGCCATTAGCTTTCCTTCCAAAGCTGTCTAATTACATCTTCTATACCTGTGAAGACAATATTGTTGGCGAATACCAAGGGTAGTGGCAGGAGAGACCCACCTCTAAAGAGCTCTACATCTGCTCTAGAAGATTTAGAAGGCCAAAAGTGAAAGGCTGTAAACACCTTAGTCTTTTCAAGGAAGAGGCCCATTAACCTTTTTTTTTCTTTACAATCTGTAGGGACAATAGCAGCCTAAAGGTCTGAACTGAAAGTAGAGTTATTCTTTAAAATGAGAATTCACAGATTCTGATTGGGCAGTTGCAGTTATCATTACAATATATACAAATCAAGAAAAAGTAATTACAGATAGAAAAAACTAAATCCAGAAATTAGGTTTACTTTATTTTGCTTTTTTGCAATTTGTTATTTGCTAAATTTACTATCCAAGAAACATAACATGAATGTTTAATGTGTAGTGGTCTGGCCTGGGGCCCCTTCTCAGTTGGAAGTGTCTGGTAAAGTTATCACATCAAAACTGATATTTGGCTTTTAACTGGGTCAGGAGCTTTGCGATGTAATATTTCTTAATTGTCCATATTAATTGATAGCCCAAAGGGGTTGATAAAAATATGTGGTAAGTAAATTGAAAAGGCATGTGAAGGGCTTTGGTGACATTGAGTGACATGTCATTAGCAAAAGGCTCAGGGGCTCCAGAGATATTGGGGTTCTGTCTTATCACAATAGCCAAAGGCTCTATAATGTCCTTTCTGATATCTATGCACCCAGAGGTCTGTCCTAGCAATTTGAGTATTACCTGGAACTTGCATTTCCTGTACTTATGCATTTTAAAGTGTATCTATACCTACAAGGGTTCTAATCCTTCTCCACTCTATCCAAAAAAAACAAAAAAGTTTTGGCTAAACATATATTTTAACCACTTGAGTACCAGTCTGTAATACCCCTTCATTACCAGGCAATTTTTCAGTTTTCACTGCTGTGATATTTTGACTGACAATTACTCTACTATGCAACACTGTACCCAAATTAGTTTTAAATCTTTTTTGAGACAGAAAGATTTCTTATGGTGGCATTTAATAAAACAATGGGCATGCTGTCTTACTAACGGTTATCTGACAGCTAGCTAAAAAAACTGACAGAAGCAGAACTGAATTTACTTCAGTGAATAGTTCTGTAAAACTGCAATGCAATCACATAAAGTGAAATTACAATATGCTTGTAAACATGTCTCATAAAAATGCACACAATGAACACATTCCTCGCAAACAGCTACCTATAATTCACATTAAATACATTGAAATGCAATCTAGATATTTATATGACTTTATAGTGTTACTAAACCCACAACAGTAAGATCAGTCTGTATATGTGTCTTTATGCACAGTGTAGGACTATTAACTCTGCATTGCAACCACGGCTCTAAACTTTTTAGAGAAGATGCTGTGGAGGACCGATCACATTGATTAACTCCTTAAAGTGATTCTAAAGGTTCTTTTTTCTTGTTTTGTAAAATAACAAACATGTCTATACTTATCTACTGTGCACAGTGGTTTTGCACAGAGCAGCCTGGATCCTCCTCTTCTCGGGTCCCCCTCAGGCTCTCCTGGCCCCTCCCTCCTGTCAGGTGCCCCCACAACAGGTAGCTTGCTATGGGGTCACCCACTGCTCTGTGTGTCCATTCACACACAGAGCTGTGGATTGGCCCCGACCCCTCTCTTTACTCATTGGCTCACTGGCTGTGATTGACTGCAGTGGGAGTCAATGGGGAGGCAGAGACCCACAACAGCTGAGGCTGACTCAGGTAAGTATTGAGGGGGCTGGGGGCACTGCTGCACACAGAAGGTTTTTTTACCTTCATGCATAGAATGCACAAAGGTAAAAACCTTCAGCCTTTACAAGCACTTTAAAGATGAACTCAAAAAAATGCTCGAAGAGAAAAAGAGGGTGGGGGGGAGGGTTGCAGGAGGGAGGAGGGAAGAAAAGAGGCAAAAGGGGGTAGGGGGCAGGGGAGGAGGAAGGAGAAGGGACCACAGAGGAAAGAGGAAGAAGAAGAAGTGTGGGGGGGAGAGGAAGGGGACGGAAAAGAGACTGGTTTCTTGCAATCCTCTATACAGCATAGTTTGGACCAGGTGAGAGTGGGACAGTAATTGAAGCCTATCATGTGTGCTGCCTGCAAATGTACTGACAAAAGAGACGAGCCTGGCAGACTGCTGCTTTTCCATTCACTGTCCAGTTACAGGCTGGGGTAGGGGCAAGATCTGTAAGTTTTACTTCACAGCAGCAGAGACAAATCAGACCTTCTGCCCTGTCAGACAGAGCTGTGCTGTGTGCTAGAGCTGTGTAAATTGCAGGATTGGATGGACCAAAATACAAATCCTTTGGCAAGTAAAGCAGCTCCCATATACAGTATGTATGTTATCTGTGTATTTGAATGTTTGCATGGAATTCAGCTTTAACAAAATCTGTGAGCAGCTTTGGAGGATATACTGAGTGGAGTGGTGAACCACTTCTTATGAATATTTGAGCTTTATCATGTTCTTATTTAGACATTTTTTGTGAGATCCAGATTTACCAACATGGAAATAAACTGGTGTAGCACTCATCCCTGAAGGAGCCGTTGAATTATACGTGGACCTGAGAACACCAATACACCTGTATTGTATTTTAAAATGGACTACTGAGTTCTACTGGCCACCATCAGTCTATGATTGATTTCCCACTCAGGGTGGTCATTAAAAAGGACAGGATCATACCCCCATGGGTGGTGAAGCCAGGTGAAAGGTAGCCCACAGCCCCGGTTCTACCTCTCCCACCTGTGCAGATTCTGAAGCACCTCTATGAATAAGTAGAAAGGAACAATAGGATGGTCTGAACAGCAGGACAATCCAGACAGCAGAAACACTTGAACAGTACTCACCCTCTGGAGTAGCAGTATGACAACCACATGGCTATTCACAGCAGAATCCCTTGTGCCTTTCCTCCAGACATGCAGACAGTCTTTGGTTGGGCAGCCTACAGCAGCACTCTATGGTCCAAGGCTTCCAGCAGGCTCACTCAACAGCCATGTGGTCCTATCATAGTACACCTCCTTTTCTCTGCAGCGCCTTATATCTCAGCAACTCTCTCCTCCTTTTGCCCTACACAGGACATTGCTCACAGCACAGCAGCAGCAGCACTGGGCTCCTGATACTTTCAGCCCAGGCTGCATACAGCAATGATCACTACAGCAGTGGAAAGTCACTCCTTCACACTTCCCTGGTCACCAGCTCTCACTCCAGACCCCTGGAGACTCCTCTTGAACCCCACCCTTCTCCCTGTCGTGGGTAGGGCTTAGCACAACTAGCAGCTCATTAGAAGCCAACCTGGTCCTGCAGCCAATCAGAAGTTCCCCTGCCCCAGGGTCACTAGGGACACAGTCTACTATCTTCATGTAGCTGTGTATGCAGGGGTTAACCTATTGTTACTTTAAGTAGGTTTTTGTCTTAAAACCTTCTAGAGAGTGAGGTTGTTTCTTCCCTTCGTGGCACAATCATATAAAGACTGTGCATGGAGTTTAGGTAGAGTGCAGTTGACTGAGAGATGGGTTAGTGATTTAAACTAATTTCTGTTAACCCCAGGATGGCATCCCTTTACTAGGTTCTGAAAGGTATTCCACCATGCAAAGGGGAACTGACTTATTGTTGAAAAAGAGCTGACTGATTTATGGAATGTTTCTGTTGACTATCTCACTACAATAAAACAGAGTTGTACCAAACCTCTGGCTACTTGAAGTGAGTGAAGTAGATTCTGTTACCGATGAAAATATGAGATGCAGATACACACAGTAAGACACAGGATCCCAGGGGGGGCAACTCCAGTGTAAACCTGGTTGGGTCGGGCCAAGTGGTGGACAGGGGAAAAGGTCTTGGTCTTGTCAGTGAGGAGCTTACCCTCCCCATATAGCACGCAGCAAGTGACTTGGGTTCCCGTGTTGCATGGGCATCTGGGATTTGGAAGACTGAGCTCTATCCTATAACCATGAAGGTGATGTCAGACCTGGTGCAAAAAGTGTCCCCAACTGATGGAGGGTCGTTGCTACTGGTAAACCGTAATATGGAGAGTGATGTGTCTAGGACCATACATAGAGATTTGTAGCAGAAATGGAGTTCTGCGTGGGCTGTGGTCAGTTTACTAGGCCTTAGTCAGCATTCTTTTAGGTGTGCTCTGGTGGAGAACATGTGGATATTGCAATCACGTTTGGGACCTACATGTGCATCAAATGAGAGAAGAGAAAAAAAATGTTCTTGCTGCTGACTATTCTCAGCACTGCTGGGCAGAATTTAAAGAGCCCATCCAAGAGCTAAACTAGTATAAGGTATAACGGAACCCTTTAACAGATCACCAGCTCAGATGCATGATAAATGATTAAGACCACCAAAATACTAACCCCTTCCCCCTCGTTAAAACAATCCCATTTCTAATATATTCTATTCTTCTGTCTTCATTGTCTGAAACTGAGTGGTACAAAGTAGGCATATGGGAGCAAATAAAATTAGTATTGATATTAAAATGATGGAAATCCATATTTTAAGGTTTGTGGTTTATTTTATGAGTTTTTTATATCTTCAGCCAATTATTCCAGCTTCTCTTCTCTGATTTAAAGCTTTTCTCTTTGTATTTGTTCCCAGGTTTACACATTGCATCTTCGATTTAAAAAGTTCAACATTTGCATTTCATTTGCTCAGCAGAATTATAGTGCTCAGAAGCAACATACATTCTAAGAGTAAACACTGTTTATATAATGTACAGTAGTGGTGTAAAATGTTTCAGTCAGACATAACTAAAAAAATCAAAGCACAGAAATTATTGGTGATAATCTGTATACACCCACCCATTTTTTTTTAGCATTAAAGGGCACCTGTGAGCACAATTGTTTTTTTTATCTTTTTATTGTAAAGCACATGGCACCTGTACACAGCACCACACACACAGACACACTGTACCTGTACACAGCACCACACACACTGCACCTGTATACAACACCACACACACACACACTGTACCTGTATACAACACCACACACACTGCACCTGTATACAACACCACACACACACACACACACACACACTGTACCTGTATACAACACCACACACACACACACTGTACCTGTATACAACACCACACACACTGCACCTGTATACAACACCACACACACACACACACACACTGTACCTGTATACAACACCACACACACACACACACTGTACCTGTATACAACACCACACACACACACACACACACACACACACACACACACACACTGTACCTGTATACAACACCACACACACACTGTACCTGTATACAACACCACACACACAAACACACACACACTGTACCTGTATACACCACACACACACACACACACACACACACACACACACACACACACTGTACCTGTGTACAACACCACACACACACACACACACTGCACCTGTATACAACACCACACACACACACACACACACACACACACACACACACTGTACCTGTATACAACACCACACACACACACACACACACACACTGTACCTGTATACAACACCACACACACACACACACACACACACACACACACACACACTGTACCTGTATACAACACCACACACACACACACACACACACACACACACACACACACTGTACCTGTATACAACACCACACACACACACACACACACACTGTACCTGTATACAACACCACACACACACACACTGCACCTGTATACAACACCACACACACACACACACACACACACACACACACACACACACACACTGTACCTGTATACAACACCACACACACACACACACACACACACACACTGTACCTGTATACAACACCACACACACACTGTACCTGTATACAACACCACACACACACACACTGCACCTGTATACAACACCACACACACACACACACACACACACACTGTACCTGTATACAACACCACACACACACACACACACTGTACCTATAACGCTGCCACCTCCTCCTCACTCCCTCTTTCTGTAGGGGTCCCCCAAGGTTCTGTCCTTGAACCCCTTCTCTTCTCCATCTACACCTCCTCCCTTGGTCACTTGATAAACTCCCACAGCTTCAACTACCATCTCTATGCTGATGACACACAAATCTATCTGTCTACACCTCACCCCTTCAGTTTCCACCCACATCGCTAGCCTACTAAGCGACATATCGGCCTGGATGGCACTCCACTTCCTCAAACTTAACCTCTCCAAAACTGAGCTCCTAGTATTCCCCCCAGCCCACGCTACCCCCACTGACTTCACCATAAATATCGCTAACACCATCCTCAGTCCATCCCCTCATGCCAGGGTACTAGGTGAAATCCTAGACTCCCATCTGTCCTTCCAGTCCCAGATCCAATTGCTGACAAAATCATGTAGACTTCATCTCCGCAACATCTCCAAGATACAACCGTTCCTAACCCCGGAAACCACTAAGCTACTCATTCACTCCCTTGTCATATCACGCCTTGACTACTGTAACTACCTCCTCATTGGCCTACCTCATCGTAGACTATCCCCCCTCCAGTCTATCATGAACTCTGCTGCCAGACTCATCCACCTCACTAACCACTCCGTATCCGCCACCCTCTCTGCCAATCCCTCCACTGGCTCCCAGTTGCTCAACGGATAAAATTCAAAACTCTAACAATGCCAAATAAAGCTATCCACAACACTGCCCCATTTTACATAACCAATCTGATCTCTAAATCACAGGTCTGCGACTAAAAAGCTGTTTGATTATTTTCAACTAATTTCCATGTATTTTGGTGTGCTGAAAACAAATAAAATGTTGAAAAAACTCCTAGATGTCATGATTTGCCACAAAATGCAAAATTGTCTTCAAATTTATCAAATTTTTTTAATTTTTTTTTTTTTTTTACATTATGGGTTTTTAACCAAATTTAAAGTCCAAATTACTATTAATTAATTCACATAAGTGCATTTAAGATATAAAATGCCAAAAAAAACCTTAAAGGGGTTGTCTGAGTGATGTAAAAAAAATATAGCACTATAAATCTGATTGTCAGCAAAATATACATAAGCTAAGCAAGTTTTAGGGAAAAAAATTCTATTTCCTCATTTCCCTAGTTCTATTCTGGCCCTTTGTTGTTATTTCCAGGTAAACAATCTGTGCCCCTCCCCCCCTGCAAAGAGGGTGAATACAAGTGCTGCTCTGAGTGAATATACAGTATGAAGACCATGAAAATATGAAGACCATGGATGGCAAGTGTGTGGGGACTTGAAGGTCTTGTGCATGCTGCTCGGGCAACATGCTGGGTATACCAAATACCCTTGTTTTCTGTGGCTATGGGACAGTCGAGACCGACAAAATCACTGGACCAAGAAGAGTTGGCAACCGAAGGTGCTAACAGTCGGTGAAAAAAATGTCCTACGAAAAACTTTGGTAACTTCCCATAAAGTTCTTCTACCACCTCTCCACATAAAATTGGGATTGATGAAGCAATTCATAAAATCACTTCCAAGAGATGGAGAATGCTTCAAATACTTAGTCACCAAGTTTCCAGGCCTGCCGGAGGCAAAATTGAAGGAAGGTGTGTTCGTCGGACCAGACATTAGAAGGCTTATAGTTGATCAAGAGTTTGTCAATACCATGACGGATCCTCAAAGAAGGGTGGATTGCATTTAAAAAAAGTCGTACAGAAATTTTTAGGCAATAACAAGGTTCCTCACTACAAAAAGATCGTCAGACGAATGCTGAAAGCATTTCAAGCTTTAGGTTGTCTGATGAGTTTGAAAGTACATTTCCTCCAGTCCCACCTTGACTACTTTCCTGAAAATTTGGGAGCTGTGAGTGAGGAACAAAGTGAATGATTTCACCAAGACATTAAAGAGATGGAAAGGAGATACCAGGGAAAATGGAGCATTACAATGATGGCAGACTACTGTTGGATGCTTCAGAGAGACATTCCAGATGCTACTCACAAGCGTAAAAGCACCAAGAGGAGCCTCACAGGGAAGAAGAATCGAGTTTAGTGTGTGTAGGTGAGCTCATTTCAGTTCAAAAAAGGACTTTCATGAAAAAATTGTAATAAAACTTTAATTTTATAAGTCTATTTACATTTATTTTGAGGTATTGCCTTATTTAACATAGTTACCTAAATTGTCAGGAAACGTGATGTCCTATGACAAAATGAAGGTCATTTTCGGATTCAGCGCACCCAAAAACATAAAGATTACGTGGAATAACCAAAACAGCTCTTGTAAAAAAAATTTTTGCAGACCTGTGATATCACCCAAACCGTACACTCTGCTCCTCACAAGACCTCTCACTCTCTAGCTCCCTTATCTCCTCCTCCCATGCTCATCTCCAAGACTTCTCTAGGGTGTCACCCATCTTCTGGAACTCCCTACCCCAATCTATCAGATTATCACCTACTCTACTTGCCTTTCGGTGTTCACTGAAAACCTTTCTCTTCAGGGAAGCCTATTCCGCCCTCTGCTTATTCTGGTATCCTCTACTCTTCCAACCACTCCATCCCCCACAGTGACTACCTACTGTACCACTCACCCCGCCCTCCTAGTTTGTAAGCTCCGAGGAGCAGGGCCCTCTAATCCCTCTTGTATTGAACTGTATTGTTACTGTATTGTCTCCCACTATAATGTAAAGCGCTGAGCAAACCGTTGGCGCTATATAAATCCTGTATAATAATAATAAAAAATATATACAGTACCAAACACACACAGCACATACGCACACTACAAAGTGGATTCCTGAGGATTTTACAGCACACTTTGAGTTAAAATCACACTACAATGTGGAATCATGTGGAGTTTTCTGCTTGCTGTGCATTTACACTCACACTACCAGGTGGAATCAGGTGGCGTTTAGTGTTTGCTGTGCATTTACACTCACACTACAAGGCTGAATCATATGGAGTTTTCTGTTTGCTGTGTGTTACACTCACACTATAAGGTGGAATTACAGTATGCGAAAATAGTACTCGTTCACAGTGATGTGCAGCTATTCCTGTGCTTTTCCCACACCGCATCACAATTGTACTCCATTCATGTGAATGGCTGCAGTTGTCAATGTTAGGTTTATGACACCCCAAAACCAATTTGATTGGCTGAATCGGATTGCATGGGTATTCAAACCTATATGATCCA
Source organism: Staurois parvus (assembly GCF_062004578.1). NCBI lineage: Eukaryota > Metazoa > Chordata > Amphibia > Anura > Ranidae > Staurois > Staurois parvus. The sequence continues at coordinate 2,204,057 of NW_028317843.1, forward strand.
ATTCCAGTAGAGCAAAAAAAAAGGTGCCTGCATCTATTTTGTGCAGGTGCGGTGTGATTTGAGCCATACAAAATGAATGGGATCAAATCGCACTGCAAAGAATTGCATCTGATTTGAACAGGAATGTGGTGCGATCCATGTCTGAGTCACATGAATTTTCCCGTACTGCATTGGTGTGAACCAGCACTTAAAGTGATACTAAAGTCTTGTTGTTGTTTTTTTCTTAAAAATAACAAACATGACTATACTTACCTGCTGTGTGCAGTGGTTTTGTACAGAGCATCCCAGATCCTCCTCTGCTTGCTCCTCTGCCAGTGCTCCTGACCCCTCCCTCCTGTCGAGTGCCCCATAGCAAACAGCTTGCTATGGGGGTACCCAAGTAGGTGCGCTCCTGAGCCGCAACTCTCCATTCACACACAGAGCCATGGTTCAGCTCTGCCCCTCCCTCTCCTGATTGGCTCACTGGCTGTTATTGAGAGCAGCCTCAGCCAATCAGGAGTGAGTGTCCCCTGAGAACCAATGCTCTTGTGGACATTGCTGAATCAAAAGAGGGTTCAGGTAAGTGTTAGGGGGGATTGGGAGGGCTGCTACACACAGAAGTTTTTTTACCTTCATGCATAGAATGCATGAAGGTGAAAAAAACCTTGAGACTTTAGAACCAGTTTAACCACTAGCCTACAGGACACTTATACCCCCTTCCTGCCCAGGCCAGTTTTCAGCTTTCAGCGCTGTCACATTTTGAATGACAATTGCGTGGTCATGCAACACTGTACCCATATGAAATTTTTATCATTTTTTTGAGACAGATAGAGATTTCTTTTGGTGGTATTTAATCACCTCTGGGTTTTTTATTTTTTGCTAAACAAACCAAAAACCACTGAAAATTTTGAAAAAAAATGTTTTTTCTTAGTTTTTGTTATAAAATTTTGTAAATAAGTGATTTTTTCTCCTTCACTGATGTGCGCTAATGAGGCTGCAGCGATGGGCACTGATAGGTGGCACTGATGAGGAGGCACTGGTAGGTGGCACTGATGGGCATTGACAGGCATCACTGATGGGCACTGAAAGGTAGCACTCATATATGGCACTGACAGGCGACACTGATAGGTGGCACTGATAGGCAGCACTGACTGGCACTGATAGGTAGCAGTGTTAAGCAACACTGATGCGCACTGATAGGCAGCACTGACTGGCACTACTGATAAGTGGCACTGACTGGCATTGATAGGTGGCGCTGACTGGCACTGATGGGTGACACTGAAAGGCAGCTCAGATGGGCACTGATATGTGGCATTGATGTGCACTGGTAGGCACTGATATGTGGCATTGATGTGGCACTGATGGGCTCTGGCAGGTGGCATGGATGAGCACTGACAGCTGGCACTGATGGACACTGACAGGTGGCACTGCTGGGGCAACACTGATTATCAGGGCACACTGATCATCAGTGCCCTGATGATCAGTGCACGTGTCCCGTCTGAAGGATGCCCATTACCTGCTCTCCTCTCTGGAGCTGTCAGCGTGACAGCTCATGAGGAGAGAAATGCCAATAACCGGCATTTCCCTATTTACATGTGATCAGGTGTGATTGGACACAGCTGATTACATGACCGAGCCGACATCTTTGGCTCTTTCCGTTGATCGGTGATCCACTGAGTCTGAGGGACACAACGCACTACCGATTGCTGTGCTGCGCGCTTAGAATGGGAGGACATCATATGACATCCTCCCAGAACGAGAGAACCGCCTTGCGCCCGTCATTACCTTATATGGTGGGTGGGAGGTGGTTAAGGTATAGGGGTTGATTTACAAAAACTGAAGAGTTCAAAATCTGGTGCAGCTCTGCATAGAAACCAGTCAGCTTGCTGTTTGGCAACCATGCACAGCTGCACCAGATTTTGCACTTTCCAGTTTTAGTAAATCAACCCCATAGTGTTCACTTTAGACTGTGATCTGAGCTGAGACCCCAGAGAATTTCCAGTTACACTGACTGTTCCCCTTGCATCCAGCAACCTTCTCCTGTGGTAGTCTTGATTCAGAGTCCCACAAAGATATACTGTATATGTCAACTGGACCTCTTGGCCCTCCTGTGTGAATTGTTCTTTTCTTATTTATTATTTGTCTCATGAATGAAGATTCACAAGGATCCATATACATGAGAGAGCACTGACCAGGGAACCTATGATCAGCTCCTCCCATCCTGCATACGCCCACTGGCTATCACTTCCTGGAAGTGATGTCACTAGCCTTCAGTAAATATGCCCACTGGCTGATCCTTGACTCAGAAGGAAGATGGAGTCATGTGACAGGCACTGGATACTGCCAAATAAAGGTATAAAAACTGTTTTGTTTTGTTTTTCATTTTGAGACATAAGGCTGAACTCCTGTGCTGGATCATGTTCTTAGTATGTGATCCACAATCCTGGGCAGTGGGCACGTTCACCTGCCCAGCGGTCTGGTGATGCTGTGATTCAGTACAGCACCGATCAGTCATCAGGTCCAGGCAAATGATTTTTCACCTAGACCTGCTGATCGGTTCTATCAAATCACAGAGCAGCTGTGCCTGTGTTTACAAAATACAGACACAAGAACCGACGTGATCCTCTCTCCTGAGAGAAGAAATCAGTGACAGTGAGTAAAGAAGCACACTTACACAGTAAAACACCTAGATAGGCACAATATAACCCCTTGATCATCCCCAGTTAACCCTTTCACTGCCCTGTCACCAGTCTCATTTATACAATGTAGAGTTTTTTTACTGATCACTGTATTAGTGTCACTAGCAAGTTCAGATAGCGCTAGCATCCCTCCAAGATAGTGTCAGATTGCCCTCTACACTATCACCATCACATGTAACCCTTTGATTGCCAGCAACAATATCACAGACACATTATAAACCTCCATTACTAGTATCGTGTCTGAGCGGTTCAGTATGTTTGATTAGATCAGAACTATACTAGTGTTCCCCTTAGTATAGTGTCTTCAAAAATACAGCATTAGTAGGATCAGGCCCAACACTTGCCAGCCCTTGTGTTTAGGCCTTCTGCCCCCCTTCCCCCCAACTAGTGCAATATCAGTAGATCACTGTCACTTCTGATACATTGCACACAAAACCACAGAATTAGCAGAATCAGGCCAGATCTCTGCTAGTATTAGCAGTTGAATTTTATTTGTAATGGTTCAAGCAGTCTCTGACAGCCAGGTGTTCCTGTTCCCATAAGTCGCACTAGGTGCCTATTTATTTAGTGGCCAAAATGTTCAAAGAAAGGTACTCTAGTGAAGAGGCCTATAGGATTCTGAGTATGTCAAATGAGAACAAATGGCAGTTCTCACTGACAGAATACAATTTAGAATACAAACCTGTGGAGAACAGTGGCACCCCAAAAAAAGAAAAAGTGCCTACTACAGTGAGGCGTACCCAATCCTGTGCCCAGGTTTCTTATTCTGATTGTTATTTGCAGCATAGTACAAGTTCCAGTACTGCACCAGCGGCCTAGTACATCCTGGCCTTTTACGCCCAAGCACTGCAGTATCACTTGGTGACATGGTGAGTCCAATAAGTGCAGTCCAAGCTGATAAGGTGGCTACCACTAGTAACATTCCGCAGCCACCAAAAATTCTAACACACGCCCAAATTCCTACCTTGCCAGACAATTCGAATGGAAACGTATCACGGTTTCCTGAGTTTAAAATTTTTTTGGGCATTGCAATCGTATTGGTCCACAGACCCGATTCATCATATACCCGTGTTCTCTGCTGCTATGGCCAGGCATAGATATAAGAATATAATGCGATTTATGCATTAGTGATAATACACTCTTTCATCCCCTGGTGACCGTGAACATGATCGGTTCTACAAAATTCAGCCCCTCATAGATCACTTTTCCCAGAAATTTGCATATGTGTATACGCTTCAACAAAACATCTGCATAGATTAGTCCCTTATTAATTTTTCTGGTGCCTTGCATTGAAGCAGTATCTCCCCAGCAAACATGCCAGATCTGGGGTCAAAACGTATGATCTCTGTGAGAGGACAAAAGGCTATACATATGCTTTTAGGATTTTAGGAGGGAAAAGATAGTCATGTGAAGCCCCCCCATATACCCAGACTACATGGGGAGCAGTGGCAGAATAATATGAGTCTTGGTGTCAAACTTATTCTGAAAGGGGTGCCACTGGTATGTGGACAAATACTATGCAAGTGTACCACACTTTTTAGACACTTATTTGATCATGGAGATGGCTCGTGTAATACCGTACAACCTAATCATAGGGGCTTCCACCAACAGATTCTGAACACCTGACTTAGAAAGAGGGAGAAAGCCTGCATGTGGAATATAAATTGCTTGCAATGAAGTGGAAGGACAAACATAATGTTTTTGTCCTGTTTTCCATTCACACAGACACAACAGACAAAATTTGCACAGCATCTGTTGTTGTTGAGAAGCTCCTCTGTGTCCACAAATATAACCTTAATATGGGGGGGGGTGGACTTTAACGCCCAGATGATGAAGTCTTCCTTAGTTTTCTATAAAGCCAGACACTGGTACAAAAACACTGTGTATTTATTTCAATTGGCTCTGTACTATGCTTTTGTGCTTTACAAAGCAACTAGAAGAAGTGGATCCTTCCTAAAATTTCAGGAAGAGATAATCACAGGCCTTTTTATATCCAGAAGGTGCTGTGGCCCAAATCCAAATCTAGATGCAGTGAGCTGACTGCAAAAGAGGCATTTTCCTGATGTACTTCCTGGTACACTGACCCAAAAGTTTGTTGTCCCTCCTGTCCTAGTCAACCTGGTATGTGCTTCAAGGACTGCTTTCGTGGAGTATTAGTTTAAGGTACATCACAACATAGTCTAGGGTACACAATTCACACACAAGGGTCTCAAAAGATGCTAGGTAGTCAAGAAATGGTCTATCACATTTTGAGAGACCCAAAAATCACAGGCTGGAAAGTTTATGGTTAAGTTACAAAAAAGTTACAAAAGTAAAAAAAAACAAAAATGTAAAACAAATAAAAGTTGCTGTTTTATTGAGTTAATGTTATGTTGTTACTGTGTTTTATTGTTAACCATTGTTTGCTTTGCAGGAATGCCAATCAGCTGCAGCACTGATATGGTGAATCAGACAACAAAAGGGTGTTGCTCTCAGAACATTTATATCAGTGCGTGCAGCGCTGCTGGATGAGATTTCTCATCCACACTTAAAAAAGGTGCTTGGAGTGGTCAGTGGACAGATTGCTCCTATGCTTTGGCATATATTTTTTTTCTTTTTTTTTTGGCAGAGCTTTCTTCATCCACATTGATCAATATGAATAAAGTAATCTGTTAGGTTCTCTTTTTTCGGTCAGCCTACATTACATACTGTATATGCCCAACAAGGACCAGTGATATACTGGTACATCACTGAAATTTGAGTGTTTATACCAAGATGATGCATGCAGCTGCAGGCATTATCCTGGAATTGTTTTTGTCAGCTGGTAGTCAGCTTTCATGTACAAGCAATCCTAATGAGTAATTTAGCCACCAGATTGCCTTTACAAGCAGCAGAAGAGGATGTCCCCTCCCACTTCCTTCCACGGCTTTCTCCGGCTCTCCTGCCCACCGGGGAACCTGAGAATGCAGCAGGCAGTTTGGAACAGCTCTGGTTATCTCTATGATCTAAGACAGGGCTCTCCAAACTTTCTAAGCAAACAGCCAGCCTACTGTCCTTCAGACTTTAGGGGGGCCGAACTGTGCCAGTGGGAGTAGACAATGTCCCAGCATCAGTGGAAGTAATTAATTCCTCAGGCTTGGTGGTCAGTAGGAGTATGTAGTTAGTAAGAGTAGGGATAATTCCCCATCATTTGTATTGGTGGGAGGAATGGTATACTATCATTGGTGCTGGCAGGGGAATAGTGCCTCGTCGTTGGTATTGGCAGGAGGAATAGTACCCTATCATTGGTGTCAGTGGGAAGAATAGTGCCCCATCAATGGCATCATTGGGAAAGATAGTGCCTCATCATTGGTGGCAGTGGGAGGAATAGTGCCCCATTGGTGTCAGTGGGAGTAATAGTGCCCCATCATTGGTATTGGTGGGAGTAATAGAACCCTATAAATAGTGAATACTTGTGAGCTATTATGTATGAGGTCTTCAGTAAATTATAGATAATTAATAAATAATTATCTACTGGTGTCATGCGCTTGGTGCGCTGGCACTCACACAGACTCACTTACTAGTGTTATTAAAGTAACAAAGATATAAATAGTGCCGCGTTCCTATTGCTCTATAAAATAGTTAAATACAATCTACTCTCTTTCCAATGAATATATATATATTGAAACCTCTGCAAAATCCATAAACCACTATACTTAGTGGGTAAAAATAATAAATGAATCACTGTGACTGGTGAATCAAATAAATAATTGTAAAAAAACCTTAATAGCTTAGGCTGATATCAATCAATTAATTGTGACCAATAAATTAAATTAAAATTAAAGTGTGTATAAATACTTGGTGCCACTCATCAATCCATCAATATTGTGCAAAGACATATATTAATATTAATGTGCAAGTGCAAACATAACAATGAATGAATAAAAGTCTTTTGAAATAAGTGCAATGTGCAGGTGAGTTCCTTATTCCCTTTTGCCTCAGGTGCCTTGTGATCTCCCTATGCGCTCACCTTAATATTTGCCCAAATAAATTCAGGCAAATACGCTTTTAATCCTTCCAGGATTGATGGGATTTTGCTGATGTATATGATGTTCCACGAGGTAAGTATAGATCTATTATGGATACTCCTGTACTCTCCTTTCTCTCCTTAGGTTGCTGCTCATAGGTATTAAGACCAGCTCTATAGGGATCTCCTTGTTCCCCTCCTGGGGTCACCTCCTTCTCATATCCTCCTTTCCTCTCGTCACGTTCACCACAAACGGTTTCCAGAGATCACCTGCAGAAACTTTTTGGCAACTGATTTGTAAACAAAGCTTGGAATGTGAATGTAGCGCCTCCAGGTGGTCAGGATTACAGACTCAGGCCATAGTCCCCTCCTCCTCTGCTGAGTGGGGTCTCCACTATCCGCAGCTCTCTGTAGTTATACACAGCAGGACCCATGACCAGAAATTCCAGTGACCAGTGGGAGGAATAGTGCCCCATTGGTGTCAGTGGGAGTAATAGTGCCCCATCATTGGTATTGGTGGGAGTAATAGAACCCTATCATTGGTGTCAGTGGGAAACATAATGCCCCATCGTTGGTATTGGTGGGAGGAATAGTACCCTATCATTGGTGTTGGTGGGAGGAATAGTGTCCCATCATTGGTGTCATTAAGAAGAACAGTGCCCCATCATTGGTGTCAGTGGGAGGAATAGTGCCCTATCATTGGTGTCATTAGGAAGAATAGTGCCCCATTGTTGGTGTCAGTGGAAGAAATAATACCTTATCATTGGTGTCATTGGGAAAAATAGCGCCCCACTGCTAATGTCAGTAGAAGGAATGGTGCCTCAACCTTGTTGATAGTGGAAGGAATAGTTCTATCTATCAGTGGGAGAAATAGTGACCCGAGGGCCAGATAAAAGCAAGCAAATGGCCACATCCAGCCCGCGGGCCGCAGTTTGAGGACCACTGATCTACAAAACTGGAAGCGATGAACATTTCATCATTTCTAGTTTCACAATATGTAAATAGCGCCATTTTTAAATTAGGAAAGCATCTGATCACACCAATCTTGGTGCGATCAGATTCTGTTAAGAGTGGAGGAGAGATCTGGGTTTAATAGACTCCAGATTTCTCAGTAAAGAGTACATGTCACTGCCTATTGCTATCACAGGATATTTACATTCACCTTGATACCAATAAAAGTGAGAAAAAAAATAAAGGAGCAGTGTAAAAAATAAAATAATCCATTTACTTGTTGTAACATCATCTTTTATATCTTACCAAACAATTGAGTATTATATTGTTTTCTTCAAAAAGAGTTTATTTTTTTTTTAAATTGTATTTGAAAAATTGCTGCGCAAATACCATATGACATAAAAAAATTGCAACAGCCACCATTTTACTCTCTAGCGCCACTGCTTTAAAAAATTTATTTGGGGGTTCTATGAAATATTCTAGCAAAAAATACAGATCTTTACATATAAACAAAATGTGTCAGAAAAGGCTTGGTCTTTACATGGTTAAAAGAGTGGGTGATGTGTAGCGGAAGCTTCTAATAATGGGCATAAAATGCCAGAACAGTTCAAACACCCCTTAAATTACCCTTTTTGGAAAATAGACACCCCAAGGTATTTGCTGAGAGTCATGTTAAATGCATGAAATATTTTATTTTTTGCCACAAGTGCCACAATCTTTTTTTTTTTAAAGAAAGTTGGTACTTTAATGAGCTGTTTCTCACACGTGCCATGGGAATATGTGGAGTTAGACCCCAAAACATATTCTGCTACTTCTTCTACATATGTGGATGCCACGCATTTGAGACTTTTTGGGAGCCTAGCCACGTACAGGAGGGCCCAAAACCAATAACCACCTTCAGGCTTTCAATGGGCGTATTTCCTCATGTCGCTTCTTCATTATCACATCATTATCACAATTTAGGAAGCCCTGAAATGCCAGGATAGTGCACCCTCTAAATTACCCCTTTTTGGAAAGTAAAAAGGAATTTGATAAGAGGCATGGTGAGTATTTTGCAGATCTCGTTTGTTGCCACCATTTTTTGGAAAATTAAGAAAGAACAAAAATGTATTTTTTATTTTCTTTTTATCTTTTTGCAAAACCTTTTTGACAAAAATTGAGATCAGCAAAATACTCAACATTTGGCAGGGGGATAGCATACCACCCTTATTTTTATTAGCGGCTCTCACGACAGTTCACACTTGCATTCTGATATCGCTATCATCTTACGATTGTAATAATAACTTTTACATATGTTTCAAATTTATCCTCCCTCCCTGTACAGACTTACACATAGACATATATTTGATGGAGGTACAACGCCTCAATCCTCTATAGCGCTTTAGAATAACACCTAAGTATTACAGGCCTATCCTTGTCATGACCCTACGTGTTAATTTTACTCACAGTGTTGCAATTCATTCCATTTTTTCCTGTTTTTTGTTTTATGCTTTGTCAAACGACTGATATCTGATTCATACGCATATTTCCTGTACCATTCTGTATCTCACTAATAAACTTTTATGGAATAAAAAAAAAACACCAACATGTCAGATTTTTTTTTTTTATTAATAAATGTAATCACTGAGTTGGAAAAAGGAACCCCCACCACCTTGTAAACTTAATCAGGTGTAGCTAATCATCTTCTCAATGGCACACAAAGCCTTATGACTATCAGCTGTGATCAGCTGTGGTCATTCTTATTAGCTAAGCATGACAAGATCTTTCCTGGAGCATTTTCGTCCCTGGTAGTGCAGCTGAACAAACAATCAACTATGGGTGGCAAGGCACTGTTAAAAGTTCTCCGAGATTGTGGCCTGTCCATTTAAAATGCCCAAAATCAAGAACCTGGAAGGAAGATCAGGTGAAGATGGGAGCTCAAGCAGCAATGACAGTGCACCACTAGAGGGCTCCATACAGGGCTCAGGCACATTACGGTGTAACGTTGGCAGGGACCTTTTTTTTTTCTAAAGTGGTAAACTTTACTACTGCTTTATTATTGTCTTCCCTGTGAACCCCTGTACAACAGCATTATGAGAAGATGGGGCCAAACTTTCATTTTCCTTTTGATAAACATGCTTCCTGAAGGGAAAGGAGAAGGATGATCATATCAGTGTGCCACAGCTTCTCACCAAATCCAATTTAAATATGTTAGTGGCAAAAACAATGGCCATATACAGTATGTAGCTCAATTGTGTTTTTAGCTGTTTGCCTGATGATTTGTTTAACTATTGAAGTCATATTAAATCCTCATTTTGTTAAGCAATTTCCACAGCTGCTTTAATCACCTACTGAGTTTGCAACTCTTTTAGCTTTTGGTTCTTGTCTATGTTCCAGTTTAAGTTGGCCCAGGTTTCCCATTTCCGGGTGGCCTCTTTCTCTTGCAGCATCCTACAAAGCCACTCTTATATGCAGAATTTAAAGCTGTGTCTCCCTACACTGAGTACATCAATAGAAACATTGTCCTGGTCAAGGGTTAGGCTCAGAGACCAGTAGCAGAAGAGACAAACCATCAGGATAAGTACGCAAGCAGGTCACCCTGGCGATTGATGTTAGCTTACCTGAGGTGCAGGGTCTAATCACTAACCGGTATGCACCAGAGCTCCTGATGGTGGAGTTGGGTTTTGCTGCGTGTTATTACCAGGTTGTGGTCCTCAGGATTGTCCTATCAGGAGGTGAGCAAGTTGAGATCCAGTGGCAGATGTAGCAGATAGGGATCAAGCAGAAGCGTAGTCAGAAAACAAGCCAAAGGTCCACAGAACTGTCCAGCATCTCAGGTGATTCCTGTAAGAAAATATATAAAGGTATCTGGCAGATTGATGGCCTCACAACACAAGTGATATTAAACTACTCTGAATTCGGAAATTCACACTTCAATAAGATTTTTACGGTACTCTGCAGCATATTTTATGTTTTAAACAAAAAAGTATATTGCTTATCATTCAGTTTATATTCAGCATATGAGTACATCATGGCCTTGTGATGCTGTACAGAAAGACACTTGAAATCTATTTGTGCTGAACATTAACTGTATTATTTATTGGTAAGCTGTTGTAATAAAGTTTAACAAAACATTCTGCTCTAGTATCCAGTCTATTCCACTCAAGCAACCAGCAAAAAGAATGATATATGCAGTTCATATTAAGGTATCAATGTGTAAGTCACAGAGATACAAGTACAACCGTAATTTCCACTCTCCACCGCATCCAAAATCTACAACCCTCTCTCATTCCAAAATGGTGGACATTGTGGAAAATACTTCCAGTCACAGTAATATACATGTGAAAAGAAAGCTTCAATGGTGTAATACCTTTTATTAAATAGTTATAAACATCCATAAAAAAGCTTGTTAAAAACACATTGAAGGCTGTAGGATGGGTATGGCCAACAGTATGACGTCAGTACGATAAACTTCAGCCTACGTGTGTCATCAGGGACTAGCCTATGTGTGTTTAGCTGGGTTTTTATGAATGTTTTAATTGCTTTAATAACAGGATACTATACCATTAGAGCTGCCTTTTCTTTAATCATTTACTGTGGCCAGGGGTATTTTTCACTCTTTCCTTTTTGGTTACAGCTCCAAAATATTAGTTTTACCCTCCCTTTCCTATTTGAGTGACCATGGTCACAAGAGGGTGAATATACCTAATGTGGACACTGATACCTTCCCCCACTGTACCTAAACTAAGAAAAACTCAAAGGTAGATAGTGCTAAGCACCATAAAAAATGCCTATGATACTTAGCACATTTAAATAAATGAAAATCATTCATTCAGCACAAGAAATAGCCTAAAACATTACGGTTTTGGCTCCATTCATACAGAATTAATATGCGTACACTGTCATTTGGTGAATCACTATGTAACTTTTTTTATAAATACACCCCTTTAAGTTTGGTAATAAAAGGTAAAATGAAAAAAACTTTTTCTACAGGCATTGTTTCAAAGATAGGCTGCTGAATGGCTTGGAAAAGTGACTAACACCCCTTTTTTTTTGCCAGAAGAGGCGGGAATATTTTAAACTATATGTGCGCTTTAATCTGGTAAATTAAATTCTAAAGTCATTTTCAGTATTCCTTAAATAGCTTTTATTGAAATAGTACTTTGTTATGCTGCCATGAAGGGCCTCCTCTAGATGCTTCCTCTTATATGGTGACAATCCTTTGTCCTTGTCTTCCAATTGTGCTCCTGTGCTGTCACCATTTTACATGGCTTCTAATAAACTCTACCAGTAGCTGATTCAACACATAATAAAAAACAAGTATCTCAAAAGGTATGATCAGAAAAATATCTGGGGACACAGAAGCATTACATTCAACTAAACCACAAAGCAACTTATTCACTCCCTGGTTATATCTCGCCTTGACTATTGTAACTCCCTCCTCATTGGCCTACCTCATCTGAGGCTATCCCCTCTTCAGTCTATCATGAATGCTGCTACCAGACTCATCCACCTTACTAACCGTTCTGTATCTGCCACCCCTCTCTGCCAATCCCTCCACTGGCTTCCCATTGCCCAACGGATAAAATTCAAAACATTAACAATAACATATAAAGCCATTTTTAACTATGCCCCAAATTACATCACCAATCATGTCTCCAAATATCACCCAAACCGTACTCTCCGCTCCTCGCAAGACCTCCTGCTCTCTAGCTCCATTGTCTCCTCCTCCCATGCTCATCTCCAGGACTTCTCCAGAGCTTCCCCCATCCTCTGGAACCCTCTACCCCAATTTATCAGACTATCACCTACTCTGCTCACTTTTAGGCGATCTCTGAAAACCTATCTCTTCAGGGAAGCCTATCCTGCCCTCAGCTAATATTCCATATCTTCTACACTTCCAACCAGTCCATCCCCCACAGTTACTACCTTTTGTACCACTAGCCCCTCCCTCCTAGATTGTAAGCTCCGAGGAGCAGGGCCCTCCTATCCCTCTTGTATTGAACTGTATTGTTGCTGTATTGTCTCCCGTTATATTTTAAAGCACTGAGCAAACGGTTGGCGCTATAAAAATCCTGTATAATAATAATGATAATACATGTAATTGTTCTGCCTCCAGCAGGGAAATTCAACCTGCACTAATAAATTTGTCCGCTAGATGGATCCTGGAATAAATTCACTATTTTACAGAAACCAGTGTTTATGTGGTAAATGAAAGCTTCCATCATGCTGCAGTCTGGGAAGGGAGGCTGATGCATCTTGGAAGCTCAGACTCCATCTTAAGAATTGAGGGAAAGGAACCAGCCATATATTTCTGCAGCACATGTCATAGATGGAACTTATATCCCTTACAGGCAGCATCGCTGGTGAGCATGAACTTACTGCCATATATAGCTTAATCATTTCATTGTATTGTCTGTGTTTCATATGTTGATTGTATGTATTTCCTATCTGTTTTTACGTAATAGTTTTACCCACCCTGTTATGTTAATAAAGTTTCAAGATGACATTCAGTCTGGCTTTTTGCAGAATAGGAGGGTTTAGTTTCTTGTCAAGTTACACACAGGGAAAAGTGTAGCGGGACAGAACAGTATTCCTTAAAAAAGGTCATTTAAAAGCATTTCAACTGTACAAAAACCTAAAACAACTCACATTATGTTATAAATAAATCTGCCTGAATATTAAGTATGAATACTTGGGCAGAGTTATTTAAAACATAATTTGAGTCATTTTTGCTTACATTCTTGCTGTACTATTACTTACTTAACTCAGGCCTCATTGTAGCAATGGTTTAAATTTTTGTACAATTGAAATACTCTTAATTGACCTTATTTATGGATTAAAAAAATCTTTTTTAAGCCTTTGTACAGTACAAAAATAAACTTGGGCAATAAAACTGTGAACAAGATACATGACAAAGAGAAACAGGGATTCCTCAGGTTTCTACGGTCATGGGACAAAGGTTCAATACCATGTAAACATTGTTCTGCTGCACTTACATGTCTTGCCTTGAACTGCATTTTACTATTATTGTTCATTAGTATGCTGACATCTAGTGGCAGCTGGGACCACTACAACTTGTTTGTTGAATGATTTTGGTATCTTTCCCTGTCTTCGTCTCCTGTTAATGCTATTTAGTTTAGTCCTACCAAGAGCCTCCCAATTTCTTCCATGTTCCCTCAGTCAGTATTAGTTGTTCACAGAGAAAGGGCTTACAAAAGTAAGCTGGAAGTATTTTCCACAATGTCCACAATTTTAAAATGGAGGAGAATTGAAGAAGATCTAAGACCCTTATACTCCCACCTTGAGGATAGTTTCTGAATGTGCATTGACCTCCTTCATGCAGTGAGGTCCTATTTTCCAGTGAGTTTTGAACTCAGTGGTTTCCTCACTCTATACAGATCTTTTACTTTTTTTTTTTCATTTCAGCCTACACAAAGTTGAGACAACCTTCTCCCATGCCCCTAAAATAGGTTTCCATCTCCTGTAAATTTGGAAAACTAAATGCAACAATGATAGCAGAAATCACTGGAGGATCTTCATAGCACTGCAACTGCTCCTCTCCTGTACTGTACTGAAATTGCTTGCTTTGATCTTACTGCATACTGTGAGCTTCTTATAGTGTGCATTAGAATCTTCAGAAATTCAGATGGAGCCTGCTTCATTTTTGGCTGGAGGACATCCAATATCATTGCTTGTAGGCATCACCTAGGGTGGCTGCATGCAAATACAGTCTGCCCTACAACTTTCACTTCTCCAGGATAACAACCGCCCAGGGGCGGACTGACCATTTGGAAACTCGGGCACTGCCCGAGGGCCCGGGGTCAGTAGGGGGCCCCATGAGATGCCCCTGGTACCGTTTTCATAGGCTTTTTTGAGTTTGGGCAAGGACCCAGGGGCCCTATGATCCCCTATTGCCCGGGGGCCCCATGAGTTGTCAGTCCGCCCCTGCACCCGCCCATCAATGCATTTTGATATTTGCATAACTGCTCCCAGGAGCCAGTCGACTGCATGTATCAGGGCTGAGGTCTCTTGAGAGCAGGGTGATGAGGCAAGATGATATCTTCAGGAAGTTATGTATAGCACACTGCTGGCTCCTCCCATCAGTCATGATATGCAAACATTACATAGTGAAGCAAGGAGACCCAGTGATGGCATCAGTGGGTATAACATAAGGTATTCTTGTTCAAACATTTTATTGTTTTAGAGTACAACAACATAAGTTATAAGTAAGCAAATGGGATATTAGAGGTGTACAGTAAATGAACAGCTAAGGTTCCCAATTATAATACTGCAGAATGAAATGAAAACGAGAAGCGCACCAACCTTGCGCATTACCTCAGTAACCAAAATTTATTAATTGTAAAAAATATACTCACAAACAGCGAATAAAATCAGGCATGTAAGTCCTCACAGGGACTTGAAGATAACATGAGTCCCATCAGGGGAGTGGGTGTTCAGTACCACTGACGCGTTTCGAAGGGGGTCCCTTCTTCCTCAGAGCTAACTGAACTGTGAGTGCTCTCTCCTATATATACTCCTGGACTGAACCTAGGCCCTCCCCACTGGGTTGGGCAGTGTCAGGTTAGTAGGAGGGGCCAAGATATCGTCAACAGACAATCACTATTTGTAATGCCATCAGAGAGAAATGATATAGACAAACGTAAAATATAAAATATATAAAACCACATTTTGCATACACCACTTAGTATGCATGTAATATATCAACTTAGCGATGACACCAATGGAAATGATGATGATAGATAATACATGATGAAACATAATATATAGTAAATAGTTAGTCTTATTCCATGATTCATTAGTGAGCGATGTATCAAATGGACAATTCATCCAGAGGGCTTGTCATGATGCTGGATGAGTGTATAGCAAATAATGTAAAAATAGACTTAAATTGTTAGTCAATGGATGTCTTAATGGATAGGTGTCCATAGTGACACAAACACATGTATATATATATGTAGACATATAAACCCACACACAAACCTTCAACCAGAAGCTGTGTGATGTGTGCTACCAGGCAGCTGCATGTGCTTCATGATCGGATGATGGAGAATCCATGTCTCTGATGGATAGGATTGGATCAGTAATCTTGGATCCGTAATATTGTATAGTCAGCAGCAGAGGGAGATCTTATGCTTCCCTCTATAGCTGCAGGCTTACCCTGTGTGTGGAACGCACGCTAGTATCTCTTGGTATCTCCTCCCACTATCTAAGTCCTTTGTAATTGCCTCAATTCCGAAGACTTTCAATCCATTGTAATTACTCTGATGTTTTTCTTTAAAATGGCGGGGGACTGAGTATAGCACTTAGATAGTGGGAGGAGATACCAAGAGCTCTGCAGAAGAGAAAGTTTTTGGATCTTTACATTGGGTACCTTGTCTCCTAGAGGTTTAAACGATGACCTTGAGATTCATACTCTCATGTAGCCACTAGGTAGTGCAAATACAATTAGTTCATCTCTACTTTTTTTCACACTATTTTCATTCTGCGATTTATTATATTAATCATATCTACTAATACATATACTGCTGGTATCAGTAATGTGTTGAGTGTAAGGAATGTGGTCACCTATTACTAGCCCTGACAATAATAATCTCTCATCCTACTATACCATACTACAAGTATACATATGGTCCCTTCAGTAGTTTGGTGCTAACTAGTGACTCCCTAAGACTGTTAACATACTGCAAGCCCACGGTTCATCGATCTTTTTAAATGTATAGATATGAAGTCTATCATATCTTTATATATTTTGTGGTATATATATTATTCTATATGGTTACACCTAATATATACATCTTCCACACAGGGTCTCGATACATATGCTGTTATTACTATTCACCCTATTAAGAAACAAAACCAAAAACCAAAAATAATAGATTGCTTTAGGTTTGAGGTGTAAGTGATGGCCTTGTATGCTGGATCATAGTATCCTAATATTAGACTTTCTCACTATCAGTAGTATTATCATTGGATCATTTTAATGTCTTTTATCAGTACTAGGGTGCTTAAGTGCCTAATATCGTGGTTTTTACCTCTATATCCAATGTGCAATTATGTGTATAGAGTCTTAGTTGTATTATATCTTATATCATATTATTATTTTATCTTATTATATTTATCATTATATATTATATATGTTCTATACATGATGCATGGATGGCGTTCATGTGAACACATGCCTATATGTCTCATATTTTATACCCACCGGCAACACTACTGTCATATCCACCTAAGGAGATACACGCATGTGTATGTAGTGTATACACATGTATACATATGCTCATGCTGATGTCTTTCACTTTATTACACCTCTGGAGTGCGGCAGCCAGGGCCTTCTGACCACCCCATTTGATTGGACATGACGTGGACTCAACAGCAAGTTCGTCAGAGGGGAATCCCCAGACAGTTCCCCCAACTAGAGCCTCGTCAGAGGATGGGGGCGGGGTGGCAGGTCTGGTATCTTGCCCAATAGAGCGGTGTTGGTGTACGCGCACAGAGTGGCCGTCAGATGCGCGTGATGCGCGCTCACGTGATCGCGCCGACGGACCTGTCCTCCTCATACTGCGCATGTGCATGTTGGTCCACGCATGCGCAGTCATGACCATGCCATACTAGCGTGCGTTCCACACACAGGGTAAGCCTGCAGCTATAGAGGGAAGCATAAGATCTCCCTCTGCTGCTGACTATACAATATTACGGATCCAAGATTACTGATCCAATCCTATCCATCAGAGACATGGATTCTCCATCATCTGATCATGAAGCACATGCAGCTGCCTGGTAGCACACATCACACAGCTTCTGGTTGAAGGTTTGTGTGTGGGTTTATATGTCTACATATATATATACATGTGTTTGTGTCACTATGGACACCTATCCATTAAGACATCCATTGACTAACAATTTAAGTCTATTTTTACATTATTTGCTATACACTCATCCAGCATCATGACAAGCCCTCTGGATGAATTGTCCATTTGATACATCGCTCACTAATGAATCATGGAATAAGACTAACTATTTACTATATATTATGTTTCATCATGTATTATCTATCATCATCATTTCCATTGGTGTCATCGCTAAGTTGATATATTACATGCATACTAAGTGGTGTATGCAAAATGTGGTTTTATATATTTTATATTTTACGTTTGTCTATATCATTTCTCTCTGATGGCATTACAAATAGTGATTGTCTGTTGACGATATCTTGGCCCCTCCTACTAACCTGACACTGCCCAACCCAGTGGGGAGGGCCTAGGTTCAGTCCAGGAGTATATATAGGAGAGAGCACTCACAGTTCAGTTAGCTCTGAGGAAGAAGGGACCCCCTTCGAAACGCGTCAGTGGTACTGAACACCCACTCCCCTGATGGGACTCATGTTATCTTCAAGTCCCTGTGAGGACTTACATGCCTGATTTTATTCGCTGTTTGTGAGTATATTTTTTACAATTAATAAATTTTGGTTACTGAGGTAATGCGCAAGGTTGGTGCGCTTCTCGTTTTCATTTCATTCTGCAGTGTTGATTGGGCTTCCCCAGCCTTGTTTTGGAGCCGCACAGCCCTTTATGCATTGGTGGACGATCCCTCCAGGCCTGGTTCCATCTGTTCGCCACCTGTCTGAGCCCTAGAGCGCAGGAGAATTCGTCTTTGATTCCCAATTATAATAGTCAGGCAGCACTAACAAGAGCGAACAACAAATATCAAATAGAGCCTAACATGAAGGAAAGGAGGAGGAAGGGAGGGATAGGGTGTACGGCACCAAGGAAGGGGATACAGAAAATAGCCAAATAACCGCAGTATCAACAAAGGACGGTTCCCAAAAAGCAAAAAAACACATATTATGGGTTGGGCGGGAGGAAATGCTCCACCCATGGGTTCCAAATCTTTTTAAACTTGGGGATGGAATCCAGGATAGTGGCTTCAATTTTTGCGTGGATCATTGCCTGAGTGACCCTAATAACATAAGGTATTCAATGAAAACAGAATACATTTATTTAAAAATGTCATTAGCATGTTGATGGGGGGGAGGGAGGAACCAGGAAAGACAAAACATGAGCAGATTAAACTTCAGCTTTAAAACAATCAGATCCCTAAGGCACAAGTCCGGAAAGTAAAATGTGATTGTATTAGCAATAACTTACATCACAGGAAGCATGAAAATTGATTAATGTTTAATGATATTTAGACAAGATGAATGATAGTTCATTATGCAAATCAGTAAATGTGACAGCTCAGGTAAAAGAGAAGTAATCCTCCACAGGCCACACGAGTGAAAAGCTTTGCTCCTGGAAATTAGCTACATCAGCCTTTGTATTAATTCATTCTCACTGTTTACCAGGATGTTAAGGGAGAGACTCCAGACTCCAAATAAATATGCAGCTAAAGCACATTGAGGGGAAATAATTTGACTGCTAAAATATTTGAAGAGTAATGCACACAGTTTTAAAATCCAACCACACCTTCCAGATTACATAAAAAGAAAGACAATGTTTCAAAGCTGAACTGGAAATTACACAAAAAAAAAACTTGTAGTGGCCCCTCCTCAATGCTAGAGTTAAATACACATAAGGTCTAGGAGTAGAGGATTTAGCTGTAATACTTACCTTATCCCTCACTTTGGCAGGCTTTGGGAGCTCATCTTGTCTCCCTGACTCTCCAGGTTGTGGGAGGACCTTTGCTGTCCTCACGTACAATGCAGGACTATTGGTCCTTTGTTGTACTTGATGGCATTAGCGAGTGACCCCCAGCCAAGGCACCTTACAGAAGGGACTTCAGGGAACCAGCAGCATAGCATGGAGTAAGCCTGCCAGAGCAAAGAATAAGGTGACTATTATAGCTTATTCCTCTACCCCTAGGCTCAAAGGGGTTGATGTACTAAAACTGAACATTGCAAAATCTGGTGCAGCTCAGCATAGCAGCCAATTAGCTTCTAACTTCAGCTTGTTCAATTAAGCTTTGATTTAAAAAAAACTGGAAGCTGATTGGTTTCAAGGCAGAGCTGCACCAGATTTTGCAGTCTCCAGTTTTAGTAAATCAATCCCAAAGTATATTTTCACTTTTGAAACCAAATACTTTATATTTGTTATATGTCTCATTAACATAGCATATATAAAAATTGCAGGTTGTCTTTTTTTAGATATTTTAACATGAACCCTCCAGCAAGGAAGAATCCTAGGTTGTTTTATTTGTTTATGAGGAGGCTAGGTGACTGGGTTTGCCATAGAAAACTCTGTCTATACTGTGCAGGCAGATGTTTATTAACAACTGTAAGTAAATTTCACTGTCTATCCTAACAAAGGGTTAAAGGTGTAGAGGCTGGGCAGACTTGGGACAGGCTCACTTTAACATTGTTCAATAAACCTTGCAGTCAGTCATGACACCCCCTCCTGTGAAACATGTAAAAGGTAAGAAATAAAGTATTTTTAAAAAATGTAGGCATGCTGCAAGGATGGGAACACATAACAAACATATAGTAACAAACATATAGTAGGGTTTTGTCAAATACGACCGCTAAAGTGGAAATACACTTTAACAGGTATTTAGTCCTTGTAGTGCATAGAGGGGCCCACTGCAAGGGTGGTTTGTTGTGTAATTCCCGGCGTTCAATTTTAACAGCCTGCAACTCTTCTGTAACATCAGAATTCCCACCATCAACAGCATCTGTGTACTCTTCTTCTGCCTTTCCCCTACAGTTACTCCTCATCCATTGTGGAATGCATGGACAAATAACAGAAATATGACCTCCATATTCCCACCGTCTGACAACTAAATCTCACTCAGCCAATAGGGATTATTGTAGCAGTAGCTTTGCAATTTAATTGCCTATTGATTCTCCTGAATATTTCCATGCAGATTGTGTGATTGTTGGAGAATCATGCTGATTATAAATTCAGGCAATCATGGTTCATGAAGTGTATGGTTCTCTATAAACTGGGCACACCTCTTTACAGTATATTCAGAAGAATTTGCCAATAAAGTAAATTTCATGGTTTTCATACTTATTTACTTATTTTTCCTGAACATGATAATGGTGGTACAATCACAGTTAGTTGATCAACGGTACTTTTGGAAACATGCAAAAGATACCAACCTGTTACTTTTTCTTTACCAAGCCTGTCCTGTACACTCACATCACAGTGGTAGCATGGTGTGCCTTCCAAGTCTTTCATGGGTTGCTGGGTCAACCTAACTAGCAGTGATGATACTACATGGTGGAAGGAACTCTTCATATCATCACAAATAGTCAACTCAACGTGATTCATGCCACTACAATATTCTATGTTGTGTCCTTTCAGCAAGCGTACTCTCCATGTCCAACAAAAACACAGACAGCCACTTGTCCTCCCTAATAGTGATGGGCGCCTATGGTTGTATTTAGGCATGTTCAATGAACACATCCAAAAATTTGAGATTCCCCTCAACATCCATATCAGACCCATATCTTAGATGAAGGTCTGGTATGAATTGTAAGAGGAGACTCACCAAAAAAAGCATGGAGTTCCCCCTTAAAAATCCATACCAGACTCTCGTTCTTGTTGAGGGTCTGGTATTGATTTTAAGGAAGACATCATGCAAAAAAAATGATTTTAAGGGTGCACACCATGCAAAAAAACAAAAAAGGGTGGATCTAAAATCCAATATGGTTCATATAGTTCTGTTGAGGGAGGCATGCTTGCTGCTCCCCCTTTGTCAGCCAGCAAGGCTTCAAGCAAAAACATTTTTGTTTCCTTGTTTGTTTTTTTTTTGCTTGGGTGATGTGACTTTTAAATTAAGCAAGTGTGTATTTTTTTTAAATATAATTTTTAGATGTTTATATGTGGGTGTTGATTTTATGTTCTGTGTAGAGCTAGACCATAATTTCATTGAGTAAATTGTGATGGTATAATGACAATCATGTTTTTGAATCTTTGCACCTTTGGATGTTCATTCTATGAAGCAGATTGTATAGAGGATTTTGGCAATATTGCTAGCTGAGATGATTTTAAAGATTTCACTTTTCTCTGCCAATCATGTTCACAATTTTTTTTTCCTTTTCCTTTTTTTTTTCATTTCACTTTAGTTGGATGTGAACTGAACACATGTTTATTAGATTAGCATAATAGTTCTTTTGCTAATCTCAACCAGGTTGAGTTTTAAAGGTACAAACATCAATCATAACTAGAGCTTTGCTAAGCAATGCATTGTAGATCCAATTATGGCTTTACATAGTTAATATGATTTTGCATGTTTGTGTTTAAAAAAATTCTGAGGGATACAACCATGTGCTTTACTACAAGTGAATAAGAGACCCATATAATACTCAAACAATTTTGGGAGCTAGTGTTATCTGTTATCTGGACATAATTAGAGAGAAACACCAGCACTCCTTTTAAACTATAACCATAATTTTTAATGGACCCAGGCTGGGATAACATCTGAGGTCTGGGTACAATCATATCGGCTGCATTACAATTTGGATTTAGTCAATCACCACTGTGATTGATAGCATAGGAGCAATCTATTAACTGTTATTGAACTTCATTTTATATGATTGTATAACTTTCACAATCCTTTAAACCACTTATATGCCTTGTTGGTCCTGAGGAAGTGGTGGAAGCTGCAAAACACGTAGAGTAATTAACAAACATATACAGCAAAAATAGTGGTGGTTGTGTTTTAATGTTTTGTTGGACTTAATATGTTTAATATATTGCAATAAATTTATATTTTTATAAATTGAATTCACTTGTGTATTGGAAGACTACCAAAGGTTAGCCCCACACATGTATAGTTCCCTTTTGCCTTTGAACTTTGGGATGATACTTTGGTAGTCTATTTACTATCCTAAATGATCTGCACTCTTCACCTTACTACATGCTGTATTTTTCAATACTTATGGTCTACTCAGTCAGTTCTTCTACCATGCTGCTGGTGGGTCGGTGCTGTTACCAGGCCTTCTAGCTGGGCCGCTCCTTTCCTGCTGCATAGGTGGTCCTCGCTCTAAGAGCCAGAGAAGTCCCAAACTTTTCTTATTCCAAGATCCTATGCCTGTAGGTGAGCCCCTCCTCACCTGGACCCCCTCCAAGGCTCCTGCTCTCCAGCCTCACTTTCACCCAAGCTCTCCTGCTGCTGAGCAGGCTCAGTCACTCTTAAGGGCTGTCCTTGCCCCAAGCCAAGTCTCCTGTTGGGGATTGGCCAGGATCCCTTGAGAGTGAAAACTAGCCACTCCTTACCTCTGCCTACTGCTTCTAGAACTGTCTCCAAAATTCTAGTGCAGGGGAAGTTGTAGAGAGCCAGTCTGCAGAGCCTCTCAGCTCTGACCCAAATTTGACCCTGTTAGCTATCACACCCAGGCTGCTACTCAGCCCTCCTCACTGAGAATTGAAACTTTAGCTCCCCCTAGATGACTAGGAGGATGCTACATGTGCATGGACCTAACAAATTTTATCAAAGTTGAGAATCCTAGTGCAGGGAAATGTAACGCCCTCTAGGTAAGCTAGATAGGATTTTTGTTAGTTAGAGGCTGGGCAGCAGCCTGGGATGTGTCAGCCTGGGAGTGAGGTAGTGAGTTCACCTCATTCCAGGCTGGGAGGCTCTACAGGTCAGGACTTCTGGAGCCCTCTCACCCTCCCAGAAACCTAGAGAACTTTCTGGAATAGGAGCAGAGGAGGGGTGGATGCCTATATCTGCATGTTTGAGGGACCTTGGCCAATCCCTAGGCAGGAGGCCAGGCATGGTGACTGAGGACAACTCTGAAATGCGGCAAAGCCTGGGAGCAGAAAAGATGGACTGAGAAAAGGCTGGAGTGTGGAGCTTGGGATGGGGCCCCAAGGAGGGGAGCCTACCTATAGGCTGGATGATGGAAATAAGGATCTCCACTGCCCAAGGTCTCTTAGGGAGGACATCCTGAGCAGGAGGGAAGGATCCAGCCTAGTGAAATGCCTGCAAAAAGCTACCAACCCACTACGCTGACAGGACAGTGTATATACTCTTACACTCCCTGGGCCAGGGAGAGGGTGGTCAGGTGCAAGACCCAACTAGTTTTCATGCGGGACTACTTAACTGCAAAAAGGAATAACAGGCGCATGATGTGGCATTCCATGTATGATGAGTTCCAAATGGTGAAGGTAGTCCAGTAGGCACTAAGGGCAAGCTGCGTAGGAGCGAAGCATAACTCTGCAGAAGGGAAACAAAGAAACACAGCGCCTCTAAGTGTGTACTGTGAAGGTATTTAATAGAAAGATAAGTAGTAACTCAAATCTTAGAATATAAAAACAGGCTCCTGGGTAAGAGGGTGAGACGTCTGTAGCCAGATGTTGTTTTTTTTTTTGGAAAAAAACAAAACAAAAATTATTACACACTTAAACATATATATATATATATATATATATATATATTTATGCATACATACATATAATAAACAGGCATCTATTAGAATATATATATGTGTGCATATATACCCATATAAAAGGACAGAATGGACGATTGGTAGAGGATAACCCTGCATAGGAAAATAGTTTTGGTATAGGTTCCTAGCATGGAAAGGAAATTAGGGGATGTCAAAAGGGGCAAAGAGTGATAAATGAATTGCATAATTTATGGTAGCCACAGCAATACAATGAATATGTGGCAACCATACGTAGATAAGAGGGCATGTTGTAATGGAAGTGCATGCGTATATGGTTAGGTCAAATGATAGGTTAATTTGGTATGTAATGATAGTGTGGTGATGACGCATGCATATATGGTTGTGTCAAAAAAACAGGTTAATTAGGTCTCTGATGATAGTGTGGAAATGACGACCAGCATAACCGTCAGAGCCAAGGGGGGAGAATGAACAATGGAGAAGTAAGGATGACTAACATGGGTTAAAAATACAGACGGTGGTTATAATATGTCAACAATTTCCAACTCCTCATTGAGGCCAGTGGGGGATAGGGTGTCAAGGGCATGTATCCAAAATGTCTCCCTATGGCAGAGTTTGTGGAAGCGTTCCGCCTCAGGGAGACCAACGGGCATTACCTTGACCACCTAAACCCGAATTCCCACAGAGGATTTGTTATGGGTATCCAAAAAATGGCTGGGGACACTGTGCTCATCCTTTCCACCTTCAATTAGATGACGGTGTTCTCCAAACCTGCAATGCAGGGTATGTGTGGTACATCCCACGTACAAGAGACCACTGGGACAACTAAGGCAGTAGACAGCGCATGTGGATGAGCAATTGCAGAATTCAGTGAACTTGTAATATTTCCCTTTGTGTTGAAAGCCCTTTTGGCCATGTTGTATAAATTGGCATGTTTTAAAGTGAGCTATACGACATTGGAACATGCCTGTGATGGGGGTGGAGAATAGGGAGGGTACATGCTCGGGCTGAACAGATTTTAATTTGCTGGGGGCTACTTTGTTCTTTAGATTGGGGGCTTTTTTGTAAGTGATGATGGGTTTGGGGGGAATAACATCTCTTAAATGGGGATCTTGTAGCAAGATGTTCCAATGTTTTCTGAAAACGTTTCTCATTTTTTGGTGTCTGCCATGGAATCTGGTGGTGAATCTGACTGTATGATGAAGGTCCTCAGTAGATCTATTAGTGTTGGGTTTACCAGACAGGTAGGAAGCATATACTTCATCTACCAATTTGTTAGGATACCCTTTTTCAGCAAATTTTTTCTTGATGGTAACACTGAGTTCTTTGTAATCTGTTAATTTGGTGCAGTTATGGTGGAGGCGACAGAATTGACTTTTTGGAATACTGTTTATCCAGGTGGGGTAGTGACAACTCTGATAATGAAGATAGGAGTTTCCTGAGGTGGGTTTGGTGTAGTTTTTGGTAATGATCTGACCATTGTCGTGACTAAGTTCTAGGTCTAGAAATGAAAGATGATCTTGTTTTTTTTCAGATGTAAATTATAGACCAAAGGGATTATTGTTGCAATGTGTGACAAATTCATCAATAAGGGACAGGGACCCATCTCAGATGATGATAATGTCATCAAAATTTTTTTTTCTGATTTTTTTTTTAAAGCAGGATGGTTGTCCTTAAATAAGAACATTTTTTAATGTAAATGGCACATTAAAAATAATGCAAATATTGTCGCTTTTCCAGCTACAGTGTAGGACCTGGGATTTTCTATTGCTTCTTGGCTTTCCATCCTCTGGCTGCAGAGGTCTAAGAAATTATTTAAGCACTGCATCCTTAAATGGTATATATATCAAAATAACAGTAACATACAATAGGACCTTTCAATGACAATACACAAGCCAGTATGTAAAAATCTAAAACGAGTCAATAGCTAAAGACCTACAAACTTCATGTGGCCTTCACATTAGCACAGCAACAGTGCATAGAGAGCTTCACGGAATGGGTTTCCATGGCTGAGCATCTGCATCCAAGCCTTATATCACAAAGTGCAATGCACAGCATCAGATGCAGTGGTGTAAAGTATACTGCCACTGGACTCTAGAGCTGTGGAGACGTGTTCTCTGCAGTGATGAATCACACTTCTGTCTGGCAATCCAATGGACGTGTCTGGGTTTGGCGGTTGCTATGAGAATGGTACTTGCTTGACAACATTGTGCCAAGTGTAACGTTTGGAGGAGGGGAGATTTATGGTGTGGGGTTGTTGAAGAGTGGAAGCTGTTATAGCTGCAAAGGGTGGACCAACTCATTAGTGAACTCTATGGACTAAGACTGGGATACCATTAGCGTCTCAATACATTTGGCAATATAGTGTATATTCAAGTACCACCCATACATCTGGATATATGTGCCCTGTATTTCCCACTATGTTATCAAACATACCATGTCCAATTTCCCAAACATAGGTTCCTCAAAAATTCTAGCAGACAGCTGTATCACACAGTAGAACAGGGGAACTTTCTCAGTGCATTTTACAATGATCTGCTTCTTCAGGAGATATGAAAAAACACCTAAAATAGAGCACCCCTTAAAATGTTCTTAAGTGACAGGTCACAAAAGATATGGAATAAAAAATCCAGGCCCTAAGGGAAAGATATGAGACAACAAAGATCTAAAAAGATAATGACACATGCAATATTAAGATCCTAAAGTATAATGAACATGATATAGAGTATATAACATCCTACATCCACAACTTATCCAGAGGAAAGAAAAATAAAAACAATAAAGCATGGTCCAAATCACCCCAGTAGGAGGAAAAATTCCATATTGATCCCCCAGGAGGGAATTGGATATTTCTTGGATCAACTTCCCCTGTCGTTATTACCTCTAAATATTAATATCCAGTTATATTTTGTGCATTTATAATTGCATCCTGTCTTTTTTACAAAAAAAATCTACTGAGCTGGCCAAAACCAGTTCTTGAGGGAGTCTAATCCACACTTTCACAGCTCTTAGGCTCCTTTCACGTGAATGTTCTGATCAGGTCTGCCTGCATGTTTTTCAGGCAAACCCGATCAAAACCTCTATTCTCCTCTATGGACATCCAATCTAATCCAAACCAAAAAGAGGCGGATGGGGATCCATTCCCTTTGGATCGGATGGAAGTCGGATGAAAATGGATAGCGGGCTATGTCCATGTCTGCTCTGCATAAGCGTAGTGGAAACGGACCAGTCATCCGCTTGCTCAGTGAGGATCAGCAGACAGATCCCACGCTGAGCAAGCGGATCCACTGAGGGGTCTGCCCTGTGTGAAAGGGGCCTTACTGTGAAGAAGCCTTCACCAGGGTGAAGGTTAAATTTCTTTATCTCCAGATGTAAGGCATGCCCCCTTGTCCTCTGTAATGATCTGCAAGTGAACACACTGTATATATTTAAAGAGCAAAAAAAAAAAAAAAAAAAAAAATATATATATATATATATATACACTGCATTGATAAAACCTATTAGCTGTAGGATGTGGCACTTTCACAGATATGTTAAGAATAACCATCTCAAAAGAACGAAAAACATCACAGAAAATAATATGATGCATGGGTACTCTACGTGTGCCTTGAGATGCCCTGCTTGGCACAGATCTATTAAGGTGCTATCATACCTACAATACATCTACTAGGCAATATTTTTATATTATATTAGGTCTATGGGGAACCTAAATGGTATACAATATAGAGTTTAAAATGAGCTATTAACATTTTAGGCCATTTGTTGCATCCATATTCTCTTTTTGGAATGTTTTCTGTGTTCACCTGAAGAAGTCTTTGTGAAGAAACCTGTAGGGCATGGCCACACATGGTACGTCTTTATTTCAGGTATTCTTTGTTGGAAGGATGGAGCTGGCTGGATGATTGTAAGCTGAACGTAACTTTGTTTCAGGCAGTGCCAGCCATGCTTTATTTCAGACCTTTGCTGCTGGGCTTTATAACCTATGCGATACATATGGTACTTTGTGCACATTGTAAATGTAAGTGAGTTCTGTTTTTAATCTTTGAGTTTAATAGACATTACATTACACTTTGGAATTGTCTCTATTTGCTTGTTTGTGAACCATGAACCGTGGAAATCCCCTGATGTTGTAGATGAATCGCTGAACGTTGCAGATACTGTTCTGATTTTAGGAACACCATAATTAAACATTATTGCGCTTTTGACCTTCTGTAATAAAAAGTCCATGAACTCTGGTGAGCTTTGTCTATCATCAGGTGGTGGACTGCTGCTTCACCCGGGGGTATGTACAAGTGAGGATTGGAAGCCTGCATAAAGACTTTATAATACTTGTGTTGTAATTTCACATCTCTTTGGATTTAGAGAGTTTGTCAGCACTATATTTTCTTTCAGTTTATGTACTGAAGTTTTATTTATATATTTACAATTGAATATTTTATTTTAAATAACTACTTATATCACAGCTGTGTCTTTTTGTTGTGCATCACATTGTCATTTTCAGTGTTTTTGGCTTGTTTTGGCTTTAACACATTTTGATTGCAGTGTTTTTCAGGTATATTTTCTTGTTTTCTAAAAGGTGTCATTCACAGGGGAAACAGAGGGACAGTGAAAACAGGCCATTGATATGCATTTTTACAACCCTCTGACTGCCTGCTATGTTAATGAACATGTCTGTACACATTGAGGCAATCTCATTGAAACACAGGAATTATTACACAGCGTGTTGCTTTTGGCAGGTGGTAGTGCTGTTAAACACATCCTATTCAAGTAAATAGGACCTCAATGCAACTAAGGTGCAATCATGTCCAAAGCTTAAAAAACAGATGTTCAGGAGGTCTGTCAATAGGCTATGAAAAGCCATCTGCCACAGGTTCCTTTTCAGAGCAATCCAAACAACAGCAGCCCTAGTGAACTAGGCCTAAGGAAAAGAAACCATCACTGCACAGAAAAATGTGGTCCCCCCAAGTCCTGTCCTTCATTCTCCCTTCTGATCTGATAGACAACTGCATTTTATAAAAACAAGCGGCTAATTGAAAATCAAGAGAAAGGGAGGATTGGGTGGGGTTTGGCAAAGTATGAAAGTAGTAAGTACTTCTAGTAACTTCTGGGTTATGTTCTACCCCACCCTCCCTTTCCTCTCCCCTCTTTCTCTTCCCCCCTTCTCCTTCTCCCTATGCCGTCTTTTCTCCTTTATATCCTCCTCTCCCTCTCTCTTTTTTTTTTAATTTCACTCTCCGTACTTTGTTACTCTACTCTTATGAAGGTGATGGATATTGCGCTCTCCCTTCTACCATGACCCATATCTGTGGCCCCAATATGATGGATAAAATCCACATAGAGAATAGAAAACATACTTCTATAGTCAGTCTTCAACATCCTGTGATGTTACCCTATCATTACACCTACAGTACATATCCTAAGATTTGTACTGATCATTCTTGAAATGTAAACAAATGTAAAAAAAGCAACTAGACTGTGCACTTTGCAAGTGCAGTTGCTCCAGAGCTTAATAAATGAGGTGGAGCAAAGAATACCCTATCACATGTGTAGGCAGGTAAGAGCCAGCAAACACAAATGCTCCTGCGTTTGGGGATGGACTCAGTGTAGGCTAGGATCACATCATGAATGTCCTGGAATATGCACATCTTGCTGCCCTCAAAAGACCGGGGAAATCCAAATGTACTGAATGGAGAACAAACAGAGGTCGCACCGGCCTAGTGCATTACCTTAAAAAATGTTTAATAAGAGATAAAAATAGGTATTGTACTCACAAACGACAGTATAGTCCAGCAATGGGCAAACTACGGCCCGCGGGCCGTATACGGCCCCAGGCGGACCTTTTAATCCAGCCCGCGGAGCTAGGCTCCCGCTAGACTCCTCTCACAGTCCGCCCTGAAGACCGGTGTAGCATGAAAATCTGTCTCCTATGAGGATCTGTCCCCCTCGACGTATCTGCGCATGTGCCGGAGATCGCCGATCGGCTGCTAATGCCTGAAACTGGCACATGCGCAGATACGTCGAAGGGGACAGATCCTCATAGGAGACAGATTTTCATGCGACACCGGAACGGCGCGGGAAAAAGGCGAGAGGAACGCGCGGAGCAAAGGTAAGTGAATTGACACAGGGGGGACTTGGGGACTTAATATGGGGGATGAATTACTATAGGGGGGATGAATTACTATATGGGGGATGAACTACTATATGGGCGATGAATTACTATGGGGGATGAATTACTATATGGGGGATGAATTACTATGGGGGATGAATTACTATATGGGGGATGAATTACTATATGGAGGAGGAATTACTATATGGGGGATGAATTACTATGGGGGATGAATTACTATGGGGGATGAATTACTATGGGGGATGAATTACTATATGGGGGATGAATTACTATATGGGCAATGAATTACTATGGGGGATGAATTACTATATGGGGGATGAATTACTATGGGGGATGAATTACTATATGGGGGATGAATTACTATATGGGGGATGAATTACTATGGGGGATGAATTACTATATGGGGGATGAATTACTATATGGGGGATGAATTACTATGGGGGATGAATTACTATATGGGGGATGAATTACTATAAGGGGGATGAATTACTGTGGGGGATGAATTACTATATGGGGGATGAATTACTATGGTGGATGAATTACTATATGGGGGATGAATTACTATGGGGGATGAATAACTATATGGGGGATGAATTACTATATGGGGGACAGATTACTATATGGGGGACGAATTACTATATGGGGGACAAATTACTATGGGGGACGAATTACTATATGGGGGATGAATTACTATGGGGGATGAATTACTATGGGGGTTGAATTACTATATGGGGGATGAATTACTATATGGGGGATGAATTACTATGGGGGATGAATTACTATATGGGGGATGAATTACTATATGGGCGATGAATTACTATGGGGGATGAATTACTATATGGGGGATGAATTGCTATGGGGGATGAATTACTATATGGGGGATGAATTACTATGGGGGATGAATTACTATATGGGGGATGAATTACTATGGGGGATGAATTACTATATGGGGGATGAATTACTATGGGGGATGAATTACTATATGGGGGATGAATTACTATATGGGGGGTGAATTACTGTGGGGGATGAATTACTATATGGGGGATGAATTACTATGGGGGATGAATTACTATATGGGGGATGAATTACT
Source organism: Staurois parvus (assembly GCF_062004578.1). Lineage (NCBI taxonomy): Eukaryota > Metazoa > Chordata > Amphibia > Anura > Ranidae > Staurois > Staurois parvus. The sequence goes on from NW_028317843.1 coordinate 2,235,242, forward strand.
ATGGGGGATGAATTACTATATGGGGGACGAATTACTATATGGGGGACGAATTACTATATAGGGGATGAATTACTATGGGGGATGAATTACTATGGGGGATGAATTACTATATGGGGGCAGAATTACTATATGGGGGATGAATTACTATGGGGGATGAATTACTATGGGGGATGAATTACTATGGGGGATGAAATACTATGGGGGATGAATTACTATATGGGGGATGAATTACTATGGGGGATGAATTACTATGGGGGACGAATTACTATATGGGGATGAATTACTATATGGGGGATGAATTACTATATGGGGGACGAATTACTATGGGGGATGAATTACTATGGGGGACGAATTACTATATGGAGGATGAATTACTATAGGGGATGAATTACTATATGGGGGACGAATTACTATGGGGGACGAATTACTATATGGGGGATGAATTACTATATGGGGGATGAATTACTATGGGGGATGAATTACTATATGGGGGATGAATTACTATATGGGGGATGAATTACTATGGGGGATGAATTACTATGGGGGATGAATTACTATGAGGGGGATGAATTACTATGAGGGGGATGAATTACTATACGGGGGATGAATTACTATATGGGGGGTGAATTACTGTGGGGGATGAATTACTATATGGGGGATGAATTACTATGGGGGATGAATTACTATATGGGGGATGAATTACTATGGGGGATGAATTACTATATGGGGGACGAATTACTATATGGGGGACGAATTACTATATGGGGGATGAATTACTATGGGGGATGAATTACTATGGGGGATGAATTACTATATGGGGGCAGAATTACTATATGGGGGATGAATTACTATGGGGGATGAATTACTATGGGGGATGAAATACTATGGGGGATGAATTACTATATGGGGGATGAATTACTATGGGGGATGAATTACTATGGGGGACGAATTACTATATGGGGGATGAATTACTATGGGGGATGAATTACTATGGGGGATGAATTACAATATGGGGGCAGAATTACTATATGGGGGATGAATTACTATGGGGGATGAATTACTATGGGGGATGAAATACTATGGGGGATGAATTACTATATGGGGGATGAATTACTATGGGGGATGAATTACTATGGGGGACGAATTACTATATGGGGATGAATTACTATATGGGGGATGAATTACTATATGGGGGACGAATTACTATGGGGGATGAATTACTATGGGGGACGAATTACTATATGGAGGATGAATTACTATGGGGGATGAATTACTATATGGGGGACGAATTACTATGGGGGACGAATTACTATATGGGGGATGAATTACTATATGGGGGATGAATTACTATATGGGGGATGAATTACTATGGGGGATGAATTACTATATGGGGGATGAATTACTATATGGGGGATGAATTACTATGGGGGATGAATTACTATGGGGGATGAATTACTATGAGGGGGATGAATTACTATGAGGGGGATGAATTACTATACGGGGGATGAATTACTATATGGGGGATGAATTACTGTGGGGGATGAATTACTATATGGGGGATGAATTACTATGGGGGATGAATTACTATATGGGGGATGAATTACTATGGGGGATGAATTACTATATGGGGGATGAATTACTATATGGGGGACGAATTACCATATGGGGGATGAATTACTTTAAGGGGGATGAATTACTATAAGGGGGACGAATTACTATATGGGGGATGAATTACTATATGGGGGATGAATTACTATGGGGGATGAATTACTATATGGGGGCTGAATTACTATATGGGGGCTGAATTACTATATGGGGGCTGAATTACTATATGGGGGATGAATTACTATGGGGGATGAATTACTATATAGGGGATGAATTACTATGGGGGATGAATTAATATATGGGGGATGAATTACTATGGGGGATGAAATACTATGGGGGATGAATTACTATATGGGGGATGAATTACTATGGGGGATGAATTACTATGGGGGATGAATTACTATGGGGGACGAATTACTATATGGGGGATGAATTACTATATGGGGGACGAATTACTATGGGGGATGAATTACTATGGGGGACGAATTACTATATGGGGGATGAATTACTATGTAGGATGAATTACTATATGGGGGACGAATGACTATGGGGGACGAATTACTATATGGGGGATGAATTACTATGGGGGATGAATTACTATATGGGGGACGAATTACTATGGGGGACGAATTACTATATGGGGGATGAATTACTATATGGGGGATGAATTACTATATGGGGGATGAATTACTATGGGGGATGAATTACTATATGGGGGATGAATTACTATATGGGGGATGAATTACTATATGGGGGATGAATTACTATGGGGGATGAATTACTATATGGGGGATGAATTACTATATGGGGGATGAATTACTATGGGGGATGAATTACTATGAGGGGGATGAATTACTATATGGGGGATGAATTACTATATGGGGGATGAATTACTGTGGGGGATGAATTACTATATGGGGGATGAATTACTATGGGGGATGAATTACTATATGGGGGATGCATTACTATGGGGGATGAATTACTATATGGGGGATGAATTACTATATGGGGGATGAATTACTATATGGGGGACGAATTACTATATGGGGGATGAATTACTATATGGGGGACGAATTACTATGGGGACGAATTACTATATGGGGGATGAATTACTATATGGGGGATGAATTACTATGGGGGATGAATTACTATATGGGGGCTGAATTACTATATGGGGGCTGAATTACTATATGGGGGATGAATTACTATGGGGGATGAATTACTATATGGGGGATGAATTGCTATGGGGGATGAATTAATATATGGGGGATGAATTACTATGGGGGATGAAATACTATTGGGGATGAATTACTATATGGGGGATGAATTACTATATGGGGGATGAATTACTATATGGGGGACGAATTACTATATGGGGGATGAATTACTATATGGGGGACGAATTACTATGGGGACGAATTACTATATGGGGGATGAATTACTATATGGGGGATGAATTACTATGGGGGATGAATTACTATATGGGGGCTGAATTACTATATGGGGGCTGAATTACTATATGGGGGATGAATTACTATGGGGGATGAATTACTATATGGGGGATGAATTGCTATGGGGGATGAATTAATATATGGGGGATGAATTACTATGGGGGATGAAATACTATTGGGGATGAATTACTATATGGGGGATGAATTACTATGGGGGATGAATTACTATGGGGGACGAATTACTATATGGGGATGAATTACTATATGGGGGATGAATTACTATATGGGGGATGAATTACTATATGGGGGACGAATTACTATGGGGGATGAATTACTATGGGGGACGAATTACTATGTGGGGGATGAATTACTATGTAGGATGAATTACTATATGGGGGACGAATGACTATGGGGGACGAATTACTATATGGGGGATGAATTACTATGGGGGATGAATTACTATATGGGGGATGAATTACTATATGGGGGATGAATTGCTATGGGGGATGAATTACTATATGGGGGATGAATTACTATATGGGGGATGAATTACTCTGGGGGATGAATTACTATATGGGGGATGAATTACTGTGGGGGATGAATTACTATATGGGGGATGAATTACTATGGGGGATGAATTACTATATGGGGGATGAATTACTATGGGGGATGAATTACTATATGGGGGATGAATTACTATATGGGGGATGAATTACTATGGGGGATGAATTACTATATGGGGGATGAATTACTATGGGGGATGAATTACTATATGGGGGATGAATTACTATGGGGGATGAATTACTATATGGGGGATGAATTACTATATGGGGGATGAATTACTATATGGGGGATGAATTACTGTGGGGGATGAATTACTATATGGGGGATGAATTACTATATGGGGGATGAATTACTATGTGGGATGAATTACTATATGGGGGATATATTACTATATGGGGGACGAATTACTATATGGGGGAGGAATTACTATATGGGGGACAAATTACTATGGGGGACGAATTACTATATGGGGGATGACTTACTATGGGGGATGAATTACTATGGGGGATGAATTACTATATGGGGGCTGAATTACTATATGGGGGATGAATTACTATGGGGGATGAATTACTATATGGGGGATGAATTACTATATGGGGGATGAATTACTATGGGGGATGAATTACTATATGGGGGATGAATTACTATGGGGGATGAATTACTATGGGGGATGAATTACTATATGGGGGACGAATTACTATATGGGGGACGAATTACTATATGGGGGATGAATTACTATATGGGGGATGAATTACTATGGGGGATGAATTACTATATGGGGGATGAATTACTATGGGGGATGAATTACTATGGGGGAGGAATTACTATATGGGGGATGAATTGCTATGGGGGACGAATTAGTATATGGGGATGAATTACTATATGGGGGATGAATTACTATATGGAGGACAAATTACTATGGGGGATGAATTACTATGGGGGACGAATTACTATATGGGGGATGAATTACTATGTAGGATGAATTACTATATGGGGGACGAATTACTATGGGGGACGAATTACTATATGGGGGATGAATTACTATGGGGGATGAATTACTATATGGGGGATGAATTACTATATGGGGGATGAATTACTATATGGGGGATGAATTGCTATGGGGGATGAATTACTATATGGGGGATGAATTACTATATGGGGGATGAATTACTATATGGGGGATGAATTACTATGGGGGATGAATTACTATATGGGGGATGAATTACTATATGGGGGATGAATTACTATATGGGGGATGAATTACTGTGGGGGATGAATTACTATATGGGGGATGAATTACTATGGGGGATGAATTACTATATGGGGGATGAATTACTATATGGGGGATGAATTACTATGGGGGATGAATTACTATGGGGGATGAATTAGTATATGGGCGATGAATTACTATGGCGGATGAATTACTATATGGGGGATGAATTACTATGGGGGATGAATTACTATATGGGGGATGAATTACTATATGGGGGATGAATTACTGTGGGGGATGAATTACTATATGGGGGATGAATTACTATGGGGGATGAATTACTATATGGGGGATGAATTACTATGGGGGATGAATTACTATATGGGGGATGAATTACTATGGGGGATGAATTACTATATGGGGGATGAATTACTATGGGGGATGAATTACTATATGGGGGATGAATTACTATATGGGGGATGAATTACTGTGGGGGATGAATTACTATATGGGGGATGAATTACTATGGGGGATGAATTACTATATGGGGGGTGAATTACTATGGGGGATGAATTACTATATGGGGGATGAATTACTATATGGGGGGCGAATTACTATATGGGGGACGAATTACTATATGGGGGACGAATTACTATGGGGGACAAATTACTAAATGGGGGATGACTTACTATGGGGGATGAATTACTATGGGGGATGAATTACTATATGGGGGCTGAATTACTATATAGGGGATGAATTACTATGGGGGATGAATTACTATATGGGGGATGAATTACTATGGGGGATGAATTACTATATGGGGGATGAATTACTATATGGGGGATGAATTACTAGGGGGGATGAATTACTATATGGGGGATGAATTACTATGGGGGATGAATTACTATGGGGGATGAATTACTATATGGGGGACGAATTACTATATGGGGGATGAATTACTATATGGGGGATGAATTACTATGGGGGATGAATTACTATGGGGGATGAATTACTATGGGGGATGAATTACTATATGGGGGATGAATTACTATGGGGGATGAATTACTATGGGGGATGAATTACTATATGGGGGATTAATTACTATATGGGGGATGAATTACTATGGGGGATGAATTACTATGCTTACTATGGGGGAATATTACTATACTTACTATGGATGACACATACACATCATTCATCTACTCTTGGTCCGGCCCCCGGGTCCAATATATGAACCCATTGCGGCCCTCAAGTCAAAAAGTTTGCCCACCCTTGGTATAGTCAAAGGCACATCATGAAAGAACACTTTTGTCAAAACCACGCTACATTATTTTCCGTAATGGGGAGTGTAGACATCCAATAGGCTGATGCATTTCGAGGACCTGCCTCTTCCTCAGGTGCCTACTCTCAGGGTGTACATTTCCTCTGTTGCTGTACTGGGCTGTATATGTGTTAATAAATCTTTGCACAGTGAGGTATCTAGGGCCGTTAGTCAGGAGTTAAGTCTGCTAACTCTCGGGTGGTCTGTGGTGGGCCATAAATACAAGGGTGTCACAATCGCGGCGCCAGACCCTAGACCTTCTAACCAAACTCGTGACCGAAGGACTAGCCAATCTAAAACAGCAATGTGACGTGCGTAACAATGCCACACCCAGCTGTACCCTGCACAATGATTTTCCAGCTAATGGACCACAGATCGATGTAGCGGCAGCCTGAGCGATTGCTACTGGGTCAGGTTATTTACGCAATTAACCCTTCACACTGCCACCACCTCCTTTTTATACAGAGAAAGAGGAAACTTGGCAATATCAGCTATAACACTATAATGATTGAAATAATCGTCTGCATAACACGGTCATAACACAGGCCTGTTATACAGAGGTTTAAACAAACAGTAGCATCTCTTTAGAGGCAGGAATTCGTAAATTGCAATAAAGCGCTATAGAAACAGTTCAGCACTTTCAGAAGGAAATATTTATTACTAAAAGGTCAAACGGGTAAAAAAAAAATATTTACAGAAAAAGATGTAACTAAGATATATACATAAACATACAGAGAGCAACAGCACAGCAAAGAGATATCAGAGAGAGGTGAAAGGGTTAAGGTACTTGCCAAAGTCCTGGGTTAGCAGATCCAAGTTTCTGAGCAAAAGGCAGGGGTCTTCCCAGGTGGTATTGATGTTAAAATGGGAGACGTCTTCAACTTACACTCTTAGGCCTGACAGCCTATTTTGTAGTCCACAGCAGGGGGTGTTTCTGAAATCAAGCACTAATCCCCGCTTAGGGAGTGGAGATATGGGTGGGTGCCTCAACTAGAGCAAAAATCTCCCTTAACTCATATTTTAGTCCATAACTGTCCATCTGCACAAGGGACATTCCACCCGCGGGTAGATTATTATGCAGACAAGTCTGAGGATTAATTAGATATGAATTATGAAAGTGTGCACTGAACGGTTCACAAGATCTATTTTTCTGCTTTCCTGTGTGTCCGAGACAAGGCGAGTGACCCATTAAACTGTTCTCCTGCTCATCGTCCATCTGACGATATGTCCAGTTTTTATATAAGTCTCTCATATTCCAAGATATGAGACATAGGGGAGAAATGGATTTTGAGAAGTGTTTATCTGATTCTGTCACCTACGCCGAGTTAGGTTTATTAGCTCGGAATCTCTTTCAACTCTTGGGAAAGCTGGCCTTATCTCTTCCGAGGTGTGAAATGGCACAGGCTCTAGGACAGCCAGGCCCCGGCTCCCTGGGGGGCCTTTATAGCTCCTATGACCCTCTGGTGAAATTTTTTAACACACACATACACTGTCACTGTGACACTCAGAGTGAGGGGGGAGGGAGAATGAGGGAATAACATGGCTACTCTTAACAAAATGGCGGGCTGCGTCAGTCTCTGGTGTGCACGTTTGCGACAAAGGGGAAACAGTATTTCTAGTCTCTTGGATGCCTCCACATGGGAACAAGCAGGAGGGTCCTAACAGAATGTGATCTCTACCTAGGAGTGGTTGTTTCCCCAAAAGGGGTACCCAGCCCGGGTGCTGAAGAGGAAAGGGATATAGAGTGAGGAAGAATTACACAGTAAGAGACTGCATGCTGTGTTATTTGAATGCATCTCAGTAAATGTTCCACGTTAACCCAAAGGTACCTGGTTTGAAGTTCTCATAAAAGCAGTTGCATTTAATGGAGCATCAAAAGAACAAGGGCTTGTGCAACAAATAGAATGAAGATGAAAGGAGAGAGGGCCACCATATAGGAGATAATCGTGCAAAGAGTTGGTGGGAGGCTTAGCTAACATGCTGCTGCCAGGAGTAACCAGTGAGTGCTGGAGAACGTTATTGCAGCTAAGCAGCAGGAGCTTAGTATTTGGCATTGGAGATGGTGACCCTGGCAGCAAGGGGATTGGTGAGATCACTCCCTCCCTAGTGACCAGTGCCCCATTACTCTGGACCAACATGGTGGCACAGGAAACCTATACACTTAACCTGGAGGTACAGGAAGGAGGAGAAAGTAAGAAGTGGATCCATTTGTGTGAAAGTTTTTTGCTTAACTAGGGGTCTGCCCTTTGTGAATTCCGGGATCCTCAATTTGTCACTGGCAGTGAGATGGCACTTGTGGCTCTGTTGGTGGAGATGGACAAAGGTTCTAAGGTGTCCTCGTCAAAAATTTGTAGAATATGTACAGTGCCATGGGAAGAGTGCTTACAGAGAAGTGCTTAGTGTATTATAGTGGAACTGTGCACGAAAAGGCACAGAATGGCATGCTTCTAAGTTAGGGTGTCAACTTAATGCTGATTCTTGCATGATCACACCCCAGTGCCTGCATCCCAGGCATCATTGAGAGTGTTCACAAAAGGTCCCTGCTCATTGGGTGATAAGCCATGCCCACACATGCAGGCAAAATAAAGAAGAACACGTGATTGGATGACGGAAGTCAGCAGAGCCTCCCTTCACTTACTAAGCTCTGGAGCAACTGCACTTTAACGTTAAAAAGTACACAGTCTATTTGCCTTTAGTAAATCAATCCCATCATCTCTTTCCTTGGCGGTAGCAATGTCTACACCTTCTACCTGAACATACTTACCATTTCTGTGTGTGAACTTTTTGAATCTTTTTAGCACTGTGTTAATGACATGTGATCAGATTTTATGTCGTTCTGTGGCAGATTTTAGTGAAATGTAATAATAAAAAGCAAGGGCATTCTATGCACTCTGTGCAGGTGGTCCTTTTAATGGCTGTTGGGATGCAGCGACTGCATGTGCATAGTCGCTGCTCCCAACTTGACATCCATTCAGGTGCAGATGCACAGCCCCGATTGCAGAAAGTGTGCATTTGGGGCCATGTACTTGCATGGATGTCAAATTGGGAGCAATTGACAACAATGGGAATATACTGCATGCGGATGTGCAGATTATCTGTGAATCCCTATCAAACATGGCCCTCACAAGGCTTGTGTTGTAGTATGCCCCTAGCACAATGTCTAATACAGAGGAAGAGACTAGGCAACATGGAATATGGATAAAAGCTAACATGGGCTGGCACGTAAGCACACATGCACATTTTTAACCACTTGCCCTCCAGAAGATTTACACCCCTTCATAACCAGGCCATTTTTTGCTATAAGGTGCTGCGCTACTTTAACTGACAATTTCATGGTCATGCAACACTGTACACAAATTACATTTATATAATTGTTTTCACACTAATAGAGATTTCTTTTGGCAGTATTTGATAATCACTGGGTTTTTTTAATTTTTTGCACTATAAATGAAAAAAGTAAAAAACATATTTCTTTTACTTTTTGCTATAAAACATATCCAATAAAAAAATTAAAAATTCTTCATGAATTTAGGTCAAAATGTATTCTTTGGAAAAAAAAATCCCAATAAGTATATATTAATTGGTTTTCATGAAAGGTATAGTATCTAAAAATGGTGGTATATATACTGGAAGTTTTTTTTTATATATACTAGTAATGGCAGCGATCAGCGACTTATAGCAGGACTGAGATAGTATGGTGGGCATTCTGACACTAACTGACACTGAGTGGGAACTGACAAACTGCCACTGACATCTCCAGTGACACTAATACAGTGATCAGTGCTAATAAAAAGCACTGACACTGTACTAATGGCACTGGGCAGGAAGAGGTTAACATTGGGGGTGATCAAAGGGTTAACTGTGTGTTAGGGAGTGATTAAACTGTGTACTGTCTAATGTTTTACTTGGGGATGTGCTGGTTTTTATCTTCCTGCTTCGCAGAGAGATAAAGACCAGCACATCCCCACTGACAGGAGAGAGATCTGTGTTGTGTACATTCATAGATCTCTCTCCTGTCAGCTGCTCTGCTGATCAGCGAGTCTCAGATATGAGTTGCTGGCTGGGACCTAGCAACCTATTGCCCGGGGGCCCCATGAGTTGTCAGTCCGCCCCTGCATGTACATATACGTGATTTTGCACAGAGCAGCTGCCTTGTAGCAGTCAAACTGCTACAGAGCAGTTGGCAAGTGGTAAAGAGTTGTTTTAGACATGCATCAAAATTTTATTTTCCTCTGTGTCCTGATCCACATTTGGATCGCGCTTCAAAGGCTACTGACAGGAGATGAGGAAGTGATGCAAGGCCTGCTTAATCCCATTTTTGCCGACAAACACATTATTACAATTGCATGCAGTTGTGGGACGTTGGTGATGCTTCCCTATTAGTATGAATGTGTAATGTTCAGTAGGCTTGTCACCCGCCAATTACTACATGTTGGGTAAACTTTGCCGCAGGTGTGAAGCGGCTGCAACATGTAAACACCCCCATCTGCAGCCTATTTCAGCTCAAAGGGGCAGTTGGCAGGTGGCAAAAACATGGCTCAAATGGGAATTTTTTTGCCATCTCCCCACAACTGCCTTTCTAAATGAAGCCTTAGGGTGTATGCTTTCAAAATTAAATAGATATGTTAGTTCTGCTTTAAGGTGCCACATATTTTCAGCTGTTCTTTAGTTAAAGTTCTGATTAGACCAATATTCCTTTTCTCTTCCACCTCCACAAGCACTTAACATGAGCTATTTAAATCCTGATTGTGTAGTCTGGCATGAAAACGGAAAACAAAACAAAACAAAAAAAAACTGGTAATTCCAAACTGTATATAAGAATACAGGAAATGTAAGTAATTTTAATATTGCATTGTCAATGCCTTTTCCTAATGTGATATGAGCGGGAATAATATAATTAAACGTGTACATCATATTAGTGAGTACAAATGCTAATTCAGAAAGATGTAATAGAAGAGGCACTATCTAGGGAAATTTCTAAAATAGTATGGCACTACTAATCCACCAAGATAGAATTTCTCCCTTTCTCCCTGCGGACTTCCAAAGCCAATTTTAATTCTACTCATGGGGTGAGAAAATAATAATCCACTGGAGAGATTATGTGTTCATGAGAGTTACCCTATTAGGATGACTATGAATTTCAATAAGGGTTTTTTTGAAATGTTCACTGTCTTAATTCAAGGACAGATATCTGCTCAATTACAAAACAAACATAATGTTAGTGAATTCAGTATACTGTACTGTCATGTCAATATAGCCTGTTTGGTATGCAAAGCTACACAATACTCTACATACAAAGAGAAAATAATGCAGTACAAATATACAGAGAATCTGTTATGTATTTAATAAGAATACACATTGTGCAGCTTTACCAGCTTTTGCTGTATATTATGTAAATGCAATGATCTTTCTTAAAGGGTAACTGTATTTTTGTTGAGATAAAAACAATCCCCTCTGGGCAATTAATGTATGCTGCAGTGATTTCTACAAAATTTGTAGCAGAGTCCAACCTTTTGTTACTCTGTAGTTTGCTCTGTGTTTGATTTTCCATGTTCTTAGCACAATGAATCTGAATGGGAGGGACTGATCCAATATAATCACATGGTGGACTCTCAGTGTTCTATTGGGAAAAGTTGCAGGGTATGCATCCCTTTTAGTACAAAAAATGGCCACTGCCCCGGTCTATAACTGGCTTGTACAGCAAGGAACACATGGACGGGCAACACGTCAAAAAGAAAATAAAGTTCCCAGTTCAACTTGCCAGTTATAGACCAGGGCAGTGGCCATTTCTTGTACTGTTGTATTGTTGGTGAGTGGGTGCACTGGACGCCCTGGCTGCCATTGTGCTACATGCTGGGTGTCCAGTGTGCTCCTGTACCTTTAAGGAGGGGTGGGCTCCCTCAGGTTCACCTGCCCTTGGTCTATCCATTAAATACATGTGCCTCTACTATGGGGGCTCTCAAAATGTATAGAGTTAGGACCAGAGATTATTGGGGTGCCGTGATGTGGCTCTGTGGCTTATGTATGTATTTGCAAATGTGTGCTAAGTAAACCCCTGTTTTTAACATATACTGTTAGACAGGTTAATTTGGTTGTTAGTAAGCTGGCTGGCAAGTTGAGCTGGGAACTTTCTTTTCTTTTTGACATGCATTGCCCGCCCATGTGCGCCTTGCTGTGAAGGCCAGTTATAGACTGGGACAGTGGCCATTTTTTGTACTGTTGAATTGTTGATAAGTGGGTGCACTGGATGCCCTAACTGCCATTGTGCTACATGTTGGGTGTCCAGTGCGCTCCTGTACCTTTAAGGAGGGGTGGGCTCCCTCAGGTTCACCTCCCCTTGATCTATCCATTAAATGCATGTGCCTCTACTATGGGGGCTCTCAAAATGTGTAGAGTTAAGACCACGGGGTGCCGTGACATGGCTCTGTGGCTTACTTATGTATTTGAAATGTGTGCTAACTAAACTGTTTTTAATGTATACTGTTAGACAGGTTAGTTTGGTTGTTAGTAAGCTGGCTGGCAAGTTGAGCTGGGAACTTTCTTTTCTTTTTGATATGCATTACTTTCTGACTGCAGGGAAAATTAGTCAGCCAATCACACAAGCAGAAAATGACATTTCTTGGTGTGTTCCATATGCCAACTGTATACAGAATGTCTACAGGTAGCCATATGGCATTGAATTTCACAGAAAATTACAGCTGAAAATTGAAAAGGAAAGCTAATTGTTAATAACATTAAATTGCAAAATGACTTGTGTAGCAATTGTATATGCTACGTTTTTTTATATTTGCTATATTTTTCTCTGCCTTTAAGCTAATTACTAAGTAAAAACTTATTTATAAAACAAAATAAATGAATTTTGGGTATGATTTCAAACCAACAAACAAAATTTGTTTGGAAATTAAATGACTTTTCAGGTACATAGTGAGACAGTGGACAACCTGTTTATTGTTTAAAAAGAACCCTGTTGGGTCTATATAAAAGCCATGAAACAACCTTCAAAAATGATGTACAGTATATATAAAAATCACACATACAACCATCATGAAGAGAGAGCATGTTTGATCAGATGTACTATTCCTGAACAGATCTTCACATACTGTTGGGTTTAACACTAATTGTATTGGATAAATGGAGTTATATATTGGAACGTCCCTTCTGTATGTGTCACTGCCAAAGGTCACTTCCTTAGTTCAAGACAATATAGTATGAATACATTTAGCATCGGTTAACACCAGGAACCGCACAGGAACGCAATTAATTTGCCCATTCATTTAAAATTGTATGCAGAGCAGCTGGCAGCTGTATTGTGATGATTCTGACTGAGGTAGTGATCCAGGGACCATCCAAGTGAGTGAGCCCATCCTTCCTTCCTTCCTTCCTTCCTTCCTTCCTTCCTTCCTTCCTTCCTTCCTTCCTTCCTTCCTCCCCCTCCCTCCCTTCCTTCTTTCCTTCCTTCCTTCCTTCCTTCTTTCCTTCCTTCCTTCCTTCCTTCCTTCCTTCCTTCCTTCCTTCCTTCCTTCCTTCCTTCCCTCTCTTCCTTCCTTCCCTCTCTTCCTTCCTTCCCTCTCTTCCTTCCTTCCTTCCTTCCTTCCTTCCTTCCTTCCTTCCCCCAAATCTCTCTCCCTCCCCTCCTCCTCTTTCCTATTTTGTCCTCCAGCAATAGCTTTCATGAGTGCAGTGAGAAGAGTTTAGTTTTGTGTAATCAGCCTATTGTACCTGTTGGTGTGATATTAAGTGGGTTTACACTGGTGTGCTGCAGTGTTCGTGTATCCCCAGTTTTCCTGCATGTTAGCCCTGGTTTTAGCCATGGTCCCATTGACTTCTATTAAGCTGCGGATTTTTGTCACATTTTCTGAAAGAGTAGCAAAGATGCAGCATGCACAATTTTTGGAGGAATGTGGCAAAAACCCGCAATCTAATAGAAGTCAATGGTTCCATGCCTAGAAATGGGGGTAACATGCAAATAATGTGTATAAAGTGTGCTGTTTTTTACTAATAGAGCTCTTAATTTCTCATCCCTGCTTTGCATTCATTCATGAGGAGATCTGGTGGGGACATGTGAAGTAAGGTGGCACTCTGATGGGGACATTTGATGTAAGGGGGACTGTGTTAGGGACACATGTTATAAGGGGGTACAGGTTCTGTTTATTCATCCCAGACTAATGACGGCCCAATATATACTAGGGCTCCCTGTTCACTGTTGCACTGCCTCTGCCATGCCTATTGGACATTTACTTCCAGTATGGCTCTGCTATGCTTATAGTGGGACACATACACACAGCCTCATAGTAAAACACACACAGCACACAGTTAACCCTTTGATTGCCCCAGAAGTTAACCCCTTCCTGCCCATTGCCATTAGTACAGTGTCAGTGCTTTTTATTAGCACTGATCACTGTATTGGTGTAACTGGGGATGTCAGCACCATCATGTCAGTTCTCCCCAGTGTCAGAATGCACGCCGCAGTCCCGCTGTCCTGCTATAAGTCGCTGATCACCGCCATTACTAATAAAAAAAAGGTTTAAAAATTGCAGTGTATATATACCGCCATTTGTAAATGCTATAACTTTCACGTAAACCAATTAATTTACACATATTGTGATCTTGTTTTTTAGCAAAGATGTAGCAGAATACATTTTGGCGTAAATTTATGAAGAAATTAGATTTTTAACATTTTTTTATTGGAAAAAAAGAAAAATCCAGAGGTGATCAAATACCATCAATAGAAAGCTCTATTTGTGGGGAAAAAAGGCTGTAAATTTAATTTGGGTGCAGCGTTGCATGACCACACAATTGTCAATTAATGTAACACAAAAAATTGTCTGGTCAGAAAGGGGGGGGGGGGTAAATACTCTGGAGGGCAAGTAAGGCAACAAGTTTATAATCTCAGTTTGTCTCTTTGCAGCAAGAGTTCATTTTTATTTTATTCCGCTATACAGCAGCAACATACTGTATATTTTGTACCAATGCAGATAACGTAGAAGTGGACTTATGATTCATTTATCTCTATGCCTGCAATTTAATACAATATTTAATGCCTGTGTAATGTTGCTAAATATAATAGCTTCAGCTCTTCTGATCTAAGTATATTATATTCCAAACCATGCTTACCTGTTTAAATGAATTACTGACACGGCAATTCATGCAAACCTCATTTAAAACATCATTAATAATTCAGAGTAAGAACATAGGAATAATCTTTTATCTGGGCCTGGAAGGCCGAACAGTGAATCTGCAAAAATAAGTCATGCCATTTTAGACAATAAAAGCATTAATCATATTATTACTGTGATCCATTCTAATGAATGACTGAATTAGGTGAATTTAACACATTCAGTTGTATTATCCCCTGTTATTATGGAGTAAAGTAAAACAAGAATTCCAGCAATTATTATGCATAGTCCTAGATGGCCATAGGGAGAACGAGACAAAGAGGAAAAAAAGTGGTTCATGTAATAGTTACTTAGTCAGGTTGAAAAAAGACACGAGTCCATCTAGTTCAACCAACTGAAAAAAGGAAAACCTCCATATACACAATCCTATACCATCAGTTGATCCAGAGGAAAGCAAAACAAAATCCCTTTGAAGCATAACAAGAATTTGGAAAATTAACGCCTGGTTGAAGAGTGATGGTAGAAAAAGACACCAAGTGGTTCATCATGTCCAACAAGTGGTCCATTTTTTAAATTGTTAATATTATTATACAGGATTTATATAGCGGCAACAGTTTGTGCAGTGCTTTACAATAGGGCAGACAATACAGTTAAAAAACAATTGAATCTGGTAGGGAGTTCATAGGATGGGAAAGGCTCTGGAGAAGTGTCAAGGAAGCTAGCGAGCAAGAGGTTTTAGGAGAAATGATTTGGTTGGTATTTTGAGACTAGGGTAGTGATATTGTTGGGGGCCAAGTTCTGGATGGCTTTGTAAGCTGTTGTTAGTATTTTGAATTTGATTCACTTGGTGAGTGGAAGCCAGTGGAGGGATTGGCAGAGAGCGGTAGCAGACAATGAACGGTTGGTATGGTTGTTTAACTCTGGCATCAACATTCATGATGGACTGAAGAGGGATTAGTCTATGTAAAGGTAAGCCAATGAGGAGGGAGTTGCATTAGTCGAGGCAGGAGATGACCAGGGAGTGAATTCTGTGCTATCATTGGTTAGGAAGGGGTGTATTTGGAGATGTTGCATAGGTTGAGGCAGCAATTTAAATATATATTTTTTGTTTTGAGTGTTTTGTTTGTTCCAAGCATGTTTGAATCTACTTACTGTTGACTAACTCACTGGAAGTCTATTCCAAGCATCAACTACTCTAAAATATTACTAGTCTAATATTAGATTTGAACTTTTTTCCTAGCAATTTGAGGTCATGTGTCCAAGGCAATGATCATCACTGTTATAAGCAATAACAATGTAAAAAAAATCCCTGGCATTGTAGAGCCTCAAGAAAGGCTGTCAGTGCATCATGACTGATCAGTTTTCAAATAGATAGATAGATAGATTGATAGATAGATAGATACGATAGATACGATAGATACGATAGATAGATAGATAGATAGATAGATAGATAGATAGTTAGATAGATACGTAGATAGATAGATAGATAGATAGATAGATAGATAGATACGTAGATAGATAGATAGATAGATACGTAGATAGATAGATAGATAGATAGATACCATAGTTTGTAAACTCTATAACTTTCACACAGACTGAATAATAAATACTGATTTGGGTTATTGTTACCAAAGAAATGTAGCAGAATACATTTAGGCCTACATTTATGAAGAAAGATTATTTGTTTGCAAATTTTAGAACAGAAACTAAGAAAAACATGTTTTTTCAAATTTTTTTGGTAATTTTTTTATTTATATAGCAAAAAAAAAAAACTCTATGGTAACCACTTCCTACCTGTCCTATAGCAATTTGAGAGCTGGGTTGTCCTCCCGGAATGAGCCTTGCGCATGGTCGTGGGACGTCATCTGTCACTGGCTGTGTCCACTGGACTGATCAGTGTACTGGCCCGCTGCCAGTACCATGTGTTCTTTGTGACCAATCACAAAAGATTACATGACAATTGTAAACAATGAGTGGCTTCAATTCATGCCATTCATTGTTACAGTTGTGTTGCTAGATGTTATTGACCACAGTGATCACAAGGTACAGATAGGGTCAATCCCAGCCCATCTGTACCATGCAGCTAGCTGTGGCCAGTCACAGCTAATCACAACAAAACCAACTGAATTAATCATTTTCATTCAGTAAAATGTGAAATTCACTGCTATAAGCAATCATAATATGTTAAAAAAAAAAAAATCCTGATCACTTCCCCAGAGTAGTACAATGTTACTATGGTAACATTATATTGCTCTGGTCACACTGAGTAAAAATAAAATCGTAAAAAGAAAAAAAAGTAAAACAAATTTAATTTTTTGAATTTTTCATACTGTCACCAGTCAGTGTCCCTGATCATCACCACACCAGTTATGTGATGATGCTCTACTGCACTGCTGACAGTATGTAAAACAAATGTGATTATTTTTTAAGTTCTTAATTTACCAAAACATTATGACAAAAAATTACAACTTCAGAAAATTCACCATGACTTATGCTAAATACCTTGGATTGTCTACTTTCAAAAGAAGAGTAATTTGGGGAATGTTTGTACTGTCCTGACATTTTTGGGCCTCAAGAAATGAGATAGGCCATCAGTACATCAGGATTGAACGATTTTCAGATATACCATATTTTATGGACTCTATAACTCTATAACTTTTCTACAGACTAAATAATAAACACTGATTTGGGTTATTTTCACCAAAGAAATGTAGCAGAATACAGTTTGGCCTAAATTTATGAAGAACATGATTTATTTGCAAAACTGCTTAACAGAAACAAAGAAAAACAGTTTTTTTTAATTTTTGGTCTATTTTTATATGTTTAGCAAAGAATAAAAAAAACAGGGGTAATTAAATACCACCAAAAGAAAGCCCTATTTATGTGAAGAAAATGGCAACAATTTAGTTTGGGTACAGTGTTGCATGACTGCAAAAATGCCAGTTAAAGTAGCTGAATAGCAAAAAAATGCCCTAGTTGTGAAGGGGGTAAGACCTTCTGGAGGTGAAGTCGTTGAAAGAATTTTAAAATTCTGCTTATTACCAAAACTGATGAGAGTCGGGGCTCCTACTTTTGTTTTAGATTGAAACACCCCTTAAAAACAAGGTATAAGGCCAGGTTCACATATGTGCGGCCGTGCGGGCCGCGTTTCAAGGAGGCACGAGAACCTATTCATTTGAATGGACTCCCGTGCTCCCGGACATGCAGGGAAGAAGTCCCTGCACTTCTTCAGGAGGTTCCGAGTACGGGTGCGATTTCCAGTGTGGGCAGCGTGTTATTAGAATTAATAGCACCAGCCAGAGGGTCCTGCATTCCTCTGTGCAAGTGGTGCGGCTGCACTTACTTTTGCGGGGGTCCCGCAGCGGCACCACCCACACAGATGTGAACCAAGCCTAAAATAGAACTTTACCAAAGACCCATGGTTCTGGTTTATCCTATAAATAGAAAAATATGTAATGTTAAAGCGGTTGTAAAGGCTCAAGGTTTTCTACCTTCACAAATTCTATGCCCCCAGCCCCCCCAATCCTTACCTGAGCCTCATCGCGATCCAGCGATGTGAACGACAGCCTCGGCTGTCCCGGGCTGAGACAGCGAGAGGGAGCCATTGGCTGTCAATCACAGCCAGTCAG
Organism: Staurois parvus; assembly: GCF_062004578.1. NCBI lineage: Eukaryota > Metazoa > Chordata > Amphibia > Anura > Ranidae > Staurois > Staurois parvus. Next base: position 2,254,138 of record NW_028317843.1, read on the forward strand.
CCAATGAGGAGAGAGAGGATGGACACACGGAGCAGTGGGTGCCCCCATAGCAAGTGGTTTGCTGTGGGGGCACCCGACAGGAGGAAGGGCCAGGAGACCCAAGAAGAGGAGGACAAAGCAGGTAAGTATAGACATGTTTGTTATTTTCCCCATAAAAAAAATTTCCTTTAGAAGTGCTTTAATTCATTTAACAGTTTTAAGGATTAAATATTAAAAAAAGAGTCTATGCAAATCTGGGGCTTGGAGATTTGCGCTTCCCACATAAGAGGAGAATATGCTGCTGTATGTATATTTTCAGACGTAGTAGTTATTTTCCAGATTGAGCGTATTTTTTCTGGACTATGTAGCGCCGTGTTATTACTTGTATATTCATCTCATGAGGCACACAAATGGTTAGGAAACAAGCCAGGCATACTAATGAAATTGATCAGTGTTCCGGTGCTACAGAGGCTGACACAAAGAATCATATACTAATTTGCAACCTGACATGGCCTCACCACTTGTGTCTTTATAAGGAGAAAACTAAAAAAATAATCTGCATGTCAAAACAGATATCCCTAGGAAAGGCTGAGAAGAAGTATTTAATCTTTGTGCCTATCCATTTGCTATGATAAATACAGCAAGTCAAGTTCTGCTTGTCTTTAGACGTACGCATAATCACATACTGTAATCTAGCCTCTTGGCTTGCCAGCAGCTTCTAGGTGATCAACAGGAGGATAGCTAGCTGCTTTGTACTGGCTACAGTGTAATGTTAAAGCAGATGTAACCCCTCACTCATCCCCCGTTTCCTGACCTACCAGACCGAATTCTTGGATAAGGGACTGGTATGGATTTTGAGGGGGGACCCTCACTCCATTTTTAAAAAATGTTAGTGTGGGGGTTTCCCTCAAAATCCATACCAGACCTGAGAGGCTCTGTATGGATGGGGAGGGACCTGCTGGACTGCATGCTCAGATAATAGTCTGGTATGAATTGTGGGGGGGGGGGGTCCTCACTCCATTTTTTTTTAAAATTTGGTGTGGGGGTTCCCCTCAAAATCCATATCAGACCCGAGAGGCTTGGTATGGATGGGGGGACCCCACAAGTTTTTTTTTTTACATTAATTTAATTGCTGGGAAATGCTGGCAATTCTTTTTACATTCAGCTGTCAATGGGGAACCCCGCTGACAGCTGAAACAATAAAGAATGTTTTTAGCAGCTGTGCAGTATCTTACCACACACTCAGATGCGTTAAGATACCGCTTAGTGAATTGTCCCCTCTGTTCGAAGTTTGCGATCAAACTTTCGTTATGTTTGAATGTCTGACCATGAACCGAACAGGGGGGTGTTCGGCCCATTGCTTAGTGTGGTCAGTTTTTAATAGGAAAGCAGAGGGATTTCACACAAAGGAAGAAATACAAAGAGAACAGGATACTTTTTCATACAAGTACATGGTACAGTAGGGACATACCAGGAATATGAAATGCTGGGTTTACATAGTCTTTAAATATATAGAAAAGGGAAAAGGCAAAGCTGTGAATCTTTGCAGCACAATACGTTTAGAGACATTAAGAGGACTGGCATCTCGGAAGTTAAAATTTATCTGGAATTCAGGTGCCTGTGTAATGTGGAACATACTTCATTATAGCTAAATGATGTGGATAAAGCCATGCGGATTTTATATAACCAAATTCAGCTTTAAGGACCAAATGGTAAGTGTCCACATATCAATTCACTGGCAGAAACGTGGCCACCAGGAAAAAGACCCTTCCATTCTGGAGTACAGAAAAAAAGCAGACTTACCCATGGATTCAGATAAGTATTTGAGCTTTTGTTTTTTTAATATACTGGGGGTATTAGCTAGAGGGTGATGGAAGAAGGGGTTAGGTTTAGAGGAGGAGATGACCCTTGCTGGAGTTGGCCTTTAGGGCTCATTCACATGTGCACTGATTATGAAAAATGAAGCCACACTCATTACTATGCCTATAGCATTCAATGAATGTGTTGTTTTCCTGGGGGGAGTGCTTAAAGGGGAAGTGAGGTGGAGGAAATTATATCCTTTGTGGCGTGGTTAAGTTGTGTATGATAGCAGACACTTTTGTGAATTTCTTGCAAGATATGTATACTTTGATCTCTTTGACGCTTGGCTTGGTCCAGCTCAAGATGACCATGGAAAAAATGGCACAGCGGAAAAAGCGGAGGGTGTTGCACTGGTACTGGGTGCATCCCATAGGTTTGCAGAGAATTTCCAGGGGGCATTTCCATATTCTTTACCACACAACCACTCTGTATAAACAAGAAGTGGCTGGAGCTGCTCTGCCCTAGTTATTTAATATTTCCCAGTGCACTCTGGGATACACAAATCTCCACTGCCTTTCCCCCAGTGCCCAGCTAACACTTTATAAATTCTTAACTAGCATGCTATAACTGGTATAGGTGTGGTTAAGGTGCGGGTTTTTTGCATTGCAATTGAAATTAATATGGATGCTTGACAAACGTTGATGTCTCATGAAAGCGACATGCTGCTTAAAGCAGAGTTCCAGTGAAAAAAATAAAAAATAAAAGTCAACAGCCACAAAAAGTGTAGCTGCTGACTTTTCAAAAATGGACACGTACCTGTCCCTCGATCCCATGTCCCCCCCGCAGGATGTTTTGGCAGCCGTCCTGTGTTCTTGGCGCTGGCATCTTCAATGTGGGCACCTGGCTGTGACAGCTTCACAGCCAGGTGCTCACTGCGCATTCATGAGTAGTGCTACGCTTTGTGAATGGTCCTGTAGTCTTTGGGGACCTGTCACGTGTCCCAGAAGACTACGGGGAGGGAGGACAACTTCCGCTTCTGATTGCCTAGGCGATCGCAGTGGAACTGGGAGTGGGTACCTGTCAATTTTCCAGTACCCAGTTCCCAAAGGTGCCAATCCTTAACGGGGAGTGGGGGACCATTCCCTACAGTGGAACTTCCCCTTTTGGGTGGAGCTCCATTTTAATGTGTAACACAACAATACTGCAGTGTATAGTGGTGCCTATTGTAATGTTCATGGCAGGCATTGAAGGGCAGTTATGAGGCTTTAAAAACACTGCTTAAAGGCCACATTATCATTGAAGTCCATGGAAAATCAAATGCAATAGGTTCATATGGGTAAGAACATTGTGAACTTTGCTCTCCCCTTTACTGTATAGCCTGTAAGTATTATATACGGTATAACTACTATAGCTTCTCGTTCACGTTTTCCTGCTTTGAACATTATTTAAACAGACTGAATGTTCAAGAAAATAATAATGTAAACTTCTTACACGCTGCTCCCTCCTAAACTCTTTCAATATACTATTTAAATTGTAATGACACACAAATGTACAAAGCTTGTACAAAGCCAACATCTGCTCCTCTTTAAAGTACTATGGATGTTATTTAGAATAAATTATATATTACTCATTTTATTAATGGTCTTTTTTCTGGCATTATTTCATGTTTAATTAGACTGAATCAGATGTGACTAAAAAGGCATAATAATTATAGGCTCAAAAATATACAGTATAAGAGGAGCATAGAATATCAGTATAATGAAGCTCTCCTCGTAATTAGAGGACATGTAGCACATTTTGAGGATAGGGTAGGAAAGGCCACAGGTTCTTCTGTTGACACATGTTCCTTACTTGTTGTTCTACACATTGACTGCATCATGAGATTTTGTTTTCCAACTGCGTGCATGTGTAAAAACGTTATACAGTCATTTGCCCATTAATGAGACATAATTAGAACTTTTTTTCAAAGCATTTTTAAGGAAGACTTCACTTTCTCATGACACATTTGTAGCACTACCCCATTAGGAGTCGTTGAAGTTTTGGGTCCCACTATAGTCCTGCACAATCAAGTAACATGCATTATTCACAGACTTGCACTCCAGAAATAGTAAACAGTCCTTGAGCCTGGTATTTAAGTTTTATTAGGTGTATTGAACTTGGATGGGGTAAGGGGTGTATGGGATGCCCAATGGAACTGCAAACTGAGGACAACTGCCTGGCAACTATGTACAAGTCTTTATACAGCAAAACTATTCTTCAAGAGCTTTCCAGCCTCTCCTGATGTACCACCCCAGAACCCAGATAAATCCTCTTCTTTACCCAGCTGTCTGGTGGAATCCCTGGGCAAGGGGATCCAGGCCTGTCACTTTAAGATGAACAGTCTTGGGTAAGGAGGTAATCAAGTTTCCCACCAAAGTGCTCTTTTGCCCTTAGCTGGCCTAGGGGATGTGGGATTACTCACTGGTGAGGCTGAGCGATCCTCCTGTCCATGACCCAGCCTGTAGGTAGGTTGTCACAAATATGGATGAGTAAAATTGACTGGAAGGGGAAATGATGGTGGTATCGGATCTGTTCACGCCACATTACATGCTATAGTGTGTTGCAGCACCATTCGTTTTGCCACTATGGCAATGCAGCTCTGACACACATGTGTTGCAGTGCACCATAATGCATGGTAAAGCATTACCATGCCTTGTGTTGTGCTACATCAGAAAAAAAATCTGCATGTTTAATTTGTCTGTTCTTGAGGATTGAAGCCTATTGAGAAGTGAGAGGTTACCAACAGGGAGAAACAGGGCTGCAGTTGTAGAGGACTGCATGCCAAACCACATGCAGTTGGCATAGAGACTGCTGCAGGGTTTAGGACTGAAGTATGCCTTCACAGAGAATTTGCTGCTCAAAGCACAGACAAAAAGAGACTGATGACTGTAAGTACTGTGTTGAGCTGCTGTTCCAGATTCAGAACTGATATAGCTTCCAGAGTTTTCCACCTACCACTGCCAATCAATTACATATGAGGGACCACTTTGGATTAGAAATAGAATCATCAGTGAGAAGCCACTGGGCATCATCTTGTTTACCTAACTGAGCACTCTAATGCAAGAGCTCCATCACTAGCAAATACATGCTGGTAGGTTAATTGGCTCCGGTACAAATTGGCCCTAGTATGTGTATGTATGAATGTAAATTAGTATTCTTAGATTGTAAGCCCATTGAGGGTTAGGGACTGATGTGAATGTACAATAAATGTATATAAAGCGCTGCGTAAACTGACAGCATTATGTAAGTACTTATAATAAATAATAATAAGAGTCTAAGCATCAAGCACTACAGGCCCTAAAAATATGTGGAGATGCAAAGTCTATGGAGTTTATTTGTCAATGTTCCATGATTCACACAACTTCAACCTATTTTTATAAATTAATCCTATGTGAAACTTGGGTGGACCTTGGATAATAGTTGTATGAATTTTAGGGGAAAATATTAATAAATAGAACACTATGTATAATTAAAACATCCTCATCGTTTGGCAATATAACCTGGTCAGACCATGCACCAGTCAGCATTACCTTACAAACCCACAACAGAACAACACCTCCCAAATTGTGGAGACTCAACTCACAGCTCCTGACAGATCTCAACCATAAAAATACTATAACAGAGGCTCATGATCTCTTCTTCGAGACAAATGCTACCCCCGAGATCACCTCAAGCACTCTATGGGCCACATACAAAGCCTTCATGTGAGGTGTATTCATCAAAATCTCATCACAAATGTCTACCCAAAGAAGACGCCAGATCGAAGACCTCTTAAAATCTAAAAATTGGCATAACAGGATGGTTACAGTTAGCAATATTGTCTCTATACTCCTCCCCATCAGCCAGAGTCTTGACAGATGGCATATTACCATGCCCATTCAATATTTTCAGTGGAACTAGACAGGGGGGCCCTTTATCCCCTTTAATATTTGCACTCTTAATAGAACCACTCGCTGCAAAGATAAGACAAGAACCCTCAGTGACAGGCATCAAATTCCATGACCCTGAACACAAAATAAGCCTATTTGCTGATGACATCATCTTAATACTTACAAACCCAGCCGACTCTCTATATAAAATAAGAGACCTCCTATCTCAATATGCCAATATCTCATACTACAAGCTTAACAAATCCAAATCCCTCATACTCAATTTATACACCCCTGAAAAAACCCATCATCACTTGTCAAAAGACCTACCCTATATCTGGGCAAAGAAATCAATCCCATATCTAGGAATTAATCTGACCCCATCTCCATCCCGCCTATACGATCACAACCATAAAATATTTCTACAAAACCTCCCCAAAGAGATATCCTCACTTAGAACGTTTGGCTAGTCCAAAACGGGCCTTGCGACAGCCCTAAAAATTATCATCTTCCCCAAAATCCTGTATATTCAGAACCCTACCCATTCCCATACCTGCATTCTTTCATGCAACACGAAAATTCTTTCATGCAACACAAAGATGCTTCTCCCAATTCCTTTGGGAACCCAAAAGACCTAGATGCCCCAATTATCTACTCATCCGCCCATACTCCAAAGGGGGAATAAACCTCCCTCACTTACACACATACTACCTAGCCACCCTACCAGACCAAACATACTTCTGGTGGCATTCGTCAGCACAAAAAAACTGGTTGACTCTAGAAACCCACATATTCCACCCCACCACACCACAATCATACCTTCTTCTTTCACCCACTGATAAAAAAAAACCACCAACTACATATCCCTGTATCAAGGCCTCGATTGATGCCTGATTAAACCACCCCCTACCTAAATCCAACAAGAGCCACATCCCTCTCAAAGCTCTTGCCACTAATGACAAAATAAGATTGACACTATTTGCAGGGACATCCCCGCTGCTCAAACTTCCTCCCCACTCGTCCCCTCTCACACAGCAACCCCCTCATCACCCCTCTCCCTCAGCCTCACCACTGTTCTGACCTCCACCCCACTTAACATTCCTCACACTGAAGCCCCCTCAACACTCCACTCCTTCGACCTCATTACCATCGAAGGGGTCACCAAGGTCTTCTCTAATGTCCGCCTCACCACCTGCCCCCTCAACCCTATCCCCTCACAACTCCTACGACCCCCCTCCTCCTCCAGCCTATGCTCCCACACCCACATCTTTAATCTCTCCCTCTCTTCCGGCGCATTCCCCTCCCTTCTGAAGCACGCGCACATCATCCCTATTCTTAAAAAGCCCTCCCTAGACCCCAATGACCCGAACAACCTTAGACCCATCTCCCTGCTGCCATTTACATCCAAACTCCTCAAGCGCTTAGTCTACAATCGCCTAAGCTCCCACCTCAACCACAACAACCTCCTCGATCCCCTACAGTCCGGTTTCTGTCCCCTACACTCCACCGAAACTGCCTTACTCAAACTATCCAACGACCTGCTAACTGCCAAAGCTAATGGCCACTACTCAGTGTTCCTACTCTTCGACCTCTCCGCGGCCTTCAACACAGTCGACCACCCCACCTCCTCCTCAAAAAGCTACACTCATTTGGCCTCAGAGATTCTGCTCTCTCCTGACTATCACAACGCTCCTTCAGCGCTACCTATAATGCTACCACCTCCCCCTCACTCCCCCTCTCTGTTGGAGTCCCTCAAGGCTCTGTCCTCGGGCCCCTTCTCTTCTCCATCTACACCTCCTCCCTTGGCCAACTCATACACTCTCATGGCTTCAACTATCACCTCTATGCTGACGAAACGCAAATCTATCTCTTGACCCCTCACCTCACCCCCTCAGTCTCCGCCCTACTGAATGACATATCAGACTGGATGTCGCTCCACTTCCTTAAACTGAACCTCTTGAAAACTGAGCTCCTCGTCTTCCCCCCAGCCCCCACCCCCCTTCACACCACCCCCATCAACTTCTCCATCACGTCCAACAATGCCACCATCAGGCCCGCCCCACAAGCCAGAGTACTTGGTGTCATACTTGACTCCAATCTATCTTTCCAGCCCCAAGTCCAATCACTAACAAACTCTTGCAGACTTGCCACCGCAACATCACCAAAATCCGCACGTTCCTAACCCCGGAAACCACTAAGCAGCTCATCCAGTCCTTCATCATATCACGACTCGATTACTGCAACTCCCTCCTCACTGGCCTGCCTCACCACAGGCTATCCCCGCTTTAGTCGATCCTGAATACGGCAGCCAGACTCATCCACCTCTCCAACCGCTCCATTTCCGCCACCCCCCTCTGACAATCCCTCCACTGGCTTCCGATTGCCCAACAGATCAAATTCAAACTGCTAACACTGACGTACAAAGCTGTCCATCATATTGCCACAAATTACATCACCGACCTAATATCCAAATACCACCCAACACGCACTCTCCGCTCCTCACAAGACCTCCTTCTCTCTAGTTTCCTGGTCTCCTCCTCCCATGCCCGCCTCCAGGACTTCTCCAGGGCGTAACCCATCCTCTGGAACTCCCTACCCCAATCCATCAGACTATCACCTACTCTCCTTTCCTTTAGGCACACCCTGAAAATCCACCTCTTCAATGAAGCCTACCCCACCCCCTGCTAATTGCCGACCTCCTCCACTCTTCCTACCACTCCATCCCCCACAGCCATTTCCTCCTGTACCAATATCCCCTCCCTCCTAGATTGTAAGCTCGAAAGAGCAGGGCCCTCGAACCCCTCGTGTATCACATTGTATTGTTTTGTACTGTCGCATGTACTGTCTCCCATTGTTATGTACAGCGCTGAGCGAACTGTTGGCGCTTTATAAATACTGTATAATAATAAAATTAATAATAATCCCAGACATTGAATTACACATCTGGGAACAACTAGATATTTCCCTCATATCAGATCTTTATGATAACCAAAACTTAGTCTCAATCCACCAAAATTTCCATTATCATCCAAAGACAAATTAACATATCTCCGAATTTCTCATTGCCTAAAATCCAACAATATCTCATATTCTACTACACTCCCTGCTCCAGCACTTCAATTCTTAAATAGACCCAAAATACCCTGGTAAAGGAAAATCATTATTCTACTCGCTTATCCTATGGGCTAAACACTCTTTTAGAACGACATCATTAACTAACTGGGAAACGCTCTTTTCCAAAAAAAGCTCTCAGACCAATCTTGGCAGAGAGTTTTTACCATCACCTATAAAGCCTCCCGATGTGCTACTCACTGGGAATCGTACATTAAGCTACTCCACCAATGGTACCTAACCCCATTTAAATTATCTAGAATATACCCGACAACCTCCTCACAATGCTGGAGACTGTGGAGAAACAGAATCCCTACTTCAAATTATATGGTCATGTAAATCTATAAGATCATTTTGGAATAGTATATTCAATCTAATCTCAGAAGTCTCAGGGTCTCTGATTGCCCCTAACCCAGAACTAGCAATTTTCCATATAGGTATTGATAGATTTTCCCCAGAACTCCGCAATATCATAATACACCTCCTATACGCAGCCAAAAACAATATAACTAGCCTATGGAAAACCTCGGACTCCTCATCTCTAATGAGAGTGATCGGCAATCTTAATTTTCAGTGTGACATGGAGAGAAGGCTTTTTGTCTAACACCTATTATACCACAAATTCTATTGATCCTGGCACCCATGGGCACTGTACCCAAAATGCACAGTTGAAGTTTGATGGCTCTTACCTTTTTTTTTGGAATGCACTATTAAATAAGAAAATGAAACTTTTTTCACCTGACTGGTATTTTATAATGTTATGAATGTACAAGTTGTAATAGTTACCCCTTCACCTCCTCCCCCCTTCCTCCCCCATCTTTACCCTCCCTCCCCCCTCCTCGCCCATATCCATCCCCCCACCCCCTCCTCCCCCTCTTCACCCCCCCCCCCCACCCTGCGGTTCATATTGTGCAATTTAGAAGCAAATATATGTAGCTTTCTCCGAATTCCTTCGGTTTATCTTCTATGGTTATCTATTATGATTTCAGTCTTGTTAAACTTCTAAGACATCATACGGAGCAGATTATAGCTATACTACTCTAATACCAACTGAATCTTTACACTTATTATTGTGCCTTAATTACCTTGTCATCAATTATCAGCTACCCATAGGCAATATTTGCTTTCTGCAGTTCTACATGGCTAAATACTGTCACCTGAATCAGTGGTATATAATTTTTTATATGGTCATTTAAAATGGTTTTACAATTGTGTTTATTAAAACATGCAATGCTAATTCAGATTGATTTATTACAATTAATGATCAGCTATATGTCAATATATCTAATACATGATTTGTATAATATATTGATCTGTTTGCTGCCATGCTGTATTATGTTTGTTTTTCTCAATAAACCTCTTTTTGGAAAATCACCATGCAAGTTCACTGCAGTTAGGTAAAAAGTAGAAAGCCAAACTGGGATGAGTGTTTCCTGTGACACAGTAGGGCGTACCCTGCAGAGGAATGGCAAGCAAATGGGTGTCACCCATGAAGGAAGCCTCTCCTAAAGCCCATGCACAAAAAAGCCTGCCTAGAATTTGCCAGGGCCCATACTGAAGAAGAAGAAGACTACTGAGACTCTGTACTCTGGAGTGATGAGACCAAGATAAGTGTTTGATGGCTTCAAAACTGTAAGGCTTTGCAAAGCTGAAGAGTACAAAGAAACATGCATGGTGCCTAAAGTGAAACATGGTGGTGGTAGTGTCCTTCTGTGGGGCTGCATGAGTGCTGCTGGTGTCGGGAACTTGAGTATCACTCTCCATCCAGCATACAGGCTCTAATAGAGGTCGTTCTTGAAGAATGGAAAAAGATAGATGTTTCAATATGTAACCAAAACATTGTTCATTCCATGCCTAGAAGACTTGGTCCTGTCCTTACAAATCATGAAGGTCATCCAGAATACTAGATGTAGTAGTTTCTGTGGGGTGTATTCATTTTTGCATCAACTGATTTGAGTAAAACTGAAGATTTTGTAATCTAAGTTACATAATTAACCTTACTTTCACGTAATGAGCTAAACAAATGTTCTATAAAACTCAGTTTTGTAAAAATTTTGGAAATTGTTCTTGTGTTCATTGAGATTTTGAATAAAATCGTACTTTTCAAAAGGAGTGTACACATTTATGCTGAGCACTGTACATTAACTACCAACATGGGCATCAGTGGCTTAGATTTGCTGTTACTGGTTCCGCAACCTAGTTGACATCAATGTGGCAGAAGGACTCATTAGAACGCTGCTCACATTATTACTTAGCACAGAGAAGCTTTCAAGAATGCCCCGTACATAGCAGAAATCACAAAAAAAGTCTTAGATCCCTAAGTGGCTAGTAACAGTGTATGTAGCTTGTGTTTAACCTCAAGCCACAAAAGAGCTGGGGGAAAGTAATTCAACAAGTTATGATGCTATGAGGCTTTGTACCACATCTACAGTGTATATTCCATGCTGTTACTCTATATAAAGTATTCAGAAACAAAGAGTAGAAAATCAATACATTGTTTCTGAAGCAAAACAGTGCTTAAGGACAACTTCTAATATCATGCACAAACAGTAAATTGCTAAATAGTATCCCAAAATGAATACAATTATGATGAAGTTAGTAAGCCCACACAGTTTATTCCATATCAGATGCAATCATATTCTATTGGCTGTTTCATTGATTTTAAATACAATCTTAGAAAATTAGAAAATAATGAGCTATCAAGAAGCTCAATTAAAAATGCTGACCAGAATTGGGAGAGTAGAAGAGAGGCACTGCATGCATTTTAAGTAATTGGAACTGTGCAGTTCCTGGCTGTCTTACCCCTGTTGCAGCTTCTAACCTTGTGACTTTCCATGACCATACAATGTTGAACCCTAATCACTAGGTAGAGGGAAGACTGAGGAAATGCCTCCTGCTACCTTTAGTGGACTTATTACATCATCTTAGCCTAAGCCCTAAACAAAGGGCTAATTTACAGTCCTTAAGGCTTTGGGAGGGTGCACTGTGGCCATTGGGAGTAGAAACTGCCCCAGCATCAGAAAGAGTAGACATTGTCTTAGGCTTGGTGGTTAGTAGGAGTAAAAAAACTACAAAGAGCCTCTGGTCTGCAGGAGTAGGAATAGTGCTCCATCATGGATATTAGTTGGAGGAATAATGCCCCATCATTTGTATCAGCGGAAAGAATTATGTCCCATCACTGGCGCAAGTGAAAGGAATAGTACCCCATCCATGATGTCAGTGGGAGAATTAATACCATACTGTTGTGGTCTGTGGGAGGAATTGTGCCTTATCGTTGGTGTCAGTCGAAGGAATAGTGCCCCATATCAGTGAAAGGAACAATGCCCCAAGGACCAGATAAATGCAAACAAAGGGATGATTCCAGCCTGTGGGTCGCAGTTTGGAGACCATTGGCCTAGGCACAGTCACTAGATTGATGGATTGGACTTTTTCAGAAAGATTATCCTCTGGCTGTATATTTTAACATGTCAGAAATGTATTCCTATACTGAAACACTTTAGGTGCTGTGGATTTTCTGTTCTCTATAAATTGTCAATGTAATTATATTAGATTATATATTACAGCTTTACCCAAGCCTGTGCATTACAGTTCAATTGTGATTGCTGGTAGCCACTTAAGTGATAATTAATGTTTTCTTTCTTTCATCAAAAAAAGTCTTTCATGATTTTTTTTAACAAATTAGGTAGATTTCCATCTTAACCATAAAGTTCTGAATGTTTTTTGAGCCATTGGGGTGCTTTGTTTAATCCTTTTACTGTCACCAGCATAAAGCTTATGGAGGAACGGTTTGCAGCTGGTCAGCTTATGTCAGTTGTACTTCCTTCTTTTATAAACTTATGATCACTTCAGCAACAAATAGCTTACAGCAAAAGGGACCTTAAGCCCCGTACACACTGGCCAAATATTGGGCGGTATCAACTGGTTCAATAGAAACCATCCAACATTGAGCCTGTGTGTACAGCAGCCGATCTGACAGAACCCAGACATTCGACATGACCAAAAAAAGGTGCTCTGAGCAGTACTCTAAGCCAATGGGTAAATGGTTGACAGAAATGACTAGTGTGTTCTGGCGGGGGGCTGGGCATCCCCCTTTCAGAACACAATAGCTCAAAGTGGAGATTGCTGTACTAAAATCAGATTGCTAGTATAGGATCTCCTCCTGAACAATTTTTTTTCATTCAGCTCCCTGGGTTGAATGAAAAAAAAAACTGATAGTGTGTACTAGGCTTTAGACTCTGCTGATTAATGAATAGCTATGATTAGTGGCTGACAATCACTCTCTTGTGTCCCCTTCACAACCCTATCTCTCATGTGTGCCCTCCCATCCTTGCTGCCCTCTTCCTTCCGGTATTATTAGGGACAGCAGGTTGTGTAGGAGACATAAAAGGAGAGCATACTGCAGTGCATAGAGGGTAAAATTTGATCCAATCAGGATCTGTTAAACTCTCTCAGATTTATTGATCCTTTACCTTCTTGATGAAAAGCTCATTACTGTACAGGCGGCATAGTTATGGGAGGGACCCGGCAGGTCTTTCAACTAAAAGCTGCCTGCAGAAAACTATATCAGGGGGTGGAGACAAGACCAGTCACCTTGCACAGTGAGAGAGACCAGCAGTGGCTGGTCTTGATAACAGAAAGTTCCTGCATAGAGCCAAGGTTTCATACTGGATTACTGCACAGATCTGAAAGAAATACACAAAGCACACCAAGATTCAAGTAGGAATACCCATGGCTCTTGTATTTAGACAATACTTGCTTATCCAGGACTTCAGCTTTAATGAAAACAATAGCAATATGCTCGTAAAAGTGCCAAATAAAGCACTGTCAAATGATATAAAGAGGCCGAAATAGAACACCAGAAATGTTAATAAACTGCATAAATAATATACATGTGAATAGAACTTAATTTGTTTTCCTGACAGGCAATTATTCAACAACATTTTACTGTTATTTTCAACAGCAGTTATAGATTTTTGGTCTAATGTGTTCTTGCCCTCCAAATTCATAGATTGATTATTTGATTTGTAACTTTTTTCATAATTTTTTAAATAGCTACCACAATATTATTACAGCAAAAAACAGATCTCATAATGAAAATGTTCCTCTGATTGACAGGGAAGCTGTTACTTAAAGTGCAACTTCACCCAAAAGAGGAAGATCCATTTTTCTGCACCCCCCCCCTCCTCTCCCACTGTTGTAAAATTTTGTTTTTTGGGGGGAGGGGAGAGGACGGGTACCTGGTTTTGACAAGTACTCACTCCTACTTCCATAAGGCTTCACAGCCTGCTACCTTTAACTGGCTATAGATGGTTCAAATCTCAGCTCATTCAACAGAGATTCAAATTTGCACCATGTATGGGCAGGCTGAATGTACCCATGCTGATGGATCTATTAGCTTGGGTGTAACCAGCCTGTTGGATTTTACATCTGAATATTGCTAGCAGCTAGTATAGTCGCTATTAATAATCATTGTGTTCTCCCGGCAGGGATGGCTCCCCCCTACCCACTGGGAGAACACAGTGGCTCCATGAGAGGGATTCCTCCATCAAAACTGTCTGTGCAGTGGTTGCAGGAAAGAAATTTGCTCCATCTATAGCCAGCCTTAGTAAATATGCTGGCATTGGGGACCAGAAGACCAGTGAAGAACTGGCTCGGGTGAGGACAATGCTGGATCCCTGGACAGGTAAGTGTCCTTTTATTAAATTTTAAATTTATTTTTAAATATTTAAATTTTTGGGGGGGAGCTCCTCTTTAAGGACTGTTTATAAGGACTAATCATAACTTTTTTAACTTAAAGGCTGAGTCTACCAAAAACTCATATTCCAGGTTCCCCCTCTCCTACTGCATTAACCATTGTGAAGATAAGCTAGGAGTCTTGAATCACCGTTAACAACTGTATAATATAAAATCAGTTCAAAACCTACTGTGTAAAATAAAGGAAGGAATGAAAAAACATGGAGGAAAGACAGAAGAAATGAGAACGGGAGGGAGGAGTGGAATAATGTAGGAAAAGATAGATGCAATAAAGAAGTAAGGACAACAGAGAGGAAGAGGAGTGAAAGGTCAACGGAAGGAAGGAAGGAAGGAAGGAAGGAAGGAAGGAAGGAAGGAAGGAAGGAAGGAAGGAAGGAAGGAAGGAAGGAAAGAATGGAAGAAAGAAAGCAATAAAGGCGAACAAGGAGAGGGCTAAAAAGATGCCGCGAAGGAAGGTCTAGTGGAAAATATGTTTCTGTTACTTCAATGCAATTGGCAACTGCTTATCTCAAAAGAGAGCCTACATGTAGAAAAAAGAATAAGCTCTGGTATTGGAAGCTAAAAGCCAGTATTTTAGTAAACTAAAATTTCTTCCAGTTCAATATTATTATTGGATCACATGATGGTAATCTGTCTTCTTGGATGTTGATGTCTCTAAAAGACTCTAAATTCAATGATATTCTGTCACTCGTAATGTCTTTAAAATTGTTTCCCAATGTATTTTATAATAGTACCTACACAGCCATTTTACCATCATTTCTTCAATACGATGATTACCTCTGGGGAATAATCATTTCTAATGAAATAGAGGCATTGTATAAATGTCCAAATGACAACAACTGCTGATAGATAAACCAAGTTTAATTCATTTTAAAGCTTGATTGATTTATTTGTCACAATGCCCGTGGTACTGATCTATACGACAAACCTCAGATATTGAAAGTATACAAACATCTCTAAATCTCCGTTCTATGCTGTCCAAATGTATTAACCTGTGTTTATAGCTGGTAACTAAATACGATATAAAATTTTAATAGCAATTAAAAACAGTGTCTGAAAAAGTAGTAATTCAAGGAAAATATGAAACTATAATGGCAAACATACTGTAGATAAACAGCCAAATTCAACTAGGTCACAAAAAGGCTCATGCATGAAAGATATGGATTCTTCAAGTAAACTTTCAATACACAGGAAGGTAAATTCTATAGGTCAAGACTCAGCAAGTTTCCTACACCTTAAATAAAAGGGACATTCTTTAAAGAACAGTGAGGTACATATTTTGTACAGAGAGGACAACTAGTTTGCAAATGATGAAAGAGGTCATCTATGTCAACATAGAACAACTATCGTTGAACAGGGGTTGGGACCTTTAACACATACAGTATTATGCCAATTGTGGATCTTCCACATATAGGGGTAGATTTACTAAAACTGGTGCACTCAGAAGCTGTTGCCGCCCGGATATAGTGACCTACTACTGCGCTACTTACCTCCGATTCCTAATTGTATGGTCCACCCGATGCCCCCCCAACAAATGGACTGAGATTGAATCTTTTCAATTAACCCTGATCCACCCATGCTCTCTTCTCTGGTCGACATTGCTTCTTTTCAACATCTCGTGCTTGGTCCCATGCAATCCTCCCTGACTATCTGGAAAAAATGTAAGGCTAAATTTGCACTGGACTCTGATTGCTCCCCACTGACCAACATTCTTTTTAATCCCAGCCTCCCGGATAGCTTGGCCATGTCCCAAATGCTCCCTTGGGTTACAGCAGACCTCTTCCAACTGTGCCACTTGGTACACCCTGTAACTTGGAAACTAAAATCATTCTCTGATATCCAGAAAAAAGCCCACCTACCTCCCCAACACTTCTATGTCTACCTACAGACACACCCTTTTTTCTCTACCATATCACCTTCATTGATCATTGGAAAACCTACCGCCTTTGAGCGCTTATGCATACAAGGCCCACATCAAAGGGATATAATCTCTACTACATATGAACTCCTTATGGACGCTTCTGCCTTTTCCAATGACACTTACCTCTACATGCGCAAGTGGTCCCAGTTTCTACAATGTGACATTGACCTGGTGCTGTGGAAAGAAATATGAGAAAATGCACCCAGATCTTCTGTATGCGTAGTCTATAAGGAAAATGCATACAAAATCATGATGCTGTGAAGTGCTCCACGCCCGTAACCCAAATGCTTCTCTTGCCTGCTAGCGATGTAGGAGAGAATCTGGCTCCCTCTATCATATTTTCTGAGAATGTAGGTCCATCCAGGGGCGGACTGACCATTTGGAAACTCGGGCACTGCCCGAGGGTCCGGGGTCAGTAGGGGGCCCCATGAGATGCCCCTGGTACCTTTTTCATAGGCTTTTTTGAGTTTGGGCAAGGACATAGGGGCCCCATGAACCCCTATTGCCCGGGGGCCCCATGAGTTGTCAGTCTGCCCCTTGGTCCATCACTCCTTTTTGGCAAGAGGTTTTGTCTTTACTACAATTGCTATTGCATACCTCCCTCCCTTTCAAGCCCCTTTATTTTCTATTGAGCCTGCCTTTCCCAGGCCTCTCCAAGCCATGAAGGAAACTCTCTGCGCATATCCTGACTGCGACCAGGAGAAGCATTCCTATGTGTTGGCTCTCCTCCATACCTTCTGAAATGCTGACTTTGTTTAAAAATATTACAGATGTTAGAAAAATGGAATATCTAACCGCTTTACATGCCAGCTCGATTACTGTATTTGAGGCAGTATGGAACCCATGGGATGCCTTTATCTCTGCTGAACCTGCCCAAAATGTACTGATTTGACTGCCCTTTCACTGTTATTCTCTGACATTTTATGTTCTTTATCCTTACAATTTTCTATCATCGATGAGCCTCTTTCTCTCTTCTCTTTCTTCAAATTTAATGTATGTATATACATGTGAAAAGCGTAATAAAAAATGTTAATTACAAAAAAGATGCTGGTGCAGCTGTGCATAGTAGCCAATCAGTCTCTAACTGTCAGCTTGTTCAATTAAGCTGATTGGTTTCTATGCAGAAGTGATCCTGATTTTGCACTCTGCAGCTTTAGTAAATAAACCCCTTAGTATAATGCAAATGTACATGTATGTCGTCTTTTGTGGCTGGTCAAAAATAGAGAAACCCTGTATTGAGCATCTTCTGTTATTATTTTAAACATTTGTTTTCCATGACTAATAATTTTGAACATTTTTTTAAACCTTTGTTTTGAATTTATATTACTAGGTAGCAGTCTAGAAAATGTCTGTTTTTTATCACGTTGTAGTTATTTGTGTATTTGGGATGATGGCACTCTAGGTCCTTTGCCTAATGTTTTTCATAGTTTTTAAAAAATAAGAATATACAAGAACCTCTGTCAAATTTTTACTAATGCCTATGTCTCCACTAGGTAGAATCATGTGCTCTATGTGTGCTGGTGACAAGTGTGTAAAGTAGTACCTGAGACAAAAAGTCATGGGAAATTCAAAATTGTCATCAGAACAAGAGGTGAGCATAGATCTTCCAATGGAGGGCACTCTTTCCAGTCCAATCTTTTCCCCTCACTTTGTAAATATTTCCTCTCACTTCTTGATTCTTGATGTAACATCAGGACCAGAAGTGAAGGGATACCTCTCAAATGGAACACAGACAGCAAAAATTAAACTAAAAGGGGTTTTAACCCTTCCTCACTCTATCCAAAAAACAAAACACTTTGGGCTTTATCTGCACTTTAAAGCATAGAGAACTATAAATTGTATTACCCACATCAGAGTAAAACCTGGAATCTGGATACACCTCCAATTACAGCCCACCAATTACTTCAATGACACTGCAGAATCACTTATCTTGTGACAGCAATGCATAAACATATGCCTTCTATCTAAATACATCAAGAAATTCAAGCTGGCAGATATAAGCAGTTGCTTACATGTTTGAAATTATGCATAACCCCCACCCCTTCAAACCAATTGCTGACATATTAACAATAAAACCTAAATCCTTTTTTTACTTACCTAATTATGTAGTCCCAAGTCTTCTCTTGTCTTCTGTTTACAGGAGTAGTCTTTCTTTGGGTGTCCAAGTCTCTGCCTGGGTAACATGGACAATTTCTATTGGCTGTCCAGTGCCAGGGTCCTCTGAAGATCCAGATGCTGCAGATGATAATGTCAGTGCAAGGGAACCGCCATGGACAGCCTAACATTGGCAAATCTGCAGCACTGGATTACCAGTTGCCAGAAAAACCACCATGGATGGATCTAAACAGTGGACTTAGGTGAGTGTAGCATCTTCCCAAAGGTGGTGGTGGGGGGGGGCGGAGAGGCAGTTGTTAGAGTTTTGACCAGAGAGGGATTTTAAAGGATTTATTTCTAAGAGAGTTAGTTTTGTGTGAAAGCCAAGGGCTGCCATTTATTTATTCAGGTACAGGGGTTGATTAGAAGATAAGCATAAATATCCCAGTGGTATAATTAAGATGTGTAATATTGAGCAAAATCTTCCATCAGCCCAAACACATCTTTATGTCGAACTTCAATCTAGTTATTGTGGAAAGCTTTCAAATGCATAATTAATTATGAAAAACATACCCGCAAGTTGTATTTATTTTCAGATTAATAACACTGGTTAGTGAAAGGAGTGGTTCTTAGACCTCACTGTATATTACAGCTGGAAAACAGAAAAAATAATAAAAAAATATTTTGCATAATTCTAAGACTATATTTAACATATGTATTTTATACAGTATATACATAATGTGCCATATCTATTATTCACTATATTTATATCCTTTTGTCCTTAAGCATTCGATTGCATATCCTTGGAATTGGTGAGGGGTTTTGATGCCATGTTTAATTGGCTGAAAAATGTGTGATATTCCTGAATACTTACCATATTCCTTATATAACTTTGTTTATACCCCAGGGAGCCTAGCATTAGCTGAGGGCAGGTGCGATCAGTTGAATATAGTATACAGTATGTCTTCATGGTGGAAATGGACAGTTGCATAATTCCTGTAAAATGACTGGATAGATGACTGACTGCTCAATGAATCTTATAATTTGATCAGAAGACAAAAGATAAAATATTTGCCTTGCACAAACTCCAACAGTTCATAAAACCTTCCCAAGTGGCTTAGTATCAGCTTAGTATCAAATGCAGTTATGTTAAAATCCCGTGCTGGGTTTTAAATATTCTCAGAATTGTTAAATCTTACAATCTCGTGTTTTATTCTTTTTATAATTCTTCACACCGTTTTATTATTTTATTTAACAGTTATGAAAAGTTAATTATTTATAACTTGCTAATGTTAAAGAGGCTGCAATAATTCTTTTCTATAAAACCTTGTTCTTTTAAAACTGTATTTCACAAACTTTGATGGCCCCTCTGGGGTTAATTTACTAAAGGCACATAAACTGTTCACTTTGGAAAACTGCACTCCAATTGTGTGATGGCAAAATGTTTTTTTTTTTTTCCTTGCATGTGGTTGGTTATTCTTTGCAAAGTGAAATTGCATCGCATCCACTAAGCTGTGGGTACATTTCCTTGCAATATGTAGCTTCCCTTGCCAAATAAACAGTCTATGTGTCTTTATTTATTATTATTTATTTCAGGCACTTATATAGCACTGTCAATTTACACACATATATATTGTACATTCACATCAGTCCCTAACCCTCAAGGGGTGTACAATCTAAAGTCCCTAACTCACATTCATGCATACTACAATTTTTTAGACAGGAGCCAATTAACCCACCAGCATGTCTTTGGAGTGTAGGAGGAAACTGGAGTACCTGGAGGAAACCCATGCAGTCACAGGGAGAACATGCAAACTCCAGGCAGGTGTTGCCATGGCTTGGATTTGAACCAACGACCCTAGTACTGCCAGGCGGAAGTTCTAACCATTTAGCCACTGTGCTGCCCCTACTTTAGTAAATCAATGCTCTGTGTAGCCGGAGACAACAGCGAACAACAGATGTTAGAACAATGTAAGTTCTCAGACACATTTGGGACTGAAGATTCAGCTAATGGGCCTTTTGGGGGGCCAGTATTTGCCAATAAATGATCTCATCCATCAGTTAAGGAAATAGATCCAGAAGAGGAAAGGGGGAATGGTGGGATAGGGAGGAGGGAGAAGAGGGATTAGAAGGGATTGGTGGAAGGGAGGAGAACATGGAAACAAAGGTAACAAACAGAGGCTAGCTTCCAGGGTACAAAAATAGCAGTTTGGAAACAAAAACAAAAAAAGGGGATAGATAGAAGAGAAGAGACATACAAAATGACTCCCTTGGGCCCAAGTACTAGGTAAAGTGCTATAAATAAGTCAGACTTAAAGCGTTCAGAAATATAAAGGCATAGGTAAGCCATGGTCTCCACTTTTAGTTTCAATAACTTTTTATTGCATTTTCAAAAAACACATAATTGTTGAAATTGTTTCTCATATGGATACAGTGGTAAAAGAAGTGGCTATATTCAGTACTCAAGTATTGAGCTCATGGACTCATTGGCCCCTTAGTCAGGATACTGGTATACTTACCGTTAATTCTATTAACCCTTGTCCTGGCTAGTTCACACTATTTGTAAATTTTTTAAATTCTCCTCTCCTATGCATTATTTTACACTGGATGCCTCCTGAGGGTGTTTCCCTCATAACACCATTAAGTATACAGTCGCTTCACAGCGTATATGATGTCTGGCATCAGTGATGTTGTTTCTGACAGCGCTGGGTATTTTGCCTTTTGGCACACGGCAAAATGGCGCCCGCGCATGCGCTTTTGCACAATATGGACGCCCGGACTCCATCAGTCTGGAGCTGTATTATAAGTCGCCTGTATTCACCTTTACCCATGGTAAAATGGCACCCGCGCATGCGCACTTGATGATTGCGGACGCCCGGACCTCGGCAAGATGGCGCCGCACTAGTGCGCATGCGCCAGATACGATATATATGTACGAGGAGATGGTCACGGCAGTCCTATGTTCCACCTCTGAAGAAGTGCGTGCGCATGAAACGCGTCAGAGGGACCCAGGACACCGTTGACACTAAGCCGCCGGTGCCACGAGGAGGCCCGGCGGCCATCTTTATTCTTTAAGGGTCAGTGTGTTCATCCATACTTGCCAAATACTCTGTTCACTATGCACCTATGTTCTCATAATAAAGCCTTACCTACTACACTATGAGTACTTCCCTATGTTCCCTGTGTCTCACGTGCGTCGTGACTTCATCAGGGTATTTGACGCAACGCGTCGGAACGCCATTCCCAGTTCAAGACTACGTCACTTCCGGTCACGTGGGGACGTATGTCCGGACGTAGCAGCCATATTTGTTTCCCTCCCTGTATGTGAATACACCCATGTTGTGAGGTGGAAAGCGCTGTATACAAGGATTACATGTGAGTGGAAAAAGTATGTTATGCTAAGTGTTCTTAATAAACGTTATCATACTATGGGAAGCTTTGTTTGTGTCCTATATGACGTTTGAGAGGAGGTGGAGTGGAAGTCCTGAGGTCCCTTGCTGAGCTGCCTGGAGTAAAGGATTGCCTTTGAGGAGAGTTTTTTGCCTTGTGGCCCTGTGTGGGTCGAGGTGGGCAGGTGAGCAGGCATTGCTGCCATTGGAGGATTCCTTTTTGAGCACTAGAAGTGAAGATCACAGAGCGTTTTCACATTTTGCATGGACTTTTTGAGTTTATTCTAGACACAGTGTTCATTTACTTTATCACAGAATTAAGTAGCAATTTAATTAAAACTTTTTTTATTCTGATATATGGTTTTATCACAGAATTTATGCATTACGTATTTATTTGATGAAGAATCACTATTTATTTTGATCTATAGGTTTGTCACAATTTATCACGGTTTGTCACATTTTTTATTATATTATGAATTAGTATCATTATGATGATTGATTTTATCACTGATATTTGAGTATATATTATGAATTTTATATTTGTTATTTTCCATCACAGATCAATTATGAGGTATTAATGATTGGTATACATATGAGGTATTTATGTATTTTAGTTTTTCACCAATAGACTTAGTTTATATGTTTTTCATCACCTTATGGTATTGATTATTTCAGGTTCAGTTGGTATTTATGGTATGCATATAGGGAATTTTCGTAGGTAATTTTGGAGCGCTTCACTATTTAATACATGGTATTTATGACTTATTGGTTGAGGTTGAGTGATTGCAGCTGTAAGATAGGGACGTATCCATATTAAGCGCAGGAGGATATCCCCCCCTTTTTACCAATCATTTTTGCATACATTTTTATGTCTATACTTATACACATACAAACCCCTAGACCGCCCTGTAATCTTTGTCTATAGAGACTGAATCTGTTTCTGCAGTAAACGTAGATGATAAGATGATGAGATGGGACATTGATTTGTAAGGAGTGATAAAGAATTAGGAAGAAGGGTCATTTTTTCCTTATTTCCAAGATTGTAGAAGCATGGTCAAGGACCTTGTCAGAGGGTAACAATTTGCAGCAAACAGTGAAGTGTAATGAGGGGTCAATTTTAGATATTCCAGTGCAGAGGACATTCAGCAGTAAGGGAACTGGGCCTGGATGTGGAAAACCATCTCATGGGAGAGTGCAACATTCAAGGCTGCAGATTTGTTCTTGTTTACTGTAAGGCCTGACAGTGAAAACTGGTCAAGGTTTTCATATTGGTTCAGGAGGGTCATGAGAGGATTGGTGAGAACTAAAAAGGTGCCATCATTAATAAATTAACTTTACAGTGGAGGTCAGCATTAGAGGTTCCTAAGAGTTGTCCCTGATCGTCATTACTGTGGGCACTATGGCTATGCTAAAAAGGATATGTGTTAAGTGTCAATCCGGTAACATACCTTGAAAGACACTGAATGTTTAAGAATGGTACCCTGCATACTCAATTGCAGTGGAGGGAATAGCGTATAGTCAGTATAAGCCCCATCACTGTAGTATAATAATGCAGATAGTTCCAGGAAAGGGAATAGAATGCCTTGTACATATAAAGAGATAAAAAGAAATCCAGAGTTTTGTGTTGATACAGGAAGTGAATAAGGTGGGAAAATATAATTCACAGCCTGGCATCCAGGATCCCTACAGATGAGGGACAGGAGAGATTTATTGGTCTGATAACCAAGGACTTTTTCCAACAATTTCAAGTCCACATTCAATAAGGAGATTGGATGTAGCTGTATGAGGATTGGAGGACATGCCCAGACCTTTCAGAATTACAGTTGTGTATGCTTGCAAAGAGGAAAAGGAAAGACAGACTCTTGTTTTGATGGCACTGAAAAGATTAGTCAAGTGAAAAACTAATAGCTAGTAGTATTTTTATAATAAAGAAAAAGCATCTGATACAAGTGTTTTCAACGGGTTCATGGATTAAAGGCACCATTCACATTAAGCAATTTTTATTTGTGGGCAGAATCACAGTAACTCTGCCAATGAATCAAAATAGCAGCAAAACATGCAACGTGTGTTTGGGTGCTATTTTTCTTAATGGCACCCAAAACTCTGTGCAATTCTGCTGATGTGGCATTGCAGGAATGAGCATTCTTGCTTAAAATTCTGAAAGCACAGTTTACACACATTTCCACATGTTACACATAGGGCAGCCTATTTACTTGGGTGGCAAGATTGATGCAATCTTTAAATGTTTTGCCATAATTGCCATACTATAATCGTGGCAGAAGCATTTGGAGTGCTGTTGCATGTGTTGCTCCTATTTGGAATCATGGGCAGAATCGCAGCATGTAAAGATAGTTCTTAGGGAAGGTCTCATTAGATGCAGAGGTTGGTAAGCTTACAATCTCAAAACATAGGGACAATAAAGCCCCACATGGCAGAAAGTGATCCAATAGAGGTGGGGAAATAGTGTAGTCTAACCTCAATCATGGGAATAGTAACCAGGGTCACTGTCATATAACATATAACTGTCATATAACTTGCCCTGTAAAAGTAGGTATCTTCCTGTAGGGTTCGCTGCTTTCAGAGAACAGAAGAAAGGGAAATTGCATTGAAATGCTATCAGGATCCCTGTAACCTTTTCCTGAATAGATGCTACTGTAGCGCTACACCCAAAACAAGCCACTGGATAGTTTGAGTTCTCTGTTCTTTGTCTCGACTCGAGGGAAACATGGCTTCTCCGACACACCAGGTTAAGCAAATAGAAAATGCAATAATGTTGAGAGTACAAAGATAAATACTCTGCACACAACTATAATTCCATATCAGGAAGTTGACACCAGAATAATTAGAGGAATCAGAACTTAGTATAATGTTACGAGTTAAAATACATGGCAGTATATTGATTAATAAGCAAAAAGAGAATTTATTCAACCACAATTCACTAGACAGTATGATCACTAGCTTGTAGCAGTTTGGTGTAGAGTTGAATTGATCTATACCTGATAACCTACTATTCAGCATAAAGTACAGGCATAGAAAACATTAACTGCAGCAATAAACAGTATTGTAATAACTTTCCTGCAATCGGTGTGCTATACTGCTAACGTGCATTCTGGGAACGACTGTGTTAAAACCCAATTCTACTACAATGGTACCCCTTACTATAAATAACAGTGAAAACTTTGTGCCACAGGCAAAACCAAAATAAACCAAAAATAAGAAAACACAGATGAATGTGATTATGGCTTCTGCAGTCTTCAAAATGTGTCTAACTAACCACATTTGTGAACCCTATAAATGTGTATACTGTATAGACCGTGCTGACAAAAATGTAAATCAAGGTTACTAAGCAGTTTGCCACATGTAAAAGTGCAAAAAAATAGATAAATAAATATCAAGCAGAAGAAAATCCCACTAAGGTCCAATGTATCAGTAATCCCAATCAAATAAGAGTTGTTTGAAAACCAAAAGATAGGTGAACAGGTGATGGTGCCATTAGTAAAAGATAACCACTGCGTAACGGTGTAATGCAATGCTGGACTAAAACACCAAAAACAAGTCACATACACCACACAGGTACAATTTAACCAGCATTTACACCATTATTCTAAGTATGTAAGAGACCCACTACCAAATGCACACCTGCCTGATACGTCATAGCATTCACTCGGCACACCAAGAAATAACAGAATCCAACTGAAGTTATCTTGTACTGTCAAAACCTTCACTTTTATTATCACAAAATATAGGGGGATATATCTTATAGTCATCACAATCTGCATAATAACACACACCAATAATAATTTGAGCATTACATCATGAAAAATACACATCTTTTGACAGCGTCACAGCATAGAATTAATACATTACCAAAGCTACGGGAAGAGGGGAAGGAACAGACCCCATCGGAACCATAATGCACAGGGAGTCACAGAGAAGCCTTAAACATAACCAATTCTATGAGCCCATATAGCCTTGGCAAAAATCTCAGCGCCAGAGCGTCCCCTTTAGCATAGGAAGGCTTCCAATTTGACTGTGTTCAGGCCTCTCATTATATACCCTGTTACATTCTTCTGCCAACTTTCCCGAAATGGGCGGGCTCCACGCCCACCTCAGTAGAAGTTATCAGAAAGGTTCCGTTAGTCATGCCCAGCCACTTTACTGGAAAACAATGTCTTATCTCGTAATATCACACTTTTGCTACAAATCAGCTTCTTATCTACCCTTAACATAAAGATTTCTAACTTCTCAAACAAGTAAACATTTTTAAATGCACAACAAGTTCTTATCTAACTTAAGCAGTCTAATGTAACACTTCTAGATGTCACAAACACGTTCAATCTCACACACACGCAGTCTAATGTCTTGTTCCTTTAGCCTAGAGAAATGAAATAAATGCCATTTCTCGTGTTTCTGGCATACGGGCAACAATGCTTTATTGTAAAAATTCCCCAAGAAACAAAGGGTCCAAGGCCAATACATTTCATAGGCATTACAAATGGTGACCACTTCCAGGTGCTCCCACATGGATTTGCACTCACCAAAATGGATGAATCTTTTGTTACTAGATTGGTCTCACTGAGATTTTTTGTTGAACCGATGTAGCTGCCTCTAGGTAAATAGGATTTTGTTTTTGTTAGTCAGAGGCTTGTTAGAGGCCTGTGATGAGTCAGCTTGGGACTGAGGCAGTACGGTTACCTCAGATCAGACTGGGTGGCTCTACAGGTCAGGGTTTCTGGAGCCCTCACACCCTTCTAGAAACTGTTGGACTAGATTTGCATGTTTGAAGGAACATGGCCAATCCCAAGGCAGGAGGTTGGGCGAGGTGCCTAGGACAATCCTTAAATGCGGGAGAACCTGAGCAGCAAGGTAGTTGTTGGAGTCGAGTGGAAGATGGATTGAAGGAAGGTGAAGTGTGTGGAGCCTAGGAGGGGGCTCCAGCAGAGGAGGACCTTTTGACAAGCTGGAGCTAGACAAAAGAATTTCCACTGCCCTACAGTTTACTTGGGAGAGACAGCCTGTCAGAAAGGAAGACGCTAGCCCAGCAAAAGGCCTGAAAGCAACTGTAACCCATTATGCTACAATACAGGACAGCGTGAGTACTTCTACACTCCCTGTGCCACAGAAGGGAGAGGACGGTCAGGTGCAATACCCAACTAGTTCTAGTTTGTGACTACTTTGCTGTAGCTCTTGGAATCCCTTGCCCAGGGATATCCTCAGGAGAGGAGAGTTTCATCTGGAGTCTGAGGAGGTTCACCAAAGGGAACTCAGTGCTCCTTACTAAGACTGTTGCTGATTCTGGTCCACATTTTTGTAAATTTTTGCTAAGAAGTTGTCCTTAAAGTTCTACAGTTCCTTGGGCATCCCATATACCCTAGAACCCATCCAAGTTATTACCCCTAATAAAAACAACAAAAACAAGTTCATGGACTGTTTTACTGACTCTGGGAGAAAGTGTGGAAAATGTGTGTTGTCTGACTGTGCAGAGCAGAGACCCAGCAAAAATCCAGCTGTCCTCAAGGGGGTAGCACTACATGCACATAAATAATGTCCCAGTAAAGTGTGTTTGCAGTAGTAAAGACTGCTAGACAAATGTCCAGTCCCTATGTGCTCAGTCCCTACTAGCAGCAAAAGGGCAATGGCAATAGTTCCCTCTCACCAGCTTCAGTGATACAGCCACAATGGTCCCGCTGTTCAAACTACCTCTAAAGTGGCTCCGGTAATCAGCCCACTGATATACATTACCTTGGTCTTTCTACAGAAAAGGTCTAGGTCCTACCAATAGCCCAGTCCTCAGCTTCTCTGCACTCAGACCTCCTTCTCTGGCTCAGGTCACGGGCTTGTGTCAGGTGGATGCACACCCAGGTAGACAGATGTGCTCCCTCTGGTCCCCTTGCAGAGTACAGTAAGCTCCTTGGTCTGCAGCCTGAAAAATATAGCCATTCCTTTTTCCTCTCCCTCCCTTCTTGTGGGTACTGGAATCAATGATCCATAAATTTCCACAGCATGGCTTCCCACAGTCCAATGCGGCCAGCATACAGGTCTATGGAGCTCCTTTGGCTTGTCTGTTCCCCCTGCTGGCAGGATGCAGACAATGTTACTAGATCCAGCATGTCATTTCAGTGAAAACATGAAATTAAAAGGCAGCTGTAGCACTGTGTTCTACCTTACTCTATCTAGCCAATCACCTGGTTACACTTCATAGAAAGAGGGATAGTATGTGCTTCGGAATCTCATGGAAGAGAAGGAAAATCTGATACTCGCTATACAAACAAAATCTACCTATCAAGATTTAAAATAATGGAAGGCTTTGGTTCTTTTTATTGGGGAAAGTGTAAACAAAATGTATCTAGGTAAGGTCTCATTAGATGCAGAGGTTGATAAGCATAAAATCACAAAGCATAGGGACAAAAAAGCCCCCCATAGCAAAACAAGAAAGTGATCCAATAGAAGTCACCCCTGCTAAAGGGGGAACATTCCAAAAGAAACTTATGTACAGCATATAAGGCAAGAAACAGAAAACAATGGGCAACTATCTTGACCAGTCAAGGGGGACCAGGGAATTCATGCATATATAACAATCCCATGTATACTTAGGTCTCCAGGGAAGCCCTGAAATGGTCAAAGAATAATGTAAGAAGTTAGCAGTGCCATAAAGTCAGGTAAAAGGCAAGTCCAAGGCTAAAGTGACCTGGGCAGGGGATACCATGAGGGGAGATTCTCCATACTGGGAAATGCCACCGGGCCCCCAAGATGTAGCAATCAAACATACACAGAGAGCCAGGTGTGCGCATGAACATGTACTAGGTAGTAATGTACTAGGTGGATCCCTGCTGGTTTCTATAAATCGGACCAGGCCTCAGATCTCTTCCATCCTCCAAGCACATATCAGGCCTCCCAGTTACTAGTTAACAACAGAACATAATAGAGAGAATGCATGAAATGGATTATGCCTGCTCCAGAACCCTATTGAGATGGAAATGCAATGTGAGAGTAAATCTCTGATTTCAATGGGGACTTGGAGAAGGCCGCCCAAAATAAACAATACAAGTAAATGTTTAACCAGGGGGAACTATCCCATTGAAAAGCAATGTTCAGTAAGGTTACTAGGGTAATATGCATGCTGTTCAGCCTTGTAGAAGAAATCACGCGGCTGCTAAAAATTTAATTTTATAGGTATACGTTCTAGTGATTCTTGGACTGCAACAAAAGTTCCAGAAAATTAATCCAAATGAGGGCCTTTTCAAGAGAGAGAACTCTTACTCCTCTGTAGAATCAACCCAGATCTGAATGTAGAGATCTAAGTATTGGTGGTGTATGTGAAAGATCTCATTTTAGATTAGGAACTCTCTCCACAAAGGTTTCAGGTGACCTGGCATGGTTTTTGATGTTGAGGATTCTGCAATGTTGTGGTTGGTATCAAGGTTGGGAAGCAGATGTAGGGATTCCAACTTGTATCTGGCATCCTCTGGAGTGCAGATAGAGTGAGTCTGGCCCTGGAAGGTGAAGATCAACTGAAATGGGAAACATTTGTATTTGATCTGCTTGGAAATCAAAATGGTGGTATAAGGGCTTCACTTGCCTTTATTTCTGAATACTAATAGGAAGCAGGTCAGCAAAATGCTGCTATTGGTGGCCTTGAAAACTAATATCAGGTTTATCACAGCCACCTGCAAAAGAGTCTCCTTTAAGCAGGAAAAGAATATTTGTTGATAATGTTGCAGGATGGAAATCAGACTTTTTAGGTCCCAAAGCAGAGAGAATGCTATGGAACCGAAGTTTCCAGTGGATAAATGAAGAAATGAATGATTAGAGGTAAAAGGCCAATAACCATGATAATCACAGACAAGTTGAGTATACAATTGTACCAGCAACAGAAATCCCTGGAATCAAAGGCATAACTAGAACCTTCAGGGCCTCGGTGCAAGAAATAATGAAGGGCCCCCTGACCTCTGGTGCCATCTTGGGTAGGGTTGCCACCTTTTCTTCAAGCCAAACCCAAACACTTTACCTGCACACAGCAATTTTTGTTTTCGTAGTATACACTATACATTTTTTTTATTACATAACATTTTTAATCATATGGATTTATTCATAACTCTTCTTCAGAACTCTGAGTAGTCTGATTTAAGGAGGAGATTCCAATGTAAGGGGGAACACTGCACACTCTGGTGTAAAGGGTAACTGATATAAGGGGGTCTCTGGTAACCAGATCCCCAACATACATCATAGTTTTCAACATTCCCATTTACATCAGAGTCTTCGGAGCCCCACCTACATCAAAGTCCACAGACCCCCTCCCTTACATCAGAGTCTGCAGAATTTCAATGTAAGTTGGAGATCTGTGAACTCTAATGTAAAGGGGAACTCTGATGTAAGGGGATCTCTGCTCACCAAAGCCCCTTACATCATAGTCCACACAACACCTCTTTCATTGGTGTAAGAGGCGGGGGGGGGGAGGGCACTTCAATCACTCACTCCAGGAAGGAAGTAGGCTTATGCAGTGGTGTATTTATATTTTTTGCTGCCCTAGGCAACACAATAGTGTTGCCCCCCCAATGAGAGAGTTCAATCAGTGTGTGCATGAATATATGATTCTCTCCCTCTCTCTCTCTCTCTCTCTCTCTCTCTCTCGCTTCACCTCTCTCCCCTCTCTTTATCTCTCTCTTACCTCTTTCTTACCTCTCTCTCTTTTCTCTCTCTCTCTCTCCCCTCTGTCTTCCCTCTCTATTTCCCTCTTTTCCCTCTCTCTCTCTTCCCTCTCTCTTCCCCTACTCTCTCTTCCTTCTATCTCTCTCTTTCTTCCCTCTCTCTCTTTCCCCCTCTCTCTACCCCCCCCCCCTCTCTTCCCTCTCTCTCTCTTCCCAGGATGACAGGAGGGAGAGCCCAGAGAACACAAAACAGCTCACCTCCTCCGGGCTTTTTCCTCTCCACCACTTCTCTCCCTGTTCCAGGCATTCTCCTGGTCCTGGCTCTGAGTGCAGGCGGGGGAAGGAGCTCAGTAGAGAGCAGCCACTCAGGAACACTAGGGCACCCCCTTCCATCCTGCCAGGTCTGTCTCTCCCTCCAGCAGCAGAAAGACAACAGGAGGGAGAGGGGGAGAAACCTCAAATGGCTTTCAGCTGCTGGAGGGAGAGATACGCTTTGCATCGTTCCACAAATGCTCTCCTCCTCCGCACCAATCCTCCTGCTGTCCTGACCACCTACAGCAGTACCGGTGGTACCCCTCTGATGGTGGCCCTGCATGGCTCAGTCCACCACTGCTCAATAGGTCCCTTCTTCCAGAGGGGCGGTGCCACCCCCCTGAAAATTGCCACCCTAGGCAAACGTCTTGTTTGCCTTGCAGTAGATATGCCCCTGGGCTTATGTAGTCTGCATAGCCTCCACAATCTAGTTGCAGGTTGCTGTTCTTTCCAGCCCACTCATTACCTTTCTGAGCACAGTGCTGCTGGAGATTGGAGTGTGGCTGGGCCTGGGGGCACACGCATAAGGTGAGGGGGTGGGAGGAGGAGCAGATCCAGGGTCTCTCTTCTCTGCCATCCGTGTGATGCACAGGGGGTGGTCTTTCAGTGCAGTGGCTGGGCTTTAACAGACACTCTCCTTACAACTGCATCCAGGTACCTGGCCATGGAGCCACAGTCCGGGCTCTTGGGCCCCCCACAGTGGTGGAACTCCAGGGTCCAGTTGCATGTGTGACCTTTGTGACCCAGGTAGTTCCCCCACTGCCTGCAATATTCTCTCTTTATTAAAATAACCAACAGGAACCTGTTTGCTATTTTAATAAAGAGAGAATATTATTTTGAATCTCTGTGTGCAACATTCCTGTTGCTGATACAGTTAATTACAGAGTACAGAGGAGTCAAGCCACCACTTGAGATGTGCTTGTGGGGTGTGCAACATGATCTCGACTGGAGTGGGATATGAAATATTTTGCATTGAAGTACAATACACAAGAGTAATCCAAAGCATTAACAGTTAGACAGATGTCAGAGACAGTCAGACCTCTATCCAATACATGAGCAAACAGATAAAACTGTTGGTCAGGCTTAAGCTTGAGGTTGTGACCTCAATTCAAAGATCACTAATGAGGTGAGGAGTTCACAGCAGGGAGTTGAACTGCAATGTTGAGTAATGACCAGCAGATAGAAAAGAATTAAGGTCATTACACTGTACAAATTTATTTTAAAAATTAACCAAAAATATCTATTCAGAGGAGATACCCATAAAATATCTCTGGTAAAGACAGCGTGAGGACAGCATAATGCGTTAATTACACTTACCTCAGTGCTGTTCTTATCTAGATGCAATCCTCTGAAAATTATGTACAGTGTTCAGAAGTACTATTAGCTTGATGCATCTGGTCCATTGCCTTTACCTGCTCTTTGTTTTTTAAATAGAAAAAAGTACATTCTTAATTCTGTGTTTCAGATGGGTATGTATATAGTGTAATCAGGGGCGGACTGACCATTTGGAAACTCTGGCACTGCCCGAGGGCCCGGGGTCAGTAGGGGTCCCCATGAGATGCCCCTGGTACCTTTTTCATAGACTTTTTTGAGTTTGGGCAAGGACACAGGGGCCGAATGATCCCCTATTGCCCGGGGGCCCCATGAGTTGTCAGTCCGCCCCTGAGTGTAATGCCTATAAAAACATTGATGCTAAAAAAATGAAAAAAAAAAAAAAGCAGCTTGCAAAAGATTATTAAAGCTGAACTCTAGTCTTGCCTTGAGTCAAGAACAGTTGTACAAGCTCCACTCCTGTACTGAACATGCTTACTGTGATTTCACAGTATGCATTAGAAATTGTAGTAAGTCAGATATAGCCTGCCTCATTTTCTGGAGGATGTTCAGCAACATCTAGCCTTTTTTCCTCAAGCTGAACTGTCCCTGGCTCACTCCTTTTAATTGATAAATTTCAGTTCTGTTAATCATGGGGGATTGGCATCATGAGAGCTTTACCTAGGGCTGTGTGAGGTTTTCAGGACGTTACTCTATGTGCAGGCTCTCCGACCAGCCAGGATCTGCCTGCATTGCACAGAACAGCACAGAGATCCAGTAATGACATCAGTAGGTCTAAAATAAGGTATGAGATGAAAAAAAAGGGTTTTAAGTTATAAGCATGTTGATGAATGGGGGATGAACCATGGAATGGAAAATAAGATCAGAAAAATCTTCAGCATTTTTAGTTTTATTTAGTACTAATAATTCTTACCACCAGTGACTACAATCCTGCATAGCTTAACCAGCTACTGGACTTTTCAGCATCCAACACAGCCAACACTTCTATGTGTGTCTAGGTGCTTAAAAAAGAGATTCCAGGGAGAGCTACTAACACATATGGAGGTTGATTTACTAAAGGCAATTAGACTGCAGTTTGTAAGTGCAGTTGAACTCTAAAAGGGAATTTGCTCCGAAGCCTACTAACTACTTCAAGTCCGGACACTTTTTCCTGTCCTGGCCAGTTTTCAGTGCTATCACACTTTGAATGACAAATGCAACACTGTACCCATATGAATTTTTTAGCATTTTTTTAGACAGATAAAACTTCTATTTTGGTGGTATTTATTCCCCAATGTGGTTTTTTTTTTTTTTTGCTATATAAATGAAAAAGTCCAAACATTTTTAAAAGAAGTGTTTTTCTTATAACATTTTGCAAATAAATAATCTTTCTTCATAAATCTTGCCCAAAATTTAGTAAAAAAAAAATAATCCAAATTAGTTTATAACCAAAAATTATAATTTTTCAAAAATGATTTTTACATTTTTCTTTTTTTTTTAATGTTATTGTTTATGTTTTTTAACATACTGTCATCCTAGCAGTACAGTGTCACCATAGTGACACTACTACTTGTGGGGGGTGATGAAGACTTTTTTTTTTTTTACACTGATTGATTTTACACCCATAAAGGCTGTAAAAGCAATCATTTCTCCTTCACTCTGGCTGCATTTTTGCAGCAATTGAGGAATACTGTGAAAGTTGTGATTGGTCACAGCTTGTCACATGGTACAATAGTTTGAATAGCCTTGTACCATGTGACCTCTGTGATCATTCACAGATTTCACTAGTAGTAAGCAATGATGTCAGAAGTGACATCTTGCTTACTACTATTCATGTGATCACTGATTGGCCAATCAGTGGTCACATGATCGGGACCTCACACAGAGGTCCTGTACAGCGATCAGTATTCCGCTGTGTCCGGAGGAGTACGCACAGCTTGAAAATGTTTATGAACGGCAACCTGCTCCTGCACTGCTCCCGTCCGGCTGTTTATGTACATGGGCCAGACAGGAAGTGGTTAAATGGGGGGAGAAATCAACAAAACATGAAACAGCTAATTTTCTTTTAATTGGCAAAAATAAGTGCCATAAGATGCCACCAGCACCACGCCTAAGGGTAAAACAAATCTAAATGCCTAAGCACAATTCTGCAACGTTGACATGTGTTAGTAAAACCATACATATCACCACAACTACTTTGTACATCCAGGTGGAATATACCTTGATTGTTTTCAGGACAAATTGGGCTTTCATTTGGTGGTAAATGGTAATGGATAGCTCCTAATTTTTTTTTTATTATCAAAGGAAAACTGGCCCAAAATAGTAAAACAAAAATATTTTTTTTTTATTTAGCTGTGTTTCTTGTTACGACCATAACCTACCACCAAAGAACAACCCAAAATAAATTCTCCAGGTCTTGACGATTGCAGCAATACCATATATGTGTATGTTATTTGTTTGTACCCGTAGTACAGCCCAGAAACAATAGTGCACATTTTTTTTTTTGTTTTTTTTAACCAAAAAACACACTGACACTCACATTAACACTAACTGACACTGATACCAATTTGTTTTTTAAATCCTGACCTTTGACCCTAACCTTTAACCTTGACCTTTGACCCTGGCCCTGACCCAAACACTAACCCTGGCACTGAACTAGATCACACCTTGATCTAGATATTTTTCTTTATTTTTTACTTTTTAATATTTATTTATTTATCTTTTTTTTTTTTTTTTACAAACATCTTTTTTTCTCTCTATGCCAGAAGGTAGAGAGATACAATGTATCTCTCTTCTCCATTCATAGAGAAAGAAAAAAGCAAGGATGTCAGGCTGCAAAGCAATGTGCTTACAGTGAAGCACTACCACACAGCCCCTAGTAAAACAGCACACAGTTAACCCTTTGATCGCCTCCATATGTTAACCCCTTTCTGCTCAGTTCCATTAGTACAGTGTCAGCGCTTTTTATTAGCACTGATCATTGTATTAGTGTCAGTGACATCATGTCAGTTCCCCCAGTGTCAGAATGCCCACTGCAGTCCCGCTATAAGTTGCTAATCGTCCCCATTACTAGTAAAAATTAAAAAAAATCCCAAAAAATCCCAGTATATATACCGCCATTTGTAAACTCTATAACTTTCACATAAACCAATTAATTTACGCGTATTGGGATTTTTGTTAGCAAAGACATGGAGCAGAATACATTTTGGCCTAAATTTATGACAAAATGTGATTTTTCAAATTTCTTTACTAGACATGTTTAATAGCAAAAAGTAAAAAAAAAATTTTCTCAAAACTGTTGGGTTTTTTTTATAGCACAAAAAAACCACACACAGGCAAGAAAATACCACCAAAAGAAATCTCAATTTGTGGGGAGAAAAAAATGACGTAAATTTCATTTGGGTGCAGATTTGCATGACTGCGCAATTGTCAGTTAAAATAATGTAGCGCTGTAACGCAAAAAATGGCCTAGTCTGGAGGGCAAGTGGTTAAAAAATTGGACCCGTATTCATTGCATGCTAGAAGTCAATGTTACTGCCTTGGAACATGATGTTCTTAGAAGGGAGTCCTACTTGAAACCTCCTTTAAGTGTATGTAATGGAAAAAAAGTCAGGATTTTTCCCAACCTTCTACTTAGAAGAGGCATGGGAGTCCTAATTTACCCAGGTGATGCAAGAATTAGAGCACTACCTCTGCAGGAGCTGCTTGGTAGATTGGGTTTTCTGTTTTTCTGCCTCAACCCAAAAAACAACCTCAGCCCCAATGACACACCAGGATATGGAAATGGAAACTGCACTGCTACTGGGAGCACAAATATAGATACCTTGTATGCACACAAATAAGGTTCAGTATCAAAAAGCAAACATCAGACTAGTTACTGGTAAATTAACCCAATATATTATCATGAGTTGCAGTAAATAGCAATATTCCCATAAATGAGAAAGGTAAAGGATTAAGTCAATCACAATTCACTAGACAATATGTTCACTAGGCTATAGCAATATAGGATAGAGTTCTATGTAGTTAAATTATAATAAACCTGGCAATGCACAAATCAGCAATAAGTAATGGCATTAGAAAACAGTAACAGCAATGATAGTCAACAATGCAATAACTCACCTGTAACAGTAGGCTGTAACCACTTTAGCGTGCACTCTATATGAATGGCAGTGATTAAATGTAAGACTCCCTAAAGAGGTACCTCTTACTGTGGATAATAGGAAACGTTTTTGCGAAGCAGCTAAGTGAGCAATCTTTAGCCCTAGTTCTTTAGCCGGCTAGTGTTGGGGCCCAGTCTTTATGGTGGAGCAGATGACTACAGTCCCAGTAAAGCCTGCATGCAGTAAATAATTCTTCTAGTTAGATGACCAGTCCCCCTGTGCTCAATCTCTGCTAGCAGCAAAAGGTTAATTGCAGCAATGTTCCCTCACTAGTCCCAACAATACAGCAACAGAGGTCCCGCTGTTCAGATGTCAGCCCACTTCTGGATCTGCCTAGTATGACCCTGGTCCTCAGCACACAGCTGCAGGCTTGTGGCAAGTTGATCTGCACACAGGAGCAGCAATGTACACACCTCGGTCTCCTTGCACCAAAAAGGAAATCCCTCAGTATTCCACCTGTGAAAATAGAGCTCTCTCTCTCTTTATACCCAGCATCCATTGGGAATTGTAGTCCAATCATCCATTAACTGCCATAGTAACGTTTCTTTCCTGATCTTCATCTCCCATGATTCAATGCTGCCAACCATCAAGTCTTTTGAGCTCCTTCTGCTTGTCAGCTCCCCCTGGTAGATGGAGGCAAGGTAGTGTAACCCATTCAGCTAAAGTCCATTAGGAGCCAGAGAGCACTGTAGCACTGTGTCCTAAATGCTCTCTGTCTCTAGCCAAGCATTTGGCTATAGATAGATAGATAGATAGATAGATAGATAGATAGATAGATAGATAGATAGATAGATAGATTTATGAAAATAAATAATAATAGTTAGATAAACATTTATGCTCAGCCTTCAGTAGAAGTAAATGCAGAACTGAGATTATAATAGAATTTAATTAATTTTGTATCGGCAGTGTAGAAAAGGTTTACAGTACGTTCATTAAAATAAGCGCCTGAAATCCCAAGAGTATCATACTCTCTACACCTAGTAGCTAGATTCTGTTTTACAGGCAAATTAAATCAAAGACAAAAGAAAGTGGTTGTTTTTTTACTGTTTTATACATATTTTATTAGACTTACTTTAAGGGTGACTGATCCCGAGGGTTTGTTTTTATCTGTTCAGAGGTTCTTCTATTCAAGTCAAATTTGTTAAAAGAAGGATGAAAGCCAAAACTATTTTCTAATTGTTAATAATTCATATTCTTGTCCTGCACAAATGGTCCTGTTTACAAAAATAACCTGCGGCATGTGCGAGTTCCAACGTTTGCTGCAAAATCATAAGGCAGTGATGGTTGAGTTTATACTTTGAAGGCTGACCAGTACTGAATAGAATAAAAATTAAGTATAAATACTAATTATTTTCATTACAGGCTCATGTTTTTGGGATTTTATTTTACCTTTTATAGTGCTGCATTTCCGAGAGGTCTGGTGCTATCCATATTACTGTCTTGAACTTTTGTACTGATGTTGCCCAGGAAGTAAAATGTGGGAAAGCTAGGCAAGACAGAGGGCAAATTGATTATTGCTCATCCCTGTAGTTACAGCTGCCTCATTTAACCACTTGCCCTCCAGAGGATTTACCCTCTTTCCTGACCAGGCCATTTTTTGCGATAGGGTGCTGCGTTACTTGAACTGACAACTGCACGGTCATGTAACGCTGTACATAAATAAAATGTATGTCTTTTTCCCATAAACAGAGCTTTCTTTCTGTGGTAATTGATCACTTCTGCATTTTTTATTTTTTTGCTCAATATTTTTGACTTTTTGCTATAAAATATATCCAATAAAAGAATTTAAAAGAAGTCAAATTTTGCCATAAATTTAGGACATGTCTTTGCTAACAAAATCCCAATACGTGTAAATTAATTGGTTTACGTGAAAGTTATAGCATCTACAAATGGCGGTATATACAGTCATGGCCGAAATTGTTGGCACCCTTGATATTTTTCCTGAAAATCAAGTATTTCACACAAAAAAGGTATTGCATTAACACATGTTTTGCTATACACATGTTTATTCCCTTTGTATGTATTGGAACAAATATAAAACAGAGGCAGAAAAGCAAATATGACATAATGTCACACAAAACCCCAAAAATGGGCTGGACAAAAGTATTGGCACCCTTAACTTAATATTTGGTTGCACACCCTTTGGAAAACATAACTGAAATCAGTCGCTTCCTATAACCATCAATAAGCTTCTGACACCTCTCACCCGGAATTTTGGACCACTCTTCCTTTGCAAACAGCTCCAGGTCTCTCTTATTGGAAGGACACCTTTTCCCAACAGCAATTTTAAGATCTCTCCACAGGTGTTCAATGGGATTTAGATCTGGGCTCATTGCTGGCCACTTCAGAACTCTCCAGCGCTTCTTTGCCATCCATTTCTGAGTGCTTTTTGACGTATGTTTGGGGTCATTGTCCTGCTGGAAGACCCAGGATCTTGGACGCAAACCCAGCTTTCTGACACTGGGCCCTACAGTGCGACCCAAAATCCTTTGGTAATCCTCAGATTTCATGATGCCTTGCACACAGTCAAGGCACCCAGTGCCAGAGGCAGCAAAACAACCCCAAAACATCATTGAACCTCCACCATATTTTACCGTAGGTACTGTGTTTTGTTCTTTGTAGGCCTCATTCCGTTTTCGGTAAACAGTAGAATGATGTGCTTTACCGAAAAGCTCTATCTTGGTCTCATCTGTCCACAAGACGTTTTCCCAGAAGGCTTTTGGCTTACTCAAGTACATTTTGGCAAACTGTAGTCTTGCTTTTTTATGTCTCTGTGTCAGCAGTGGGGTCCTCCTGGGTCTCCTGCCATAGCGTTTCATTTCATTTAAATGTCGACGGATAGTTCGCGCTGACACTGATGCTCCCTGAGCCTGCAGGACAGCTTGAATGTCTTTGGAACATGTTTGGGGCTGCTTATCCACCATCCGGACTATTCTGCGTTGCAATCTTTCATCAATTTTCCTCATCCGTCCACGACCAGGGAGATTAGCTACAGTGCCATGGGTTGCAAACTTCTTGATAATGTTGCGCACTGTGGACAAAGGCAAATCTAGTTCTCTGGAGATGGACTTGTAACCTTGAGATTGTTGATATTTTGCCACAATTTTGGTTCTCAGGTCCTCAGACAGTTCTCGTCTCCTCTTTCTGTTGTCCATGCTTAGTGTGGCACAGACAGACACACAATGCAAAGGTTAAGTGAACGTCTCTCCTTTTTATCTGCTTTCAGGTGTGATTTCTATATTGCCCACACCTGTTACTTGCCCCAGGTGAGTTTACAGGAGCATCACATGCTTGTAACATTCTTATTTATCCGCAGTTGTGAAAGGGTGCCAATACTTTTGTCCAGCCCATTTTTGGAGGTTTGTGTGACATTATGTCGAATTTGCTTTCTTTCCTCCCTTTTTTTGTTTTGTCCCAATACACACAAAGGGAATAAACATGTGTATAGCAAAACATGTGTTAATGCAATACGTTTCGTGAGAAATACATGATTTCCTGGAGAAATATCAAGGGTGCCAACAATTTCGGCCATGACTGTATACTGGAATTTATTTTTTTTTTATACTAGTAATGGCGGCGATTAGCGACTTATAGCGGGACTGTGGCGGGCATTCTGACACTGGGTGGGAACTGACTAACTGCCACTGACATCCCCAATGATACTAATACAGTGATCAGTGCTAATAAAAAGCCCTGACACTGTACTAATGGCACTGAGCTGGAAGGGGATAACATCTGGGGCGATCAAAGGATTAACTGTGTGCTGTTTGTGTTTTACTGTGTGCTGTGTTTTACTAGGGAGACATGCAGGTTTGTATTTCTCTGCTGTGCGAGATACAAAACAGCATGCCCATGCTGACAGGAGAGAGACTTGTGTTGTTTACACACTGGTCTCTTACTCTGTTGGCTATCCCGATGATCGCCAAGTGCCGGCCGGGAATTGTCAGCCGGGACCAGGTGATTGACATCTATAGCTGCCAATAGCGGTAGGCGCGCGCCCCCTACCCAGTAATGCAAATCATGTATATATACGTGATTTTGCACAGCCCTGCCGTCCTGTAGCAGGATAGTTCCAGGATTTTATTTTCAAATAGGAGGTCTGAAAATAAAAAAGAAGCTGCAAATATTCATCTTCTCTTTGACACTGTCCCTTGCTGTTATTTCTTTTTGCGATTAAATATTATTAAGTCTTCTGGGTTGAATGATGCCCATACTTTTGACTGGCAGAGAGCAGGGCAGGGCTGGAGTTGGACTGAATGGACATTCCATTTAAAGTTGATATTTCAGTTATAGACAAAGTGTGCTAGTTATAAATCTCTGGCTTCTTCTGTCGGTTGGGTATTTAAGGTCTATCCACCATTGTTTACAAGTCTAGTGTTGGGTGTTTCCAACTACCTTGGTGTGTTACTACTCCTCCTGTTACATTTTCTTTATAAGTAAACTCCAAGAGAGAGAGAGAATGTGGAGCCTCTTGTGATGCCATGACAAGAATGGCATGCCCAAACTCAGATGTCTCACTAATCCTGATATATAAAAGAAGCCTTTAGTTGGATTAACTTTTATATGATGGCAATGCTTTATTTTAGTTTTTGGATCGTGTAGAGGTTAGTTAAACCCCTCACAATTTTTTCTGTTTTTGTATAATGTTAGACTATCACCGGACTATATGACCCAGCATGAGTAAGAATCAAATAAAGCTCTTTTGTTCCAAAGCAAATGTATGTGGTGTCTTCTATCTTCTCAAGAACACTTGAGAAGATAGAAGCTATCCCATACATTTATTCATGCTGAGATGTATGGTATTGGTGAGAGTAGAAAATTACTAGAGTCTTTCATGTTGGTGAACAGAAGCTTGCTAGTGGATTATAGAAGCGCTGGTCCTATTTGTATGCTATTATACACTTGTGGGCGAATGTTTCCAGCAGCTGAGGAACTATTTTTCAATTGATTTGGACATCTGAGAGCTGAGGACTAATTATAATACTGTTTTTGTGGACTAATGTCCTTTATTTCCTGTCTTGACACACAAAAATTTTTAAGAGAAGATCTATCCAAGATAAGTGAAGTCACTTGAACAAGGGTCCCCATTTAGAGATCCCCCTATTTCTGTTCCAGTGACAGATCTAATGTTTTGGCTTTCTCTCACTTTCAGTCCCAGTGACAATGGTCACAAAGACTGCAAGAGGGGTGAAGCTCACTAGGGGGGACTACAATTAGAACCTACCAGGGGTTTCAGACCCTCCCTTCTTTATCCAAAACAAAAATAAATACTTAACCTCTCCAGCATTGAAGTACTAATGATTAAAATATTAATTTAGTGGGGACCCTTTTAAGAGAAACTATGAAGGTGTGCACCCTCCACAAAGCATGGACTACTTTTTTGACTTTTAGAGTTTTTCTACAGTCATATTTTCTTATCAGTGGCCAGCTCAAGCAGTATTATTCCTAAATGCAATGCAAATGCAAAATGTCTTAGAGATGACAAATAGCCCAAAAATTTTTTTAGAAAAGGCCATTTTTCATTTAATATATTTTACATCACCACTTAGCTGGATTATGTATAGATCCTGGAGTATAGAATGCTTAGCAAACCACATTTGTTAGTAAATTTGACGTATGTACACCATAATTGATGTGCTTGCCTACTGCATAGTAAATACTCAGAGAATACAATTTGGTTTCTTGCCTAGTCATGGATGCAGATATTCTTCAGTGTTTTTCTTGCTCTTCAACCCTAATAATACCTATATATCCCCAGCAACTACATTCATATTCAATAACAAAGGCACTGATTAATCCTGTACCATAAACATCTGTAGCAATATCTAAACTAGTTAGAATTTTCTTACCAGGAATGTAACAATAATACAAGATAACTAAACATTTTACTATTGTCTATAGTCTAGTGATATTTACAGTCAAAGAAAATGCATATAATAAAGTACAAATCACCAAAAAACAAACAATAGTGTACAATGATAAAAATGCATTTGAAAAAAAGTCCCAAGTAGTGCTGCAGTCTAAATATGTGCACGCAGGAATATTTCATTTTATTTTTGTTTAAGATGCATTTGTTAGTTAGAAATTTCTGCTGTCAGCAGGATTCCCCAC
Organism: Staurois parvus; assembly: GCF_062004578.1. Taxonomy (NCBI): domain Eukaryota; kingdom Metazoa; phylum Chordata; class Amphibia; order Anura; family Ranidae; genus Staurois; species Staurois parvus. The sequence continues at coordinate 2,296,636 of NW_028317843.1, forward strand.
TGACAGTAGCATGTAAACAAACAAGTGTCTGCATTAAAAAAAAATACATGGTGTCTTTTGGGTCTGATATGGAGGGGAACCCCACACCAAACTTTTTTTTTTAAATTGCATGAGACTCTCCAAAATCCATCAAATGCATACAAGACCCCTATCTGAGCATGCAGCCTAGTTGGCCAGCAATGGGGGGGGGGATGCATGAACCCCCTCTACAGAACCATACCAGGCCATTGCCCTAAACATTGGAGGGGGGCTTCCCCCCAAAGCACATTGTCCTCATGTTGATGGGAACAAGTGCCTCTTCCCCACAACACTGGGCGGTGGTTGTGGGAATCTGCGGGGATTATCAGAATCTGGAAGCCCGCTTTAACAAACGGGCCCCCAGATACCGCCCCCATGTAAATGAGTATGGAGTACATAGTACCCCTGACCATTCACCAAGAAAAGTGTCAAAAGTACGGTCAGTGACTGTTTTTGACACATCCTTTATTAAAAAAACTTCCCTCAAGAATAAATGTCCCTTGAAGTAGATCCAATGACAATCATAAGGTATAGCAACTCAAACGGAAAAAAAAATGCCACCTGCCAAATGCGGCATGTCCTGTGTAGGACACATGCCAAAAGATAGATAAACATGGGGGTGGGGTTACCCATGATGTCATCAGGTGACCCTGCCTTCCATGTCTGCCTATCTGTGTTCACTGCCCGGCACCATAGAGCTTGATTGGCATTTGCCATTGAACACCAGAATTGGCAGGTCCACAACTGGTGCCCTGTGCTTTTCACAAATGAGAGCAGGTTCACCCTGAGCACATGTGACAGACGTGAAAGAGTCTGGAGAAGCCATGGAGAACATTATGCTGCCTGTAACATGGTTCAGCATGACCATTTTGGTGGTGGTTCAGTGATGATCTGGGGAGACATATCCATGGAGGGATGCACAGACCTCTACAGGCTAGACAATGGCACCCTGACTGCCATTAGGTATTGGTATGAAATCCTTGGACCCATTGTCAGACCCTACGCTGGTGCAGTGGATCCTTGGTTCCTCCTGGGACATGAAAATGCCCAGCCTCATGTGACGAGAGTATGCAGGCTGTTCCTGGAGGATGAAGAAATTGAAATCATTGAATGGCCCCCATGCTCGCCTGACTAAATCCAATAGAACACCTCTGGGATATCATGTTTCAGTCCATCCAACGATGCCAGGTTGCACCTCAGACTGTCCAGGACCTCAGTGATGCCCTGGTCCAGATCTGGGAGGAAATACCCCAGGACACCATCTGACGTCTTATGGGAGCATGCCCCAATGTTGTCATGGATTTGCCTGCTACATTCTTTTTTCACTTTGATTTTCGGGGTGTCTTCGAATTCTGTCCCCTGTAGGTTGATAATTTTCATTTCCATCAAACGATGCGGAAGCCTTACGTTTCTAACACATTACCCAGTCCATATCAATATAGATATCCAGCATGATTTTTTTCCTCATTGAGATCTGATGTGTTTTCAAAGTGTTTCTTTAATTTTTTTGAGCAGTGTATATCCATTAAGATATTATTTTACAGTAAGGTGATTCTGGCAGGTATTCCGCAAGGGAAAAACTATGAAAAAGACCTACATTTAGACAGTTTTCAGAAAAAAAGGGAAAAGAAAGTCTGACAGACCACTGTAAATTATGCTGGATGGAAGAACAGAAATGTGTTAGAGGAGGAGGTAGAAGTAGATGTAGTACACTTGAGTGCTCTCATAAACGATCAATGGCCTTAAGATGCGCTACTGAGCTAGAGCACGCACGTAAACAACTCCGCGAGTTAGTGGAAAAGAAAACGAAACGCAATTTTACTCTACAACAAAAACTTTTCTATGAACATGGCAATAAGAGTGGAAAATTTCTTGCCCGGGCTTTACAATCTAAAAAAGCTGCTCGGCACGTATATCTGCTCCATTCTAAATTTGGTAACTCACTGAAATTGTCGTCGGATATTGCGAAGGAATTTGAGGAGTATTATTCTAACCTTTATAACTTACCCCTACCATCCAAACCAACAGGTGATACTAGGCCACGTAAGACCATTATACAGCAATTCCTTAAACAATATCTTCCTAAATCGATATCTAGATCACAAGTGAAGGATTTAGAGGGAGCTCTGACGTCGCATGAACTTCAACAAGCTATTGCGCAATTGAAACCGGGTAAAAGTCCAGGACCTGACGGTTTTACCAATTCTTACTACAAGTCTTTTCTTGACGTCTTGGGGCTTCCATTTCTACAGGCCTTCAACTCACTAGACACGCCAGGGCAGTCTATGCGCCATCTTTCCGAGGCTCACATCACGGTTATACCCAAAGAGAATAAGGACCATACATCACCTGCAAATTATCGTCCGATCTCTCTATTGAATGTTGATCTAAAGATTTTTGCCAAGATTCTGGCTACCCGTTTGCAACAGGTAATAGATTCCATCATATCACCGGACCAGGTGGGCTTTGTTCCAGGGAGAGAGGCCAGAGATAACACTATAAGGGCCGTGAATATACATCATTGGTTAACCCAAAATCAACGATCTGGATTCTTTCTCTCGTTAGACGCCGAAAAGGCGTTTGACAGACTAGCATGGGATTACCTAGAGGCAGTTCTGATTGGCATTGGACTACCTTTGCGTTTTTTGTCATTTATTCTGTCTTTATATAATGCCCCCACAGCACGAGTGCGAGTGAATGGCTGCCTTTCGGATTCCTTTTCAATCCGCAATGGGACTAGACAGGGATGCCCACTATCACCCCTCTTATTCATTCTTACTCTGGAACCTTTCTTGAACTGCATAAAAGATAATGATAACATTAAGGGGATTTTGATCAATGGCAAAATGCATAAAGTGGCAGCCTTTGCTGATGACGTGTTACTTTTCTTGACTGACCCACATATCACGATACCTAATCTGTTACAAGATTTCAAATTATTTCAGTATTTGGCTAATTTTAAAATCAACTTTTCTAAATCCCAAGCGCTTAATATATCATTGACTCCAGATGTGATTAGACAGGCGACACTAAATTTTCCCTTTACCTGGCAACGTGAAGCTATCACTTACTTAGGTATCCAACTACCATCCCATCTTACAGAACTGTATACAAAAAATTTTCTTCCCCTCTTACGTAACATCTCCAAAGACCTCCAGACATGGAACAAACCTTGGTTCTCGTGGTTTGGTAGAGCAGCAATTCTTAAGATGAACGTGCTCCCCAGAATATTATATTTACTACAGACAATACCAATTCAATTGCCAAATTCGTTCTTTCAATCGTATAAAACGCTCTGCTCCTCCTTTCTGTGGTATAATAAACGTCCAAGAATTAGCTATGCCCAACTCACTATGCCCAAGCAGAATGGAGGTATTGGATTACCAGATATTAACCGTTATTACAGGGCTTGCCACCTAGCCAGGTTAGTAGACTGGACCACGAATCACATTCCTAAGGTCTGGGTTGGTTTGGAGGCTGATTTTTCTCAGACGCCTCTTTCTACCTCCCCATGGCTGAAAACTTCCCACGTCCCTTCTGAGTTTCGGAGTCATCCACTTATAGGTCCCACATTACGCTGTAGCTCACAATTATTCCAGAAAAAAGAACTTTCTTCCTCTCCGAGCCCTTTCACTCCGATCAAAATGAATCCAGACTTTGTTCCAGGGATGTCTCCAACATTTCTCGCTGGGTATAACCGTGATGATAACCTGACAGTACGTCAACTCTTCAAAGATTCTAAGCTCTTATCTAGCGAAGACATTACTCGGGCGTGGCCCTCCATCACTCTAACGCCTTGGATGTATAGACAATTACACCACTTTTTGCGTAACTCCCCACATTTACAGGATTTGTCAAGATCGCTTACTGCATTTGAGAAGCTCTGCTTTACAGACTCCCCTCAGCGGCATGTAATATCTAAGATATATTCTTTTTTGGAAAGTTCCAATACCTCTCATTTGCAGAGGGCTTGTATAGCCTGGCAACGTGATCTACAAATCCCACTCTCTCCAGAGGACTGGGACCGGATTTATGATCACATACATAAAGGTTCCATGTGTGTTTCTACACAAGAAGGCAACTACAAAGTATTTTCCAGGTGGTACAGAGTTCCATCTGTGCTTCATAAATTTGATCCTAGTGTTCCTAACTTATGCTGGAGAGGTTGCCAGGCAACAGGCACTCTTTTGCATATATGGTGGGAGTGCCCGCAACTGCAGCCCTTCTGGAGAAATGTTTTGGACATAATCGCACAAGTCACTACATACGCCCTAGACTTTACCCCAGCACAATGTCTACTCCATCATTCCTCTCTTCCTGTGAAGACCTATCGTAAGTCGCTTGCTTTACACATGATAAATGCGGCAAAACAGTGTATTCCTGTTCATTGGCGATCAGACCATATTCCCACCATGCGAGAGTGGATTCTTAGGATCAATAAGATCGCGGAAATGGAGGAGCTGATCTCAGTGGCGAAAGAACACCCCGAGCGATTCAGGAAGACATGGGCATGTTGGACTCACTTCCTATCTACTGAGACTTATCATGGCTTAATGAAGGAATGAGCGAGCAGATTTGGTAAACTGGAGAACCTCTAGAACTTTCACCCCAGGAATAATTCCTTTACTGGACTTTAAAGAGATTATAACCTTAATTTAAGACAGCATCTGTTATAACCAGGCCGATACTATGTGATGTGATTGGTTTAGTTATACTTATTTAATTCTAATCCCCAACTCCCCCCCCCCCCCCCTTTTTTTTTTTTTTTTTCTCTCTCCCCCCCTATTTATATGTCTTCCTTATCCCACTCCTCCTCACTCTGATATTACTTCCCATACTCCTTTTCCATTTCCACTCGAGTCTCTTTCTTTTCTTTTCTTTCTCGTTTTAGCAACCCTTTTTCTCATATTCTAAATAGCAATATTATTTACAAGGATCAGAACACTTCTAGATGTACAAGTGTGATAATACTTTAGAAAATTAACCCACGATTTTTGGATACGGATATAGCAGACATATGTGCCTTGAGATAATTTGTTTGTCTTGCGCCTCATAGTCTTGCTGCTTGAGCTCTCTCTACATAGAGACTACTGTATACCATATTTATCGAACATTACAGATGGTAAATATTATTACTATGGTTATACTTTTTGCATATGCTTTATTGTGGGAATTGGATGCATGTTGCTCTAAAATCTATTCTAACGTCCTATTCCCGTCTGCGATACGGGAGAACATATATGAAGATGTGCACGGACTGCGATCCGTATCTGTCTATGATCTGTTTTGTCTTTCTTACTTCAATAAAACTTTTTTGGAATAAAAAAAAAAAAAGAAGTAGATGTAAACCCTAACTGAATAATATTTACTTTGCTAAAGTACTGTGTCTATCTCCCTATCACTTGGGTTTCTCCTCCTATCAGCATGTTAATTGCCCTGAACTGATTGACCTCTTCTGCTGCATTTTTATATTTTCATATATTTCATATTCATGTAAAATTATATTTAAAGTGGTTCTAAAGGCAGAATGTATTTTTTTTCTTTAATGCATTCTCAGCATTAAGGTAAAAAACCTTCTCCCATCAGCTCCCCCCTCCCAGACCCCACTTTTACTTACCTAGACTTGAACTTTATTCAGCAATGTGCATGAGAGCAGAGGCTCTCTCAGCTCTCTCCCTCTTCATTGGCTATGACACAGCAACGGGAGCCAGTAAAGAGGGAGCGGGGGCAGGGCTTATGGACACACAGAGCAAGGCTCAGAAGCGAGCACCATGAGTGACTCTATAGAAAGCAGCTTGTGGGACACTCAGCTGGTGGGAGGGGCCAGGAGTGCCTGTGGGGGACCCGAGAAGAGGAGGATTGGGTCTGCTCCTCATTGCAGAGAGCTGGTAAGTATAACACGGGTTATTTTTTTAAAAAGTATCCATCACAATGACTGTAAAAGAGAAGTATGGGGTTGTTTCCCCCCCCCCCATTATACTTATCTGGGTGGATGAAGCATTGGTCCTACGCTTCATCTGTCCCCCATAGGTTCTACGGGTGAGAACTCAGCGATCACCTGACTGGTGATCACTGAGTGCTCCTCTACCCTCTGAGTAGAGAGAAGGACTGTCAGTCACCGCTCTCTACTCAGCCCCCCCAACGTTCACTAGAGTGCTGGGCTGTGGAGGGAGTGGCTGGCTCAGGCTTTGCTGAGAGGCTGAGCAGGGTTCCGCTCCAGTCTCTGGGGTGGATCCCAACTGTGAAGTCAGCATGAGTGACATCAGCTGACAGCGGATTTCAGTCCGTTGTCAGCTGAGAACGGGTCACAGGAGTGCAGAACGAACTGCACTTCCATGATCCACATGAGAAGTACAGCCAAAAAAACTTTGGCTGTACTTCTCCTTTAATGATGTAGTAATGATTGCAATAATGTGTCTTTCCTATATCCGCCTAGAGTTCAGATTTTAAGACAAATTCCAGGCATCAGCATGCTGTACATAGTTACATTGGTCTACCTTGGACCAATGTAACTATGTATATGACATACCTGGCCAGTGCCGCTGAAAGCTGGAAATCACTGAAGTAGACATCGCTACTCCAATGGTCTCCCTTTGCTTCTGCGTCCCTTTCTGAGTGGTTGCTCTCCTGAATTGTGAACACAAAAGGTGGGCCGCTCGGCATGGGTGCTTTGCATTGTCTAAATGAGATCAAAGCACTCTCTGATTGGGCGAGGTGGAGAGGTGTGGAGGTGACGCAAAGCTCTCCACCTCATCCAATCAGGAAATGCTTTGTTTTTATTGAGAGAATGCAAAACCTTCTCTAAATGGTGCCTTTCCTGAGCAGCCAACCTCCAGCATTCACAATGCATCAGGCCAGCTGCTCGGCACGGGACCAAATGTAGATCACTGCAGTAACAGTGATCTACTTCAGCCACTTCCAGCTTCCTATAACATAAGTCAGGAATGGTATATAGTTGTGTTCAAAATAATAGCAGTCAGACATCACTAACCTGATCAATCACTGTTTTTGGTAGAAATGGTATTTCTACGTGGCTAATAATTTACTAGCAGGTGTAGTAGAGTAATAGAAATCCAACAGAGACAACAGTCATGACATGCATGCTGCTGATTCTGTGTAATTGAATCACTAATTGAAAGGGGCATGTTCAAAATAATAGCAGTGTGGAGTTCTATTAGTGAGGTCATTCATTCTTTGAAAAACAGGTGGCAATTATTGCCCTTATTTAAGGAAGGAAGGCAGCAAATGTTGTACATGCTGGTTACAGTGCATTTCTCTCTGAAATTCTGAGGAAAATGGGTCGTTCCAGACATTTTTCAGAAGAACAGCGTACCTTGATTAAAAAGTTGATTGGAGAGGGGAAAACATATAAAGAAGTGCAGAAAATGATTGGCTGCTCAGATAAAATGATCACAAATGCTTTAAAATGGCAACCAAAACCTGAAAGACGTGGAAGAAAGCGAAAAACTACCATTCGAATGGATAGAAGAATAGCCAAAATGGCAAGGACTCGGCCAACAATCAGCTCCAGGAAGATCAAAGAAGGTCTAAAGTTACCTGTGAGTACTGTTACAATTAGAAGATGCCTATGTGAAGCCAAGCTATCTGCAAGAAGCCCCCGCAAAGTCCCACTGTTGAAAAAAAGACATGTGCTGAAGAGGTTACAATTTGCCAAAGAGCACATTGACTGGCCTAAAGAGAAATGGTGCAACATTTTGTGGACTGATGAAAGTAAGATTGTTCTTTTTGGGTCTAGTGGGCAGAGACAGTTTGTCAGACGACCCCCAAACACTGAATTCAAGCCACAGTACACTGTGAAGACAGTGAAGCATGGTTGCGCAAGCATCATGATATGGGGATGTTTCTCATACTACGGTGTTGGGCCTATTTATCGCATACCAGGGATCATGGAGCAGTTTGAATACATCAGAATACTTGAAGAGGTCATGCTGCCTTATGCTGAAGAGGAAATGCCCTTGAAATGGGTGTTCCAACAAGACAACGACCCCAAACACACCAGTAAACATTCAACATCTTGGTTCCAGACCAACAAGATTGATGTTATGGAGTGGCCAGCCCAATCCCCGAATCTTAATCCAATAGAAAACTTGTGGGGTGACATCAAAAATGCAGTTTCTGAGGCAAAACCAAGAAATAGAGAAGAACTGTGGAATGTAGTCCAATCATCCTGGGCTGGAATACCTGTTCACAGGTGCCAGAAGTTGGGTGACTCCATGCAACACAGATGTACAGCAGTTCTCAAACAGTGCTTATACAACTAAAGATTAATTAAGTGATTCAAAGGAAAGCAAAATCTTCAAACATTTTTCAGTTTATATAGTGAATGTTTGAGTTTGTAAAGAAGAATACAAACACTGCTATTTTTTTGAACAGTCTAATATTCAGTTTTCTTCAATTTTTTTAGAGGAACAACACAAATTTGATATATTTTTCTTCATGTTTTGATTTGGAATAGAATGTGTAGTGTTTCCAATGCATTTGTGTGCATGGAAATAAAAGCTATTAGAAGGATTTTCAGCTTTATTCACTTTTTTCAACACACTGCTATTATTTTGAACACAACTGTACATAGTTACCAAAGCTGTATGTATAACATGCTGACAACTGCCACTAATCTTTCATTTTTACATTTTCTTTCTTTTTTCAGTACTAAAACAATTAATTTAAATTTTTTTTTTTGGGGGGGGGAGACAAGAAAAAATTCCAATTAATTTTGCATAAGTACTGCAGGCTACAAATAAGAGCAGCAATTGGGTTGTGCATGTAAAATAGCTGAAAACATAACTGAATGATTCAGAGGAATACACCTCCTCTCCCTTTCCGCAACTTTGATATAGAAAGGCTGCTTACACCCTGTATTTGTAAGATAAAGATTTTACATAAATATTAAAAAATTACAACAAATCTGATTCTAAATGTGTATTAAAATTGGCCATAAAAACATCGCCAAAAAACGCACGTTCCTAACCCCAGAAAACACTAAACAGCTCATCCACTCCCTCATCATATCACGACTCGACTACTGCAACTCCCTCCTCACTGGCCTGCCTCGCCGCTGGCTATCCCCGCTTCAGTCGATCCTGAATACAGCTGCCAGACTCATTCACCTTTCCAACCGCTCCGTTTCCGCCACCCCCCTCTGCCAATCCCTCCACTGGCTTCCGATTGCGCAACGGATCAAATTCAAAATCCTAACGCTAACGTACAAAGCTGTCCACCATACTGCCCCGTACTACGTCACTGACCTAATATCCAAGTACCACCCAACACGCACACTCCGCTCCTCACAAGACCTCCTTCTCTCTAGTTCCCTGGTCTCCTTCTCCCATGCCCGCCTCCAGGACTTCTCCAGGGAGTCACCCATCCTCTAGAACTCCCTGCCCCAACCCATCAGATTATCACCTACTCTCCTCTCCTTTAGGCGCACCCTGAAAACCCATCTCTTCAGGGAAGCCTACCCCACCCCCTGCTAACTTGCCGACCTCCTCCACTCTTCCTACCACTCCATCCCCCACAGCTATCTCCTCCTGTGCCACCATCCCCTCCCTCCTAGATTGTAAGCTCGAAAGAGCAGGGCCCTCCATCCCCTCATGTTTTGCATTGTATTGTTATTGTTCTGTCACATGTTCTGTCCCCCTTTGTAATGTACAGCGCTGAGCGAACTATTGGAGCTTTATAAATACTGTATTATAATAATAATATATTTTGCCTTTAAATGTGATTTTTTTTTTTGTTATGATGGCTAATTTGATTGTAGCTCCACAAGCTGAAGCTGCAATCCATTTTTTATTTCACAGTCAAGTAGATTACTAAGTGACAGCTGTCATTGCCCTGCACACTCTTATTATATTTGCAGCACATAGATGCATTCAGCAAGACAGGGAGGAAGGCAGTGGTGTTTCAGTAGATGCACTTTCCATAGTGCACTGATGAGATTAATGGATGTTGACTCAGTTCTGAGTGATTTGACACAGACAAGTTGTTTTCTAGACAGGGCATAATGACTCTAGCACATATGGAGGAAACAGTTTTGGAAGCTGGGAAATGGAAAGGCCCTTCAACACTCCACTCAGATGTGTGCCAGGCTGGCATCGCACACACAGAGACGTTTGAAGTGTTTCATCAAATAAAGTCTCACAACAGGACATTTCAGCATTGTGGACTTCTTCCAGTATTTGTTTATGATACATAAATATAAAATATTTACTGGAGAATTCATGGCAGAAAAAGCCAAAATATTCTACAAAGTGTTAAATGTGTTAGTCTGACCCTAAACATAGTCAATTAACAGAGAAATCAGGATAAAATCGTAAATGTACATCATTTCAGAGAATGTGCAACTGTCTTTTTTGTTTGTGAATGAATAGAGTACCTAAACGTCATAAAATGCATAATCACAGCAATATTTGGTTGGATCATGTGATTACTAGTAAATCAAACTGCATTGTGTGTAATGGCTAGGTGGGATTGTTACTACACTGCAGCACCAGGTCACATAAGGCTTAAAGTGTTACCAAACCACAACAGAAAGAATCAGTCGGTATATGCAGTAAAGCAGGCCTGTAGACCAGGGGCGGACTGACAACTCATGGGGCCCCCGGGCAATAGGGGATCATGGGGCCCCTGTGTCCTTGCCCAAACTCAAAAAAGCCTATTAAAAAGGTACCAGGGGCATCTCATGGGGCCCCCTACTGGCCCCGGGCCCTAGGGCAGTGCCTCAGTTTCCAAATGGTCAGTCCGCCCCTGCTGTAGACTGCTCCAGGTGTCCGAGTGGTGGTGTGATATACAGCTCACCTCATCTGGATGGACTGATAGGGCTGCAGGGCACAAGCAGGGACCCGCTGAAAGATCCTAAATCGGCGGTGTCTCTCCTCTCACTCACGGTATTAACAGGAAGGCAGATAGAGCAGAGGCTCAGAGGCAAGCTGCACATGCTCAGTTTGGTGTCTATTGCTAGAGAGTTTTTTTTTCTTGGGAGTGTGCATAATCACAGCAATATTTGGTTGGATCACGTGATTACTAGTAAATCAAACTGCATTGTGTGTAATAGCTAGGTGGGAGTGTTACTACACTGCAGCACCAGGTCACATAAGGCTTAAAGTGTTACTAAACCCACAACAGAAAGAATCAGTCTGTATATGCAGTAAAGCATGCTTGTTATACTCACTGTGGAACCTAAGGGGTTAATCCTCCACAATGTGTAAAAAGAATGTTTGATCCTCTCTTCTCAGATCCTCCCCTTCTTCCTAAATAACTGCTGATAGAGCAGAGGCACGGGGGCAAGCTGCACATGCTCAGTTTGGTATCTATTGCTAGAGAGTATTTTTTTGCTTGGGAGTATGTATGTGATTAGCACAGGGCCAATCGGCACTGTCCAGACAGAGGTCAGGGGTCCTGCATCCTCCTACAGGATAATGAGAACTCCTCCTCCAAGCCTTACCCAGTGCTCAGCTGGACACTGATACAAGTCACAAAACTGCTATACAAAGGAAACAGAGCAGGGTGCTAGATTAGATTCTGGTTAAAAACAACACTTTAATGCCATTTCTGACTTACATCTGAAAGACCTGTAGACTGAGTGGTGGTGCGATATACAGCTCACTGCCTCTGGATGGACTGATAGGGCTGCAGGGCACAAGCAGGGACCCGCTGAAAGATGGTAAATCGGCGGTGTCTCTCCTCTCACTCAAGATACTAACCAGGGGCAGACTGACCATTCGGGCACTCTGGCACTGCCCAAGGGCCCAGGGTCACTAGAGGGCCCCATGAGAGGCTCAGTCCATACTCTGGATATGCCGCTGCTGAAAGGAGGAAAAAATGAAGTGCTGCAATGGAGCAGCGATGCGGCAGGCACTTTGGACACCTCTCCTCGGAGTTTCCTCAGAGGGTCAGGTCCCACATCCCTGCCACAGGACTGGCAGCCAGAGAAGAGAGCGGAGTCATCGTTGTGCTGACCTGCCCTGTATCCTGCAGCAGGTCAGTGTGTAATCCCCCAACCCCCGGTGACATTGACAGCTTAACCGCCTCCCGCCCGCCATATAAGGAAATGACAGGCAGGCGGCGGTTCTCTTGTTCTGGGAGGACATCATATGACGCCTCCCACTTCAAAGATCGGCGGTGCACTGTGTCCCTGGGACACAGCGGATCACTGATCAGCGGAAAGAGCCGAAAACGTCGGCTCGATCATGTGATCAGCGGTGTCCAATCACAGCTGATCGCATGTAAATAAGGAAATGCCGGTTATCGGCATTCCTCTCCTCACCCGCTGTCACGCTGACAGCGGGTGAGGAGAGGAGAGCAGGTAATCGGCATTACTCAGAGGGGACATCTACACTGATCATCAGGGCACTGATCAGTGCCCTGATGATCAGTGTAGCCCCATCAGTGCCACTTGTCAGTGTCCATTAATGTCACCTGTCAGTGTCCGTCAATGCCACCTGTCAGTGCCAATCAATGCCACATATTATTGCTAATCAATGCCACATATCAGTGCCAATCAATGCCACATATCAGTACCTACCAGTGCACATAAATGCCACATACCAGTGCCCATCTGAGCTGCCTATCAGTGCTAGTCAGTGCTGCCTATGAGTGCTGTCAATCAGTGCCACCTATCAGTGCCCATCAGCGCCACCTAACAGTGCCAGTCAATGCTGCCTATCAGTGCCACCTATCAGTGCCATATATGAGTACTGCCTTTCAGTGCCCATCAGTGATGTTTGTCAATGCCCATCAGTGCCACCTACCAGTACATCTTCATCAGTGCCCATCAGTGCCGCCTATCAATGCCCATCAGTGCGGCCTTATCAGTGCCCATCACTGCAGCCTCATTAGCGCACATCAGTGAAGGAGAAAAATCACTCATTTACAAAATTTTATAACAGAAACTAAGAAAAAAACTTTTTTTCAAAATTTTCAGTTGTTTTTCGGTTAGTTTAGCAAAAAATAAAAACCCAAAGGGGATTAAATACCACCAAAAAAAAGCTCTATCTGTCTCAAAAAAATGATAAAAATTTCATAGGGATACAGTGTTGTTTGACCGCGCAATTGTCATTCAAAATGTGACAGCGCTGAAAGCTGGAAATTGTCCTGGGCAGGAAGGGGGTATAAGTGCCCTGTAGGCTAGTGGTTAATGTAAGTTTTTTTTTCTTTATTTTGTGTAATAAACATTTATTTTGAACATACTGTAGAGAAATTCTGTGACAAACGCATGTATTGCGGACAGTGTAATATGTTGGTGGGGCTTTGTGTGGGTGCGGCTTGAGTGGGCAAGGACACAGCGGGCCCTATGATCTCCTATTGCCCGGGGGCCCCATGAGTTGTCAGTCCGCCCCTGGTACTAACAGGAAGGCAAACAGAAGAACGTGACGGGGGGGAGGGGGGAAGTCTTCAACTAGTTTCCAAGGTCCTGCCACCTTTTTCAAGCTTCTTCAAAACTGCTATATACTGCTGATGAGAAAAGGTGTTTATTAGTTTATATTTACTAAAATAATTGCATTTCCATGTTCTGTGTATTGTGGAAGACCGGGTATAGGGAATGCAGGGTCCGGGGTTTAGTAACACTTTAAAGAGTAACTTTTGTGGAAAAAAATAGCAAAGAACAAAATTATAATATGCCATAGAGAATTGCTACACACACCATATTGTAATTGAATATTATTAAAAATCACTTTTTCTTTTTCAGTCAGTGGCACTGCTATTTTTTGGAAAATGCAATGCCAAATGGCAGCCTGGAGGCCTTCTGAACACATTTGGCATACAGAACTTCCCCAGAAATGTAATTTCCTGCTTGTGTGATTGGCTTAGTGATTTTAACAGAAGTCTGCACTAAGATGCAAGTCAGATTTTGGCATCCTCTGCAACAGAAATTGCAGTTTTGGTAAAATACTTCCAAAGGGTTAACCATTTCTAAAGGAATGCTGACCCTGCATTTTCCTCATTAGACCACTGCAAGTACATCAGATGATTAATAATGAAAAAGTTACTTTCATTCAGATTCAATGTGCAGACAACAAGCAGCATTTACTTCAGAGCAGAATGTTAAGACTCCGCAACAAAATTTTAAAAAATCACTGCAGATGTATATTTACTAAATGTTTATTTAGTAATATACATTCTACAAGGGGTGTTCAAGTCAAATCAGGACTTTTAAATTTACAAGTATAAAAAGGGATGCTAGCGTGGCGATAATACACACAGTAGTAAGTGGGAAGTGTGTCCTATTACTGATAGGTGGCACACATGTCACGGGCCAGTCCAGAGACCGTTAAGCAAGATGGCGGACAACAGTGTTAGTGCATGGTGTTGACATTTCTTGTGAATGAAGCCGTAAAACCTGTGAATGTCTACAGAAGACTTCAAGCACAGTACGGTGATGAGACACTCAGCCCCAGTAAGACATTTGAATGGTGTGAATATATCAAAGATGGACGTACATCCATCAGTGATGATCCCGGCTGTGGTAGTTCCCAGCCCATGGCAGTCATTCCTGTGAACATTCAGCGCATGGATCACCTGATCCTGGAGAATCGACACAAAACCTGTTGTGAAATTCCAAAAGAGACAAATCTTTTTGTGGAAGCGGTGAACACAATGATGACAAAGTGAAGCAGGCTGTCCTAGGATGGTTCAGGCATGCTGACAAATGTTTCTATGCTGAAGCTTTCCAGGCATTAGTTACATTCTGGGATGTGTATAAATGTAGCAGAGGAGTGTGTAGAAAAATAAATGCAGTTTCCACTCCTTGAAATGTGTTCTTTTTTATATAAACTCAAAAGACCCAGTTTGACTTGAATGTTCCTCACATATTTATAATGTATCATTATTATTATTATTATACAGTATTTATATAGCGCCAATAGTTTGCTCAGCGCTGTACATTACATTAGTATACAATCAACTGTTTGACTTTTTATTAATATCATATGGTAGAAGGCTTGCACATGTACGTAGTTAATCACTTTGATGAATTCATCTATTATCCAGTGTTTGGTATATAGTACTTTTTTGATCTTTCCTTCTGCCTTAGGATTTCTGTATGTATGTTTTCTGGCATCTGCACATTGGGGGTACCTGCTACTGGTGCTCATTACAGGAATGTCTGACTGATGGGACCCCAACATTGCCTTTTGGGGACATCCCCAGTATAAATTGGTTTTAACCACTGTATGGATTAGTGCCCTGCATTTATAAAAGGAATATAACACATGATACAATTGTTTATTGTGGTACAGTTAGTTGGTTTGTTTTCTTTTTCCCAACTATTTCACCGATGTATGTTGCGCTCCTTAATACCTCATAATAACCCTTAAACCATAATTATTTTTTTAAAATTCCAAATCCCATTAAACAATTAATAGATACCTATTAAAGTGATTTTGTGCCAAGCAATCAAAAATTATTAGTGTGAAATCAATTGTAAATTAATAATCCTCAATAAAATACCAAATTTATGACTAAGTGATTTTTTTACCCTTAAATTAATTTAAAATCCCAATAATTTATAAAATTAATAAATCTAATTACAGTGATTTTAGTGCCAAATAATCATATAAACAAAATTAATATCATTAAATCAATAATAAATTAATAATCCTAAATATAATGCAAAACATGTGACTAAGTGATTATTCCTCTTCAATTAGTGACTTATGTGAAATATAATTAAATTCTTTCTAAATTAATAGTCCCAACATCTATAACAAATTGTGACTCGGTGCTTGTTGCTCTTCAATCAGTGACTTTTGTGAATCCTTCAATTAGTGCAGATGTAAGCTCACCTCCTTAAATGCCTACAATTAGGCTATATATGCTTGCAGTTCACCTTCCTTGGAACCTGCTTGATTTGAGCTCTTTCTGATTAAATACAGAGATCCTTCCTTTTGGGTCAATGAAGATATCCTCTATCGGCTGATTATCCCCTCAGGGATTAATCCCTCCTTATGTTGTCTCAGACCTCCTATTTATCTTCTCCTTGCGTCTCTTTTCCCAGAGGTTATGTTACTCCATGTGCTGGCATCCATCTGGTTGTTATGTGTTTTATGTTGGCGATCCACTAGAATTGAGGTTGTTTTGGCTCGCAGGTTATATTTATACACATTTTTCCCAACTATATTAGGTAACGCTGCATAGCAATCAGACTTTTTGTATCCCATCCTTCTGAGGAAGCAGGTGATAAGCCCTGTGAAGTGCAAAGAGATATACTAATCTGTAACAATGGGGGACAACCTGGGCTTTATTTACTAAAGCTGGAGAGAGGCTCACTTCTGCATAAAAACCTCAGCTTATTCAATTAAGCTTTGGCAATAAAACCTGGAAGCTGATTGGTTTCTATGCAGAAGTGGGCCTGATTTTTGAACTCTCCAGCTTTAGTAAATAAACCCCCATGTGTCAAGTGGAATTTATTGCCTCCCACTGGATAATTTGTATACCAGAAGTAGAGTTGGTTGATCTATAATTGTCAAAGAGGAACTGACTATGCAGGAAAAAAGTTTTTTTTTGTGCCTATCTTTTATCTAGGTAGTTTATGTAGCTGTTTGTTTTTAATATTTTAATCTCAAAGTCCATTCTGCTTTAGGATACTGGAGTTTACACTTTTTAAAGGCAAAAAGTTTTGGGGTTTTTTTTGTATCAATAGAGTGGGGAAGGGTTTGACTCTGACAATTTTTGTTTATTGCCGTCTGCATCCCCTTTTGGGGAGATTTACTTCTTCATTTGTAGTGGTGACCATTGTGAGGGGAAACCCAAAATTTGTTCCCAGAAAAAGAGGTGAGGGGTAATCTTCGAATAGGGACAACTGTCTAAAAAAATGATCCACTCATTTCAAGAGATTTTCTCTGTTCATGTTGCATCTCTAGAAGGGGGAATTTCCCCAAAAGTATACTAGTACACAGAGGGCAAAAAGTAACAAGACAGGGGTTTTAAAAATTCCCTACTTGATTAAAAAAGAAAAAAAAAAGGTTTTGGCTGTAGATGCATTTTAATATCTGCTAAGAAACTAAATGTTTAAAGAAGAATTCCAGGTATAGATATTTTTACATGGTTACATTGGCTTGGACCAATGTAACTATGTAAATACCAGCACATTTTTACTCTTAAATGAACTCTTCCAGTCTGGGTCCTATTTTACAGGGGATTAGAAAAGCTGAACTCAAGCCAAGTTCAGGTGGCACTTAAAATATGTTTAATGATTTTTTAATAAAATGTAATTGCAATTATTGTTTTTTTTTATTGCCTGTTCAGCTTTAATTAATCCTCCCTTTAATTAAACCTAAAGCATAAACAGAAACAGATTTATTGTAAGTGCTTCTCATTCTTTTTCATTATATTGAAATGTTGTTTTGTTTTTAGTTTTGTTATGTCGCCATTGGATAGATTCTCCATCATTTCCAGACCCAATAGGAAGTGGGGAAAATTCTCCCTGGTCGGGGTTCAAACAGCAATAAATGTCTTACAGACTTTTCCCTGCCTTATTAAAAATAATGTATAAAGTTTTTGCTGGTATTAGGCTTTAACCCCCTTTCCACACCCTTTCCATGTATTAAGGTGCCCCAGCATCGTAACCTGCAATGGGGTTATGTTAATAAATGTCCCTTCCTTTGAAAGCCACCAGCAGATATTGTTTCATAAATGGGAGCCAGTCAGCAATGACAAAGTGATTACATGCAAACTGGAGATATCATTGACAAAAATAAGCCTTCAGCCTCCAAACAAACACTGCCACCTGCAGGTTGCACTGACATTTGCAGTGTCATCTGTCTATCAATGTAATTGTTAGATACAATTACAGTAATACAAAAGGAATAAATTAATAAAAAAAAATTATATATATATAAAAAGATTTGCGTTTGTCTGCCTATAACATTATAATATAATATTTAAAAACACATCAGGGCTTTTATTAGAATATTGTTCCAAACAGGAACTTTAAATGTCCTTTAAAAAATATAATGCATATGTAGATATGCAAATTAGTAATTACTAGTGAGAGTAAGTTAACTGATGCTACCAAATTTTTTCTGGACTTCTAGACATTAGCATCCTCTGGTCATGAAAAGGTACAAATCACAGGCTCTGCTGTCAATATACAGGCAGGGGTGGGCCAGGAGGTGTGGCTGCTTGTGCAATCACAGGCTTACAACGATAAAGTATTGGAGACCTTGCATTGGTACAGTGTCTTGCATACTGATGCAGGGAACTCGCTGGCTGAGATAGTAATGCAAATCCAGGACACAACCTATGGATTTTCTGGTACGAGGCTGCTGGCAGGATCACCAATTAATTCATGTTTCCAGCATTAACATAAGAATTATAATGGGGATGTATGGGAGAATTAATCGTAACATAAGTTAACATTTTCTGGCTATTGCAGTTTTGAGTGTATAAATGCTTAAAAAACTAAGACTATTGATAAACGTATTATTATTTGAATATTATTGGATGAATACATGTAACCATAATATACATACAATGCAATATAGATGGTATATTTTTTCCTCACCTTTTTTTTTCATTGGAAATAAAAAATAAAAAGAAAGTTTTAGTAATTTAAATAAAGCACAACTATTGCTCAATCTAATGGAGTCAAGAATCCCATTTCCATGAAATAATATATTATTTTTCCTCAAGAATAATGATAGTGTTTCACTTCATAATCGAATGATATATTATTCAATGTTACATGCATGGAGAGACAAGATAATGCTGATTTAACTTTGTCCTTATAGCAGACTTTCCTTTCTGATTCATCTTCTATTTCAACACATGGAAACATTCATCATAGCTAACAGTAATGTCAAGTGGAAAGGGAAATACTGTCATTTGTGCAGTGTTCCTCGCTGAGATGGGGGGAGAAAATAACATGAAAACTAAAAATAAAAAATTGTATACCTTCAGACAAAACTTTTTCAAATAGTGATTAAAGTGGTTTATGAAAGCAAACAGTCAGTAAAATCTATTTTTGTTTGTAATTAAGTAAACATTTGTTTTAGAAGGCAGGAGATCAAATTATTTGTGTTTATTTAAAATGTTAATTTATTTTGTTATCTTAAATATGCTAATGAAATGCACACATTCTATTGGGCTGGAGTATGCAGTGACATTGATATGTCTTTGGTAGAGTTTCGAGAAACTTTATTCATGTTTAAATATAAAGCTGAACTCCAGACAATCAGCTAAATACAAAGATAAAATACATATATGTGATTTGTTTTGCCTTTCAGAGGCTGTGTTGCTCTGTTAAGGCAGTCTTGTGATCCAGGTACCTCTGAATAGTCACGTCATGGGCCTCCTTACAAATTGCAATGCAGCTTTATCCAAGACTCAAACAAGCCTGTAAATGGACAATAAAAGAGTAATAACACACTAGTGAGATCTTGTTTGGGCTCTGCCTTTCTTTAATTGCGTGCACTGTAGCAGTGTGCCAAGCAGTAGAGCTCTGATTTACTCTAAGCTCTTCCTCTCTCTTTCTGCTGCTTTGCACAGGACTACACATAGCCATTATCAAGAAAGATTTAGGTATGAATGCTAGGGGTAAAATATAAAAAGATTTTTAAGTGGTACTGAATTATATATATATATATATATATATATATATATATATATATATATTGTTTTTCTTATTTTACCTATCCTGCGCAATGACGTTGGAAGATCCCTTACTTCCTCTTCTGGCTTTCCCCTGCCAGCATCGTCAGCATCTCCTGCCTACTTAGCAAGTCAGCTGCTAAAGAGGCATCAATGCACAGGCACATCTGATCTTAGCTGTGTGCATCCATAAACACACAGCGCCAGGAAGCCACACCCCTATGCCTATGGCTCCGCTGACTCGAGTTTCTCCTGTGAAATCAGTAAGTGATTGAGGGATGCTGTAGTCAGAGATAGGAGACAGGTAAAAGTTTAGGGATGGGGGGGACAGGTGGTAAGACAGGTAGTAAGAAACTGTTTTTTTTAACCTAATGCAGATAATGTATTAAACGCCTCCTGTCCAGCCAATGTATATATACAGCTGGGCGGGAGCAGCACCGATGCAGGTGGACATACCTGTATGTTCTCCTTCCTCCCCACTGGACACAGTGGATCACAGACTGAGGTACCGGACGTTTGTGATAGGCCCTGATACCATGTGATCACTTTAACCCATCACAGCAATTACAGTTACAGTAATAAACAATGACACCAATCTTTACTTCTGTGTGATTTAACCACTGCACCAGTCACATTGTCCCTGATTACTGCCATACCACCCACAATGTCCCTAGTCACCCCCAGGGCAGCTGTTAGAAACCATGGGACCTCATACAGCCAACCTGACAGCCCCCCCCCCAAAAGAAAAAACACAGTTTACTATGCTTCAGTTATGAATGAACATGCTCAGTGAGTGGTAAGTACCAATCACTCATTGTGTTCATTCATGAAAAGGGATGGTAAATGTCACATATTTACTGGACCTTCCCCCACTCTCCATCCTGATGGATCCTATTGTTTGCTTGCAGCTGCCGGTGGGAAGGACAGGAGGGAAGCCTGCAGTGATGAGAAATTGGAGGCATACAGGGGGGCCTGGGCAGCAGGGGGAAACGTATGGTGCACAGGGAGGGTGATGGGTGCGGTGTGTGTGGAGGGGGGCAATTACTGGAACCGATCCCCTGTATGGCTCTCTCTGCAGCAGCTGAAACCAAAGCGAGGGAGAGAAGAAGAAGCCAGCTTTCAGCTGCTGCAGAGAGTCATACAGGGAATCAGTTCCAGTAACTCCCCCCTCCCCCACCATGCCCACATATAATTCACCCATCTGCCTGGGCCCACTTGTGACATAGGCCCCGTACAGGAGGACTGGTGGTACCCCCTTATCCACAGCCCTAAACATCCTCACAGCAGTACCACTGTCACCACCACACCATTCATAGTGTTACTGATCACCACCACAACAGTTCCAGTGTCCCTGATCACTGCTACATCAGTCCAAGTATCCCTGATCACCACCGCACCAGTACCAGTGTCCCTGATCACCTTTATGCCAGTCATAGTGCCCCGATCACTGCCACATCAGTCATAGTGTCACCATAAGGACTAATTCACATGTGTGATGCTCTCTGATGAGTGATCCATGTTTAGATACAGTGTTATATTGCCTCCTCACCACCTGCTTTAACCTCTTGGACCCAACACAAGCACCCCCATTAACTTGAATGGTTCGACAGATGATGTTCCTGCCACAAACCAGCTCCAGCCTTCCGCTGTGGACAACTGCCCTCCAGGAAACCACAGGAATTCTTTTGTTCTCCCTTGTACTTTCTGGTAAGTGAATATTTATGGGCACAGCCACATACTAGAAGCCTATGCTTGCTCAGCTGTAGGAACTGGGACTGCTATAGGTGACGCTACAGAAAGATTTATTCACTGACCGCTTGTGCAGAAGTGACCATTATAGTACACTTTGAAAACAAACAAAGGAGCACACTTACCAGCCAGCCTGAAAAACAACCAAATTGACCCTGTCTAGCAGTTTGCATTAAAACCAGAGGGTTTTGTTTGCACACATTTGCAAATATATGCATAAGCCGCAGTGCCCACGACAAGGGAGCTCAGCATATACTGCAGTCCTAGCGCTATAATTTTCAGAGCCATAGTAGGAGCACATATAACAATGGATAGATTAACCGCTTCCTGCCTGGCCGATAGTCAAATGACGGCCAGGCAGGACATTCATCTTCCCGGGTGGCTGTCATGTGACGTCCTCCTGGGAACGCGCCTCGCATGCACCACATGGGCTGCGCTGTGGTGATATATGTCCCCTGCTGTGTCCATTGCATCAGTGTACCAGCGTTCATTCATATTATCCATTATGTACGATTGTGTTGATATCTGTGATTGTTCTCAGTAATCAAATGGTACAGACTGGGCCAATCACAGCCCATCTGTACAATGTGATTAGCTGTGGCCAATCACAGCTAAACACATTAGTAAACACTGAATGAATCAATTCTCTTTAGTAAAAATGGTTGCTTATACCAGTGAAATTCACTGTTATAAGCAATCGTAATGTGTAATATATATATGTATATATATATATATATATATATATATATATATATATATTAGAGCTTCAAAAACTCACTATGTGAATATGCTGTGTCTTAAATTTATGAAGAAAGATGATTTATTTATGAAAAAACTAAGAAAAAAATGGTTTTCAAAATGTTTAGTATTTTCTGTTCATATAGCAAAAAATGTAAAACAAAACTGGTTATTACGTAAGAAAGAAAGCTCCATCTGTCTAAATTGATATCAAATTCATTTGAGTACAGTGTTGCATGGCTGAGTAATTGTCATTCAAAGTGTGACAGTGCGGAAATGTGAAAAATGGACTGGGGGTAAAACAGTCCGGAATTGAAATTGTCCAAGTACAACTTCAGGCAAATCCTAACTACTTTTAAAAATGCTCATGTCCCCCTCCTAACACCCATTCTAACCTGTGTAAAAAAGATCTGTTTTCAGGCTGCTCCAGCCCAGTCACATGATTTAGCTCCCCTCTGTCAGCCAGCGATGGACGCAACAAAAAAGTGGAAGCACTGTCAATGGATGGGCCATTGAAGTCTGTAGGTGACGTCACTGCTCCCAGACATTTCCAGCTGTTTTCAGAGTGCTCTTTCCTCTCCACTGCAGCTGGGGCTCACTGACACAGGGGATCAGGTAACTAGAACGGAGCAATCTCAAAAGCTCCTTTAAAGCTTAAGTGCCTTGCAGTACTAAGGTCATCAGCTCAAACCCCATCAGTGACACAACCTGCATGAAGTTTGCGTGCCCTGCTTTGCCTCTGTCCATTTCTTTCCTCCCATACTCCGAAGAAGACTGGTAGGTTAATTGGCTCTTGTCTAAAATGGCCACAGTATGTGCATGTATGCATGGACCTTTGAATGTAAGCTCCTTGAGGGCAAGAATTGATGCGAACAATATATGTAAAGCACTGTGTAAGTTATCAGCTCTTTATAGATACATAAAATATATAAATAACATTTAGTTTACATCAACTAAATACCTTCCAGCTGCATCAAAATAAAATCTGTGTGAAGTCATACATTTTGTTTTCTTTAGAAAGCAGCAAAAGCCTGAGTAGAAAAGCCTGTCCCCTGCAAAGAAGGACCCTTGCAGTGTGGAGCCAGTGGTCTCTATGCAAGGGTCTGACATGCCTCTGAGTCAAAGATAGAACTCTCCAATTAGCAGGGATCATGAACATGAGATGTGTCAGACCTCTGCAGAGAGACCACCGCTTCCACACAAAGTAATGGTGCAGGGCAGCATATTAGAGGGAGAAAGTCTATTATTGGGACTTGAGAGATTCTTTGCTTGCACCTTGAAAACCTCTCCCAAGAACAGACTGACTACTCACATTTTACATATGCTCCACTGCACCACAATCTAGGAAACTCTACTGTATTCTAATGACAGATTACTGACATTGTATCATTCATTGAATTTTCATTATGATCTACAGTATATTGAGCCATGTAAATGAATGTATGATTAAATGTCCTGATGTAGATGATTGATCTTATCTATCGGTGACTGGTATCAGTGCAAGGGTCCGGTCATTTGAGTTACCTGGTAGCTGATTGCTACCTATTCCAATTGGCATAGCTATATGCATTGGGCCAGCCAATGAATCCTTATGTATACAGTATGTTTATGAATTTCCAATGTGGAGAGTAACTGGAGAGGAGTTAAATCTGATATTTCCAGACTTTATAATTGATTTAAAAAATTATTTTCTATGTACACTGTATGCCTTCTGTTCATAGGCATAACATTTTTAATACAATGACTATTGAAAGTTGCTCTTTAATAAGGAACACACTCCTCCTTTCTTAGCATACAGTTGATAATTAAAGGAAACATTTACAAATCTGTATAAGATATAATAATCAAATCATGAAATGGCAAGCAGATGAAAATGTGAAGGTCTCTTCAGAAATTACTTTAAGTGTTACAGTAATACTTAGACTGTGTACTTTCTAAACTTACAGTACAGATTTCTTTTAAAATATTAATCATCATTATTCTCTGGGCTCCAGTGATTACATGCTCAAGTGATTGGGCCATTATCCTGTCTGCTTATTAATGCCACACAGTGTTATCAGCATATTTTACAGATTGTGATCTACTGACTGCTTTTTGGCAGGCCCAATACTATTATATTTGTTATCCATAAAAACTACCTCTGTGCCTCCTTCCCATTCTAGTATTACTTTGATTCTAAGGGCTTGATTTTCTCAAATGTGGGGTTAAAACTCACCCCCTAACTTAAGCCCAACCCGTGTTGTTCTTTGTCCAATGAGAGGCTCAGTATTCATTGTGGGTACTTGTTGATTAATATGATTATATTTGCTCAGTTGTATTGGATTCTTCATTTGCATCGAAATGCTAATACAGTTTTTCTGAAAAAGATTAAAATTAAAGCGGAAATTAGTTGATCATGCCTTTTATACTGCTGTTGCTCTGATTTTGGTAATTTCACAGTGTCATTTTGATAGCTCTGTTTTTAAAAAAAACCTGAACAAAAACAGTGGGTGGCACATTGCTGTGTACCATTTAATTCCAAGTAGTCATTCTTTTAAAAGCAAGATGATCAAAAGTATTCAAAACTTCCATAGCATTCAGTGTATAGCCAGGATGTTTCAAAGGTTTAAATGTTTAATAGATGTATCCTAATGTGGCGTTTAGAAGATAGTAGATGGTTACACAGTTACATCAAGTTCAACCCAAGGAAAAAAAAATCTAGTTACATGTGTAGTGTAACTGCAGTGTTATTGCACATTTGTATACTTCAGTTCAAGACCACCCAAGAATACCATCCTGAAGAAGGGATTCTCATACTTCTAGACTATGCTGGAGCTCCTCATGTTACCAAACAGTTATCCATAATCCCATCCCACATGGGTCCACCTTAGTGGGCACATCCCACACCTTTGTCCCTGAGGAACAAAGGCAGCTACCAGCCCAGCAGAGCCAGACTAAACTGCACCACTAGACAGAGTCCACATAGGTGTCAACCCCACTCTACCTTACACAAAATCTTCCACCTGGAACATTTCAAAGAACAGGAATGTCCAGACATGTGGGTTAGAGAAACAATGGGTGTGATAACAAGAAGTGCCATCCCAATTAAAGCATGTATGGAAAACACTCTTTTTTGTGGGATTTTAAAGGCACAGACAAAACCAATAGAGTCATTTGATAAGTAAAAACTTCTACAGACCATATTTTATCTATAAAAAATGTTAAAATGAACATAAATACACACGAAATGGCAGCAATACATTACATATCTGTTGCAATAAATGCATGGGTGAGAAAAACGAAGAACAATTCATGCAAGCAAGTTTTGAGATGAAAAATAATCTCTTCTTCAGAAGTGCCTAAAAACAGCATGGTACCTGTAATGGATATATAATTATAATCGTATCTCCAAATATCTCCATTGGGAGTTACAATCACAAGTATATTAATATTACTTACATAACCCAACATAGGAGCAGAGAACATGAAAAGACCACCAGGTGGCTAAAACTGAAAAGAACATAGATGTGGCCAATATTTCCAAGATCCTCCCAAACAAGTAAGAAGGGGAAAAAGGTAAAGAGAAAAGCCCCACTCGATTCCAAGAGAAGCCACTTCACGGCTCCGCCTGGGCAACAGATAGGGATACCCAGTTCAAAATTATGATTTCTATGAAAATATATAAATGAGCAATAAGGAAAATGAATAATAGGACATGAAGTGATGGTGCACAAAAAAGTGAAAAAAAAATTCACTCTGATACACACAGGAAAAGATGCTTACTGAGAGTGGAGATGTAGCAAATCATGCTCAGTATCATATTATTGTATGTTGTCAATGTCCTATTAACATAGGAGGGTTCCCTGATATTGCTGAATCTATAAAAAAAATCCACATATAGTTAATTTGATCAATGGCATATAAA
The DNA here is from genome assembly GCF_062004578.1 of Staurois parvus. Classification (NCBI taxonomy): domain Eukaryota; kingdom Metazoa; phylum Chordata; class Amphibia; order Anura; family Ranidae; genus Staurois; species Staurois parvus. The sequence continues at coordinate 2,322,650 of NW_028317843.1, forward strand.
CATGCCACTAAATCAATCACAAAATATCCAAAAATGAAACCTACCAAGTCAGAGGGAAATGAACGACCTGTCCACTGGCTGCATATGCAACTTATGGACCCACAAAATAGCTTTTATAAGCAAACAGATGGCTAGAAATTGCACCGATCACAGTCCATTACAAATTAGACTGGTAAGAGCGGCCTTTTGCCTCCTGGTGGTACACGGCGGCCACTCCCCAGTCATGAGGCGCACCTCATTATTGCACATGGGATCGACACAATGACATCATGCGTCAGGCCTCTGCCTCTGCACAGAAAAGATTCAGAGAGATGAGTGCTCAAAAGGAAGACAACCAACCCTCTCTTTGATGGCATCAATGCCACACTATCCCCCGGGTCAAAAAGGCCTCCAAAACCCAGAAAACCCTGGGACGGCGGCCTTTGCGTACTGGGGAAGCAAGAAGACAGCGGTGTAACAAAGAAAAAAAGGGGGAAATGAAACGTTACCTTCCAAAAAGGGATTGAAAGACATGGATTCATTGAGGCCAGGAAAAATTGTGGCATTTAGTCTATGATCCATCTAAGCTCACTCTGAAGCCAACTCTTATTCCAATCGCCTCCTCATGGACTAGGATGGATTCTATCCAAAATTAGAAACTGAATCTTGGGAAAGATCCCCCCATGGAGGCTAGCTGTATGGTGTCCCAACGGTACCTCAACATTGTTGGATTTCATCCTGGAAATATTGCGATAGGCCTGACACCAAAACTCCAATTTTATTTTTCCTACATTGAAACAATTGCACTCACAAGTTAGCAGGTAAACTACACCTTTTTGTTTTGCAATTCCCATAATGTTTGGGCATAAACCTTTACTCATTGGGTAAAAGGACTGATTTGTTGGTATTCATGTAGCGGTAATAATTGTATCTGCCGCATGTGAACACACCTTGATATTTACAAGGCTCTTGGCTTCCTTGTTATCTATATTCACTATGTACCATATGATATCTAACAGATTTGGCTTGGTTGAAAGTAAAATTGGGAATTTCAAATATAAATGTATTGATCGTAGGATCAATGGTGAAAAAGATGCCAATATGTTTGCACAATTTTTTCTAAATTGCATATGTTGGTTTCAAAAATGTTATTATTATTCAAATATGGTTATTATTTCTTTTATTGGTGATTTGATAGAGTAAAGTCTGTCTAGATTTATTATATGCTTTTTTGTAAGCCTTTTTGAGACATGTAGAGAAGTATCCCCTTACCAGAAGACATTGCTTCAACTTATCTTCTTCCTTCTCAAAGGACTCCTCATCTGAGCAATTACGTTCAATGCATAAATATTGACTAAAAGGAATGGAATTTATAAAAGAGCTTGGATGAAAGCTTTTAGCATATAAAATAGTATTACCTGCAGTAGACGTGTGATAAAGATCGCTACGTAAGATGCCATCTTCATTTTTATAAATCTAGACAACCAGAAAGGAAATTGTTTTACTGTCAAAAGACATAGTAAACTCTAGATGGAGGTCTTTAACACCAATTTTATCCAAAAATTATTTTAACTCAAAAGTCAAACCCTCCCATATCATAAACACATCATCAATGTATCTATACTAGAGATGAGCGAAGAAATGAAAAATTCGATTCGACTGATTCAGCGAATTCGTGGACAATATTCGATTCGAGTCGAATAAATTCGCTGTGAATTTAACTTCAAAAAGGGTGTTTCTAGGCTTCAGAGAGACTTAATATTAGTGCAGAACACTGTACCTTTAATTTAAATGCCCTTGGAGTCTGCTGGGGAAGAGAAATAATACTGTCAGTCAGTATTCAGTATGACATGCAGATGAGTGCCGTCGATCTTAGAATCACCGCAAACTTCACTCATTTGGGCAGTCACGGGGCCAAAACCAGAGTGTGGAGCCACAGTGTGGCGGTGGAGGCAGCAGCAATGGGAGGCCATACAGCACCCTATGACAAAAATGGAAACCACCAGCAGTGTGAGGAGACCTGAAAGTGGCACATGGCAGAGTGTGGCGATAGAAACAGCAGCAATGGGAGGCCATACAGGGACCCATGACACACTCTGGACCTGGCAGCAGCATGAGGAGGCGGTACAGGGGCCCATGACAGATTACGGGCCTGGCAGCAGCATGAGGAGTCGGTACGGGGGCCCATGGCATATTACGGGCCTGGCAGCAGCAATGGGAGGCCGTACAGGGACCCATGACACACTCTGGACCTGGCAGCAGCATGAGGAGGCGGTACAGGGGCCCATGACAGATTACGGGCCTGGCAGCAGCATGAGGAGTCGGTACGGGGGCCCATGGCATATTACGGGCCTGGCAGCAGCAATGGGAGGCCGTACAGGGACCCATGACACACTCTGGACCTGGCAGCAGCATGGGGAGGCGGTACAGGGGCCCATGACAGATTACGGGCCTGGCAGCAGCATGAGGAGTCGGTACGGGGGCCCATGACACACTCTGGACCTGGCAGCAGCATGAGGAGGCGGTACAGGGGCGCATGACAGATTACGAGCCTGGCAGCAGCAACTTGGACAGGAGGACGTTCAGCTTCTGCACCGTCGGGTGCGTGCTCGCAAACTGTTGTCTCTTGGAAACGGATTCCAAGAAAGACTGCTGACGGAATCCGTGAAGAGGAGTAGCAGGAGAAGGAGCATCTGAACGAGCGGAATATGCCAACAAGCGACAACAGGGGCCCATGTCAGATTACGGGCCTGGCAGCAGCATGAGGAGTCGGTACGGGGGCCCATGGCAGATTAGGGGCCTGGCAGCAGCTATGGGAGGCCCGTAATCTGCCAGCACCCTATGACAAAAAATGGAACCCACCAGCAGTGTGAGGAGACCTGAAAGTGGCACATGGCAGAGTGTGGCGATGGAGACAGCAGCAATGGGAGGCCGTACAGGGACCCATGAGAGACTCTGGACTTGGCAGCAGCATGAGGAGGCGGTATAGGGGCCCATGGCAGATTAGGGGCCTGGCAGCAGCTATGGGAGGCCCGTAATCTGCCAGCACCCTATGACAAAAAATGGAACACACCAGCAGTGTGAGGAGACCTGAAAGTGGCACATGTTTGGGGCATGATTCATGGCGGATTTAGTCAGTTGTGTCAGGAACTGGTGGTTTGAAATCCAGACTAATCCACGCCTGATTCATTTTCACAAACGTGAGTCTCTCCACACTTTGGGTGGACAGTCGTGTCCTCCGCGGAGTTGCAATACCTCCTGCCGCACTAAACACGCGCTCCGATGCCACGCTACTGGCCGGGCATGACAGCCTTTCAAGGGCAAATTCAGCTAGTTGGGGCCAAAGGTCAAGTTTCGTTGCCCAGTAGTCAAGGGGATTGTCTACCTCGGTTGGCAGGGTGCTGTCCAAGTAGGCCTAAGCCTGTTGTTTGAGGTCCTGCTCCAGGTCCACCTGATGCTGCTGCTGCTGCTGCTGCGGCTGGTTAGTAGTTTCCTCACTGCGCTGGTGAAGAAAGCTACTCATCATCGACTGCAGACTGAGGCAGCCGCTGCTGGTGGAGCTGCCACTGCTCCTACCACCCCACCCCTCCCCTGCTGCCATGGCAGCGGAACGCGAGCGCACAGGGCCCACAGTGTCTGAGGATGGACGTTGGCGCAGACAGGCAGAGACCAGCTGACTACATAGGTGGTTTTTATAGTACGTTATTTTGGCCTCCCTCTCAGCAGGTGTGAAAAAGGCCACCATTTTTGAACGGTAGCGAGGGTCCAACAAGGTGGACAGCCAAAAGTCATCCCTCTGTCTGATGGTTATTATTCGGCTGTCGCTACGCAAGCAAGCGAGCATGCTATGGGCCATTTGTGCCAAGGAATGCGAGGGACTCCCTGCCTCCATCTCCACAGCATACTGCCACGGTGCGTCTGGGTCCTCTGTCTCCTCTTCCTCCTCCTCTACCAGATGCTCCTGCTCCTCCACTCCTGTCCGCTGAATGGAAAAACCACCCATTTCACTCAATAATTCCTGAGCACCAATGTCCTCCTCTACCTCCTCCTCTTCTTCCTGTCCTGCCCCCACAGGGGTCATGTGGCGTTGAGATCTGTGCGCCACGTCTACCGCACCCTGACCAGCCATTGTTAACAGCATTTGTTCCAGGACGTGCAACAGAGGAATGACGTCGTTCATCCCATAGTCCTGCCGACTCACGAATAGCGTGGCCTCCTCAAAGGGCCTGAGCAAGCGCAGGTGTCACGCATGAGCTGCCAATGGCTGACATCTAAGTTACACAGGGAGTACCTTTATCCGCTTTTAACATCAGGAAATCTGTGATGGCCTTTTGCTGTTCGTAAAGGCGGTCTAACATATGTAGGGTTGAATTCCACCTTGTTGCAACGTCACAGCATGAGGAGTCGGTTTAGGGGCCCATGGCAGATTAGGGGCCTGGCAGCAGCTATGGGAGGCCCGTAATCTGCCAGCACCCTATGTCAAAAAATTCAACACACCAGCAGTGTGAGGAGACCTGAAAGTGGCACATGGCATGAGAGACTGTGGACCTGGCAGCAGCATGAGGAGGCGGTATAGGGGCCCATGACAGACTCTGGACTTGGCAGCAGCATGAGTAGGCGGTATATAGAGGCCTATGGCAGATTAGGGGCCTGGCAGCAGCTATAGGAGGCCCGTAATCTGCCAGCACCCTATGTCAAAAAATTCAACACACCAGCAGTGTGTGAGGAGACCTGAAAGTGGCACATGGCAGAGTGTGGCGATGGAGACAGCAGCAATGGGAGGCCGTACAGGGACCCATGAGAGACTCTGGATCTGGCAGCAGCATGAGGAGGTGGTATATAGGGGCCCATGGCAGATTAGGGGCCTGGCAGCAGCTATAGGAGGCCCGTAATCTGCCAGCACACTATGTCAAAAAATTCTACACACCAGCAGTGTGTGAGGAGACCTGAAAGTGGCACATGGCAGAGTGTGGCGATGGAGACAGCAGCAATGGGAGGCCGTATAGGGACCCATGAGAGACTCTGGACTTGGCAGCAGCATGAGGAGGCGGTATATAGGGGCCCATGGCAGATTAGGGGCCTGGCAGCAGCTATGGGAGGCCCGTAATCTGCCAGCACCCTATGTCAAAAAATTGAAAACACAAGCAGTGTGAAGAGACCTGAATGTGGCACATGGCAGAGTGTGGCGATGTAGACAGCAGCAATGGGAGGCCGTATAGGGACCCATGAGAGACTCTGGACTTGGCAGCAGCATGAGGAGGCGGTATATACGGGCCCATGGCAGATTAGGGGCCTGGCAGCAGCTATGGGAGGCCCGTAATCTGCCAGCACCCTATGTCAAAAAATTGAAAACACAAGCAGTGTGAAGAGACCTGAATGTGGCACATGGCAGAGTGTGGCGATGGAGACAGCAGCAATGGGAGGCCGTACAGGGACCCATGAGAGACTCTGGACCTGGCAGCAGCATGAGGAGGCGGTATATAGGGGCCCATGGCAGATTAGGGGCCTGGCAGCAGCTATAGGAGGCCCGTAATCTGCCAGCACCCTATGTCAAAAAATTCTACACACCAGCAGTGTGTGAGGAGACCTGAAAGTGGCACATGGCAGAGTGTGGCGATGGAGACAGCAGCAATGGGAGGCCGTACAGGGACCCATGAGAGACTCTGGACCTGGCAGCAGCATGAGGAGGCGGTATATAGGGGCCCATGGCAGATTAGGGGCCTAGCAGCAGCTATAGGAGGCCCGTAATCTGCCAGCACCCTATGTCAAAAAATTTTACACACCAGCAGTGTGAGGAGACCTGAAAGTGGCACATGGCAGAGTGTGGCGATGGAGACAGCAGCAATGGGAGGCCGTACAGGGACCCATGAGAGACTCTGGACTTGGCAGCAGCATGAGGAGGCGGTATATAGGGGCCCATGGCAGATTAGGGGCCTGGCAGCAGCTATGGGAGGCCCGTAATCTGCCAGCACCCTATGACAAAAAATGGAACACACCAGCAGTGTGTGAGGAGACCTGAAAGTGGCACATGTTTGAGGCATGATTCATGGCGGATTTAGTCAGTTGTGTCAGGAACTGGTGGTTTGAAATCCAGACTAATCCACGCCTGATTCATTTTCACAAACGTGAGTCTCTCCACACTTTGGGTGGACAGTCGTGTCCTCCGCGGAGTTACAATACCTCCTGCCGCACTAAACACGCGCTCCGATGCCACGCTACTGGCCGGGCATGACAGCCTTTCAAGGGCAAATTCAGCTAGTTGGGGCCAAAGGTCAAGTTTCGTTGCCCAGTAGTCAAGGGGATTGTCTACCTCGGTTGGCAGGGTGCTGTCCAAGTAGGCCCAAGCCTGTTGTTTGAGGTCCTGCTCCAGGTCCACCTGATGCTGCTGCTGCTGCTGCTGCGGCTGGTTAGTAGTTTCCTCACTGCGCTGGTGAAGAAAGCTACTCATCATCGACTGCAGACTGAGGCAGCCGCTGCTGGTGGAGCTGCCACTGCTCCTACCACCCCACCCCTCCCCTGCTGCCATGGCAGCGGAACGCGAGCGCACAGGGCCCACAGTGTCTGAGGATGGACGTTGGCGCACAAAGGCAGAGACCAACTGACTACATAGGTGGTTTTTATAGTACGTTATTTTGGCCTCCCTCTCAGCAGGTGTGAAAAAGGCCACCATTTTTGAACGGTAGCGAGGGTCCAACAAGGTGGACAGCCAAAAGTCATCCCTCTGTCTGATGGTTATTATTCGGCTGTCGCTACGCAAGCAAGCGAGCATGCTATGGGCCATTTGTGCCAAGGAATGCGAGGGACTCCCTGCCTCCATCTCCACAGCATACTGCCACGGTGCGTCTGGGTCCTCTGTCTCCTCCTCCTCCTCCTCCTCTACCAGATGCTCCTGCTCCTCCACTCCTGTCCGCTGAGTGGAAAAACCACCCGTTTCACTCAATAATTCCTGAGCACAAATGTCCTCCTCTACCTCCTCCTCTTCTTCCTGTCCTGCCCCCACAGGGGTCATGTGGCGTTGAGATCTGTGCGCCACGTCTACCGCACCCTGACCAACCATTGTTAACAGCATTTGTTCAAGGACGTGCAACAGAGGAATGACGTCGTTCATCCCATAGTCCTGCCGACTCACGAATAGCGTGGCCTCCTCAAAGGGCCTGAGCAAGCGGCAGGTGTCACGCATGAGCTGCCAATGACTGACATCGAAGTTACACAGGGGAGTACCTTTATCCGCTTGTAACATCAGGAAATCGGTGATGGCCTTTCGCTGCTCGTAAAGGCGGTCTAACATGTGTAGGGTTGAATTCCACCTTGTTGCAACGTCGCAGATCAGGCGATGATGTGGAATTCCGTTCTGCCGCTGCAGCTCAAGGAGGGTGTGCTTTGCGGTGTAGGAATGGCTGAAATGCATGCAAAGTTTACGTGACATTTTAAGGATGTCTTGCAGTGGGATGGTGGATTTTAGGAACCGCTTGACAACCAGATTGAACACGTGAGCCTTGCATGGCGCATGGCACAACCTTCCTTGACGCAGAGCAGACACCATGTTCTTTCCGTTGTCGGTCAACATGGTTCCGATTTTCAGTTTGCGCGGAGACAGCCATCTGTCGATTTCTCTGTTCATTACACTCAGAAGTTCCTCCCCTGTGTGACTACGTTCGCCAAGGCATACCAGGTGCAGAACAGCGTGACACCGTTGCGCCCTGCACATGTGATATGCCGGTCGGGTAATGGGACTTGGCACGGGGGTGGCGGCTGAGGACACGGCGGAAGAAGAGGTGGTAGAGGCGGACATCTTTGCCGGACCAAGGACGTGCAAACGTGGAGGCAAAAGCGGCGTGACCTGTCCAAGTTGCTGGTGCGGCTGTGACGGCACCACGTTCACCCAGTGGGCCGTAAATGACATGTACTGTCCCTGACCGTAGTTACAGCTCCACACGTCGGCGCTGCCGTGCACTTTGGCAGAGACCGACATGCTCAAAGACTGGCCCACCATGTCTTCTACATGTGAATGCAGGGCTGGCACTGCCTTTTTGGCGAAGAAATGACGGCTTGGCACTCTCCACCGCGGCGCGGCACAAGCCATCATTTCTCTGAAAGGTGCTGAGTCCACCACTTGGAAAGGGAGGGACTGCAGCACCAGCAACTTGGACAGGAGGACGTTCAGCTTTTGCACCGTCGGGTGCGTGCTCGCAAACTGTTGTCTCTTGGAAACGGATTCCAAGAAAGACTGCTGACGGAATCCGTGAAGAGGAGTAGCAGGAGAAGGAGCATCTGAACGAGCGGAAGATGCCAACGAGCGACAACTCCCCTCAGCAGAGGTGTTGGAGCCTTGACTGGCTGATGGAGGGCGATTGACGTCGGGTGACGGAGCAAGTAACGGAGCGGGTGATGGAGCGGGGGCTGGGGCGGGCAGAACCGCCGTATCTTTATCACGGTTTTCCCAGGCCACCAAATGGCGACGCTGCATATGCTGCCGCAACGCTGTAGTCCCAACATGGGCCCCCTGGCCACGCTTGACTTTCTGGCCACATAGTCGACATACGGCTACGTTTACTTCCTCGGGCGGCTTGACGAAAAATTGCCACACCGCCGAGTAGGAAACTTTGCCCCCGATACTCCTCACTGGCTGACTGCTGCTTCCTCCGTGCACACCGGCACCACTACTGGCCGTGGTGGTAGGCTGCAGTGGAGCTGGTGCTCTACTCCGTGGCCGTTTGGCTCCACTGACACTGCTTCCACTGACACTGCTGCGACCCTGCTGCTGTCTCCTGGGCAACCCACCGACTGTTTCGCTCACTGCCAAGCTGCCACCCTCTTCTCCTGATGATGCGGAAGAAATTGCCTGATGACGACGAGGCTGCCAAGTGCGATCAACCTCCTCATCATCAAGTAGGGTCTCCGCCTCACTACTAGCCCCCTCGGCTGCGTCTGGGTCAGGAGACAGACCTGTCTCTAGACCGGCTACCGGGCCACTCTCCTCGCCACTACTTCTTCGCCTGGCTGCTGAAAAGGCGGATGTCTCCCCCCGTTCCTGACCGCCCTCTGTTAGCTCTTCCTCACTGTACAGTGGGGCTGAGCCCACAGCATGCGATACTTCGCTTGGTGAGGGAACACCAAAGGACAGGGGCAGGTAGAGGACACGTGATTTCAGTGGGCTTGGTCCCGGGCCATGCCAACTAACGGTTGTGTCTGACGTACCCACCGACCGTTGGCTGTAGGTGTCAGAGGTGACCTGGGAAGAGGAAGACGACCGAGCCAACCAATCGATGATGGCAGGGTTGTCGGTGGAGGCACGACCGCTGGATGACACCGGGAGCACTGGCCTCTGGCTGCGACTAGTGCTGCCTCGACCCCTTCCTCTGCTGCCACGTCTGCTCGCTCCTAAAACATTGCCTCCTCTGCCACTCCTCTGCATGTTGTCTGACATACTCTTTAATTCAACGATTCTGTGTCCCTGAGTAACAATTCTGTGTCCCTGAGTAACAATTCTGTGTCTGTCCCTGAGTAACAATTCGGTGGCCCTAAGTAACGGTTCTGTGTCCCTCAGTAACAATTCTGTGTCCCTCAGTAACAATTCTGTGTCTGTCCCTGAGTAACAATTATGTGGCCCTAAGTAACGTTTCTGTGGCCCTCAGTAACAATTCTGTGTCCCCCTGATTAACGTTTATGTGGCCCTAAGTAACGGTTCTGTGGCCCTCAGTAACGGTTCTGTGGCCCTCAGTAACGGTTCTGTGGCCCTCAGTAACAATTCTGTGTCCCTGATTAACGTTTCTGTGGCCCTAAGTAACGGTTCTGTGGCCCTCAGTAACAATTCTGTGTCCCTGATTAACGTTTATGTGGCCCTAAGTAACGGTTCTGTGGCCCTCAGTAACAATTCTGTGTCCCTCAGTAACAATTCTGTGTCTGTCCCTGATTAACGTTTACGTGGCCCTAAGTAACGGTTCTGTGGCCCTCAATAACAATTCTGTGTCCCTGATTAACGTTTCTGTGGCCCTAAGTAACGGTTCTGTGGCCCTCAGTAAAAATTCTGTGTCCCTCAAGAAACAATTCTGTGTCTGTCCGTGAGTAACAATTCTGTGGCCCTAAGTAACGGTTCTGTGGCCCTAAGTAACAATTCTGTGTCCCTGATTAACGTTTATGTGGCCCTAAGTAACGGTTCTGTGGCCCTCAGTAACAATTCTGTGTCCCTGATTAACGTTTATGTGGCCCTAAGTAACGGTTCTGTGGCCCTCAGTAACAATTCTGTGTACCTCAGTAACAATTCTGTGTCTGTCCCTGATTAACGTTTACGTGGCCCTAAGTAACGGTTCTGTGGCCCTCAGTAACAATTCTGTGTACCTCAGTAACAATTCTGTGTCTGTCCCTGATTAACGTTTACGTGGCCCTAAGTAACGGTTCTGTGGCCCTCAGTAACAATTCTGTGTCCCTGAGTAACAATTCTGTGGCCCTAAGTAACGGTTCTGTGGCCATCAGTAACAATTCTGTGTCCCTGTGTAACAATTCTGTGTCTGTGCGAGTAACAATTCTGTGGCCCTAAGTAACAGTTCTGTGGCCCTCAGTAACAGTTCTGTGTCCCTGAGTAACAATTCTGTGTCTGTGCGAGTAACAATTCTGTGGCCCTAAGTAACAGTTCTGTGGCCCTCAGTAACAATTCTGTGTCCCTGAGTAACAATTCTGTGGCCCTAAGTAACGGTTCTGTCGCTCTCAGTAACAATTCTGTGTCCCTGTGTAACAATTCTGTGTCTGTGCGAGTAACAATTCTGTGGCCCTAAGTAACAGTTCTGTGGCCCTCAGTAACAGTTCTGTGTCCCTGAGTAACAATTCTGTGTCTGTGCGAGTAACAATTCTGTGGCCCTAAGTAACAGTTCTGTGGCCCTCAGTAACAATTCTGTGTCCCTGAGTAACAATTCTGTGGCCCTAAGTAACGGTTCTGTGGCCCTCAGTAACAATTCTGTGTCCCTGTGTAACAATTCTGTGTCTGTGCGAGTAACAATTCTGTGGCCCTAAGTAACGGTTCTGTGGCCCTCAGTAACAATTCTGTGTCCCTGAGTAACAATTCTGTGTCTGTGCGAGTAACAATTCTGTGGCCCTAAGTAACAGTTCTGTGGCCCTCAGTAACAATTCTGTGGCCCTAAGTAACGGTTCTGTGGCTCTCAGTAACAATTCTGTGTCCCTGTGTAACAATTCTGTGTCTGTGCGAGTAACAATTCTGTGGCCCTAAGTAACAGTTCTGTGGCCCTCAGTAACAGTTCTGTGTCCCTGAGTAACAATTCTGTGTCTGTGCGAGTAACAATTCTGTGGCCCTAAGTAACGGTTCTGTGGCCCTCAGTAACAATTCTGTGTCCCTGTGTAACAATTCTGTGTCTGTGCGAGTAACAATTCTGTGGCCCTAAGTAACGGTTATGTGGCCCTCAGTAACAATTCTGTGTCCCTGAGTAACAATTCTGTGTCTGTGCGAGTAACAATTCTGTGGCCCTAAGTAACAGTTCTGTGGCCCTCAGTAACAATTCTGTGTCCCTGAGTAACAATTCTGTGGCCCTAAGTAACGGTTCTGTGGCTCTCAGTAACAATTCTGTGTCCCTGTGTAACAATTCTGTGTCTGTGCGAGTAACAATTCTGTGGCCCTAAGTAACAGTTCTGTGGCCCTCAGTAACAGTTCTGTTTCCCTGAGTAACAATTCTGTGTCTGTGCGAGTAACAATTCTGTGGCCCTAAGTAACAGTTCTGTGGCCCTCAGTAACAATTCTGTGTCCCTGAGTAATAATTCTGTGGCCCTAAGTAACGGTTCTGTGGCCCTCAGTAACAATTCTGTGTCCCTGTGTAACAATTCTGTGTCTGTGCGAGTAACAATTCTGTGGCCCTAAGTAACGGTTCTGTGGCCCTCAGTAACAATTCTGTGTCCTTGAGTAACAATTCTGTGTCTGTGCGAGTAACAATTCTGTGGCCCTAAGTAACAGTTCTGTGGCCCTCAGTAACAATTCTGTGTCCCTGAGTAACAATTCTGTGGCCCTAAGTAACGGTTCTGTGGCTCTCAGTAACAATTCTGTGTCCCTGTGTAACAATTCTGTGTCTGTGCGAGTAACAATTCTGTGGCCCTAAGTAACAGTTCTGTGGCCCTCAGTAACAGTTCTGTGTCCCTGAGTAACAATTCTGTGTCTGTGCGAGTAACAATTCTGTGGCCCTAAGTAACAGTTCTGTGGCCCTCAGTAACAATTCTGTGTCCCTGAGTAACAATTCTGTGGCCCTAAGTAACGGTTCTGTGGCCCTCAGTAACAATTCTGTGTCCCTGTGTAACAATTCTGTGTCTGTGCGAGTAACAATTCTGTGGCCCTAAGTAACGGTTCTGTGGCCCTCAGTAACAATTCTGTGTCCCTGAGTAACAATTCTGTGTCTGTGCGAGTAACAATTCTGTGGCCCTAAGTAACAGTTCTGTGGCCCTCAGTAACAATTCTGTGTCTGTCCCTGAGTAACAATTCTGTGGCCCTAACTAAAGTTTCTGTGGCCCTAAGTAACAGTTCTGTGGCCCTCAGTAACAATTCTGTGTCTGTCCCTGAGTAACAATTCTGTGGCCCTAACTAAAGTTTCTGTGGCCCTAAGTAACAATTCTCTGGCACTCAGTAACAATTCTGTCTGTCCCTGAGTAACAATTCTGTGGCCCTAATAACGTTTCTGTGGCCTTAAGTAACAGTTCTGTGGCCCTCAGTAACAATTCTGTGTCTGTCCCTGAGTAACAATTCTGTGGCCCTAACTAAAGTTTCTGTGGCCCTAAGTAACAATTCTCTGGCACTCAGTACCAATTCTGTCTGTCCCTGAGTAACAATTCTGTGGCCCTAATAACGTTTCTGTGGCCCTAAGTAACAATTCTCTGGCACTCAGTAACAATTCTGTCTGTCCCTGAGTAAGAATTCTGTGGCCCTAACTAGCGTTTCTTTGTCCCTAAGTAACGATTCTGTGGCCCTCACTAACAATTCTGTGTCCCTGAGTAATGGTTCTCTGTCCCTAAGTATCGTTTCTCTGTCCCCAAGTATCGTTTCTGTGGCCCTAACTGTCCCTAATACAGAGCGGTCTGCCTCTGTTCAATGACTGCAGGCAAATGAAGAATTCCAAAATGGCCGCTATTTATAGCTCGACCATTACACAGTGCTGGCTGGCTGGCTGCTGATTGGCGGATGCGATCACATGTCATTGAGGAATGCATTATGGGTCAGCGTGCCTTGTCTGCGCGCCTTCCCAGACATCCCCGCTCCGTCGCCGCACATGTCCGCCGCCATTTTCGGAAAAATTTCGATTCGCGCGTCCGAAGTAGGCTATTTTTCGGATTCGGCGCGAATCTAAATTTTTCCGATATTCGACTCGAATTCCACTTCGGCTACTTCGATTCGCTCATCTCTAATCTATACCATAGCGAAATCAATTCAACATAGGAGCCAATTCAGAAGTGTCCTTTGGGGGAGTGGGAACATATCCTTATGGACACTATTGAATTGGCTCCCTATGTTGCTGCAGCAAAGTTTGTTTTTTTTTTTCATTTTTTTGATAGGATTTTTTTTTAAATCAGAGGTTTATTAGAAGCCTGGGATGAGTCAGTCTGGGAGTGAGGCAGTGAGGTTACCTCAGAACAGGCTGGGAGGCTCTACACGTCAGACCTTCTAGAAACTGCTGGACATTTCTAGAAGAGGGGGGGAGGTCTGTATTTGAATATCTGAGGGAACCTGGCCAATCCCCAGGCAGAAGGCTTAGCATGGTGGCTAGGACAGCCCTTATATGTGAGAGATCCTGGACAGTAGGGGAGTCAGGTGGAAGATGGATTTAAGGAAGGTGCTGGTGTGTGGAGCCTGGGAGGGGGCCCCAGTGGAGGGGGGGCTACCTAGAAACTGGATCTGGACAGAAGGATCTCCACTGCCCTACAGTCTACTTAGAGGAGATAGCCTGCTAGCAGGAAAGGAGCCAGCCCAGTGTAAGGCCTGAAAGAGGCTGCAACCCATTATGCTTCAGGACAGGACAGTGCGAGTACTTCTACACCCCCTGGGCCACAGAAGAGAGAGGACAGTCAGGTGCAATACCCAACTAGTTCTCGCTTGGGAGTACATCGCTCTAGCTCTTGGAATCCCTTGCCCAGGGTTTTCCTCAGGACAACTGGGTGGATGAGGAGAGTTTCATCTGGGGTCTGGGGAGATCCACCAAAGGGGACTTAGAGCTCCTTACTAAAACTGTTCCTGATTTTTGTCAACATTTTTGCATATTTTGTTGCTAAGAAGATGTCCTCAAAGTTCTACAGTTTCTTGGGCATCCCGTATGCCCCTATACCCCATCCAATTTGTTAACCCCTAATAAAAACCACAAAAACAAGCTAAAATGCATGTTGCCTAGCCATAAAGAGCTTAGGAGCACACAGCAAAAATCCACCGGCCCTCAAGAGGTAGCTACATATATATATATTTCAACCAATATAAATCTACCCTCCAAAATTACAATTCCTGCCTCCACACTGCCAAGCAGACCTATTTTATTCCAAACAAACTAAAAAAATCCCAGCGCCAATCAAAGAAAGTATACAATTATGCAGCTGTGCACCAGTGAAAACCACCAATAATAAATAACACAAAAAACAGCGCAAAAATTAAATAAATAAAAATAATCACAAATAAATAAATGTCCGTGCAAAAATATATATATAATATTTCAAACATAAGTCCTTATTTTCCCAAAAGGATTTTCAAAACAATGTTCCAAAATGTGCTTCCACCTAATCACCACGTGAAAAATAATATTTACCGCACTCACCAGATGGAGGTGAGTAATAAGCCTCATAGGATATAAGGGATCCTATAGCCCCTCAGGAGGAACTCAAATTGCCTTCACCCTGCTTAGATACAGCAATCGACTCCACTCTACTTCTCCATGGAATCCTCAATAGTGTGCAAGGAAAGAAAGGCTACATAGTGTAATACTGCCACTCAATACCATATAAATTGATAGAATAAGGACACTCACATGTTTCAATAAAATAACAGGCCTTGTTTAATAGCCTCAAAGGCTTCAAAGGAACAAGTTTCCAAATTGTAAATATAGGGATCTCACGCTTTAAGGATCACTGTAGAGGATGACCAGCTTTCCACCTCAAAAATGGCTGCTTGAACCGCAAAAGTCGGCGTGCGTTCCAAATACCGGAAGTGACGTAGGCCAAGAAGACGGCAGACCGGAAGTTCGTCAACGCGTTTCGCCCCACCCACAGGGCGTTTTCAAGACCATTTTATAGACCTATTTTATTACTCTCATTACCAGCTTATCATCCAGCCCCCATCAACTCTTCTCTACCTTCAACTCTCTACTTTGTCCTCCACTGTCTCTACCCACTACTTCACTCCCAAGAGATTGCCAGTCACTTAAAAATAAGATTGATACAATTTGTGATGAGATCTTTGCTATACAGATATCTCTCCCACCTACCACTCCACATCTATATGTACACTTATTACTTGGCTCATTTAACCCCGCTAATATAGATGAGGTTGCTAAACACTTTTCTAACACCCACTTAACCATCTGTCCTCTGTGCCCTGTTCCCTCACAAATTCTCCAGTCACCCTCTGGCTCTATCCGACACTCTCTAACCCACATCTTCAATCTCTCCCTCTCTTTTGGCATCTTCCCTAACTCTATAAAACTCTATAAAACATGCAGTAGTCAACTTCATACTTAAAAAGCCCTCACTGAACCTTAACAAACTACTGTCCATTTCCTTGCTTCCCTTTTCCTCCACACTCCTTGAACATCTGGTCTACAACCGAATGAGAGACTATCTCACTTAAAATAACCTTCTTGATCCCCTTCAGTCTGTATTTCACCCTCAACGTTTTGCCCTCCTAAAATTTACAAATGATCTATAAATGGCTAAAACTAATGGACACTATTCTGTACTCCTACTCTTGGACCACTCTGCTGCCTTTGACACAGTGGACCACCCCCTTCTCCTAAAAAATCTACACTCCTTTGATTTCCGTGAATCTACTCTTCATCCTGCTTATATAACCGTACCTTCAGTGTCACCCACAATTTTACTTCTTCCTCTCCTCTTCCTTTTTTTTATCGGGGTCCCCCAAGGTTCTCTTCTTGGACCTCCCTTATTCTCATTCTACACCTCCTCTCTGGGTCAGCTGATAACCTCCCATGGATTCCAATACTATTTCTACACTGATAACACTCAAATCTGTCTCTCTAACCCATAAGCTCAATCCATCAGTCTCCACATGCATCACTAATTTGCCAATAGACATGCCAACAGACATATCAGCCTGGATGTCACAACACTTCCTCAAACTCAATGTATCCATAATATTTCCTCCCCGACATGCCTCTTCCCATGACTTCTCTGTCAAGATTGATGGCACAACTGTCAATCTGTAAGGGACCGCCCGGCGGTACCACTAGCACCCCACTGATCGGATGTTCCCAGCGCACGGAGTCTAAGCCCCAGGGTACTTGTTCACCAGGGCCCCTGATGGTGGGGATGGACTTGGAGTACCCCAGGACCAGGTCGTGACTACTGAGGACACCCGTCAGTGGTAGCGGTATTCGCCAGGGGCTCCCACGGGAGAGAGCCAGGTATGAGGAGGTCTGGAGACCCCGTAGAGAGGGACGGATGGATGGATGGATGGATGGCTGAGCAGGAGCAGGGTCATACAAGCCGGGTCGGTAACTATGGGGACGGTGCGGTACAAAGCAGCGGGCAGAGAATAGTCGGGTCACACGCCAGGTCAGCAACAGCAGGTCAGATCCAATAGGGGGCATTCAGGAGAGAGGTCAGGCAAGCAAGGGTCAAAACAGGAGAAAACAGCAAGGTCAGGGCACAATCCGGGTCAGCAACTTACTTTAAACAGGTTCACAGGTTCACAGGATACAAAAGACCAAAAGGCACTGAATGACAGCTCAGGGCCGTTTAAATATCCCGCCCTGCGCTGTCATTGGTGCCAGGCGCGCGCCCGCGGTCACTACTGCGCATGCGCGAACCTGACTGCCGCGGTCGGCCAAGTCCCGGCGCTCGCGTACAGGGAGGTGTACTGCGCCTGCGCCGAGCCCAGCGGCGCGACGGTCTCCGACACAATCTGTCCCAACATGCCAAGGTGCTAGTTGTCACCTCAAACTACACAACATCTCCAGAATACACCCCTTCCTAACCAATGACACCCCCAAGTTTCTAGTTCAGTTCCTGGTCATCTCTCGACTCGACTACTGCAAACCCTTATTGGCTTATTGTTACATAGGCTTTCCTTTCTTCAGTCCATCATGAATGTTGCTTCCACACTCATCCAACTTACCAACCATTCAGTGTCTGCTACTTCTCTCTGCTAGTCCCTCCAATGGTTTCCACTCACCCAACAAATTAAATTCAAAATACTAATATACTAACAACAACTTAAAAAAGCCATCCATAACTTGGTCCCCAGCTACATCACTAACCTAGTCTCAAAATACCAACCAAATCATTCTCTTCATTTCTCCCAAGACCTCCTGCATTCTAGTTCCCTTGTAGCTTCCTCTAATGCTTGCCTCCAGGACTTTTCCGGAGCATCTTCCATCCTAAGAAATTCTCTACCCCAGTCTTCCCAGCTGTCTCCTATTCTGTCTACTTTTTGATGATCACTGAAAACCCTTCTTTTCAGAGAAGCCTATCCTAACAACTGTACTTTTATTTTCTCCATCAGCTCACCCCCCAAAGTTATAGCCTCTTGTATCACTTGATCCTTCCTTTTAGATGGTAAGTGCTAATGAGCAGAGCCCTCTGATTCCTCCTGTATTGATTTGTATTGTAATTGTACTGTCTGCCCTCACATTGTAAAGCTCTGTGTAAAGAGTTGGCGCCATATAAAGCCTGTATAATAATCTATGTGTGTATATATATATATCACACATCATTTTCTAGGCATGTTGGCTATGGTTACCTGGCTCCTGAGATTTCTCCTGCCAGCTATATTAGATCTGTTTGAAACACATCAGAAAACCACTTGCATAAATGCAATAGATAGAAATTAAAAAAAAAAGTTTAACAAGAAGCAAAGAACAACCTGTCTTGTTCATTCTAATAAATAATATTAAAAAGATTAATGTAAAATCAATTTTCTTCTGTTATTCTATTTATCTAGATTTATCTATGGGAGGAAACAGCATGTTAGTGACCTTTCAGCTATCTAAACAGACATTAATGAATTGAGTGTTTTAACACTTATCATATAATTTATAACTTTAATAAGAAAACTTAGTGGTGCTTGAAATTGGCAAATGCTAACTCACAGATTGTAGCATCTTAGTAAAACAAAGATGGTAAAACAGGAAGTACAACAAAGTTATCAAGAAGCTGTGGAGTATCCAAATTCCAAAGTATTAATGTACTTAATTTCTTTAAAGGGGACCTTTACCTGAATTTATCAATGGTATTGTTAGACTGTCTCCAAACTAATCTTGATATATACAGTTGTGTCCAAAATTATTCAACCCCCACTGAAATTGAGTGTTTTGGCCAGTTTGACATTGCTTTTGATCATTCAGTCATCTTGCTTACATTTACATTAAAGAGGCACTTGTAGGTCAGACAAATATAACATAACAGTTATAATGAAATAACCACAAATGTCTTTTCTGTGCTCACAGCATTATCAGTTTTATTCAACCCCCAAGTGACATTCAATCTTAGTACTTAGTACAGCATCCTTTTACAGTTATAACAGCTTTTAAACGTGAAGCATAGCTTGACACAAGTGTCTTGCAGCGATCTACGGGTATCTTCGCCCATTCTTCATGGGCAAAGGCCTCCAGTTCAGTCACATTCTTAGGCTTGCGCACTGCAACTGCTTTCTTTAAGTCCCACCAGAGGTTCTCAATCGGATTTAAGTCTGGTGACTGCGATGGCCACTCCAAAATGTTCCAGCCTTTCCTCTGCAACCATGCTCTAGTGGACTTGGAGGTATGCTTGGGATCATTGTCCTGTTGAAAGGTCCAACGTCTCCCAAGCCTCAGGTGTGTGACGTACTGCATCACGTTTCCATCCAATATCTCCTGGTACTGAAGAGAATTCATGGTACCTTGCACACGCTGAAGCTTCCCTGTACCTGCAGAAGCAAAACAGCCCCAAAGCATGATTGACCCTCCACCATGCTTCACAGTAGGCAAGGTGTTCTTTTCATCATAGGCCTTGTTCTTCCTCCTCCAAACATAGCGTTGATCCATGGGCCCAAACAGTTCTAATTTTGTTTCATCAGTCCACAGAACACTATCCCACAACTTTTGTGGTTTGTCCACATGGCTTTTGGCATACTGCAGTCGACTCTTCTTATTCTTTGGAGACAGCAAGGGGGTACGCCTGGGAGTTCTGGCACGGAGGCCTTCATTACGCAGTGTGCGTCTTATTGTCTGGGCTGAAACTTCTGTACCCACATCTGACAAATCTTTTCTCAGTTCCTCAGCAGTCACACGGGGACTTCTCTCCACTCTACGCTTCAGGTAGCGCACAGCAGTCGAAGTCAGCATCTTCTTTCTGCCACGACCAGGTAGCGTTTCAACAGTGCCCTTTGCCTTGAATTTGCGAATGATGCTTCCTAAGGTGTCTCTTGGTATGTTTAACATCTTTGCAATCTTCTTATAGCCATTGCCCTTCCTGTGAAGAGAAATCACCTCTTCTCTTGTCTTCCTGGACCATTCTCTTGCCTTCACCATGTTTGTAACCACACCAGTAAATGTCTAGAAGGAGCTGAGTATCACAGTCATTTTAAAGCTGCCTAATTGGTGCTTATTATGCTTGATTGCTGCTCGGTGACATCCACAGGTGTTTTCAATACCTGATGGAAAGCACCTGTATGAACCTCTGTTCTTCAGAGTGGTAGTCTTTAAGGGGTTGAATAATTGTGGCAATGAAGAAACCACATAAGAACCATTTACTACTGTATTACATAAACAATTGATGTCATTTTAGTTGCATTTGGGTAGTTACAACGTCCTTGTAGGATTTGATTCTGAATACAATTCCAAATGTACACTATAGTCCCTAAACCCCTTTACAGCATTGGGGGTTGAATAATTTTGGACACAACTGTATATATATATATATATATATTGGCAGATGCATTCTGTGCATGTTTAGTCTACATCAGCCAATTTTTCCATGTTATTGGTAACAATAAAATTATCATAACTTAGATGTAATCACCTTTTTAGTATAGTTTAGAAACTCCTACTTATATGCCAGCAGTGGCCATCATCCAAGATGTATCCACAATGTCCCATTCATCCAATTCTGTAGGCTCAAGAGTACTTGCAGACTGAAGGTGAATTATGAAAAGCAGAGTGCTGTACTTAGAGAAGTTTTTGGAAAAAGGGTACAAGAAAGCCCATATAAAGGAAGCTTATCATAAATATTGAGCCCAATACGAGGATGACCCCCTAGTATCGAACACATCTAAACTGGCTCCAAATAAGAATAATAAGTGCATGGATCAGGTTAGGTTCTGCACAAAGTAAACAAGAAAGTGTTTATAAAAGAACACCCCCATGAGTGACTTTCATGCAGCAACCATAGTACATATACATATAGAGACTTCTTTTAAAAAAAGATATACTTTATTCCATAGACATCCTTATAAAAAATACACATTTATTTAAAGGACATTAGCTCTGACAATGCTGAAGCTCCCAAGGAAGGGGAACTGCTACACATATAATTTAAAATGGACTCAAACAATAATACAAAATACTTCCTCCTAGGCATGAGAAAAACTCCCAAGAAAGGAGAGACTACCCCAACGCATTTCGATCACTCCATTTTTGATCTTCTTCATGAGACATATAATCTAGTTTACATCATATTTTCTATGATTTTATAGAGGAATATTGAGGGCAGTTTAGTGTTCCTGAGTCGCTGTCAGCCATAGGATATATATTTGACCACTCTTACTCTTTTGGTGGGTCCACACCGTTGAGGCCTTGGAATATGCAATCCCATCATGGATATTACTCAGAATCTCTCTGATCAATGTTTATATAATCTCTTTTGTAAGTAAAATTATGGTAATTGGTTTAATATCACTCACTCACCATTATGTGTATATTATCATTTATTTTTGTATGTTTATTAGAAATTCCTTCTGTATTCATGCCCCCTGAAGAAAATCAAAAATGGAGTGATCGAAATGCATCAGAGTAGGCTCCTCTTTCTTGGGAGTTTTTCTCATGCCTAGGAGGAAGTATTTTGTATTATTGTTTGAGTCTATTTTAAATTATATGTGGAGTAGTTCCCCTTCCTTGGGAGCTTCCTCCGTGTTGTGAAGAAAGTGAATTTCAGCATTGTCAAAGCTAATGTCCTTTCAATGAATGTGTATTTTTTATAAGGATGTCTATGGAATAAAGCATGTATTTTTTTTTTAAAAGAAGCTTCTATATGTATATGTACTATGGTTGCTGCATGAAAGTCCCTCATGGGGGTGTTCTTTTGTATATCCTATTTGGGATGAGCAGCTGGATACTCAACCTTCTGTTTATAACAGTAAAGTGTTTGATATACAGCAAGTCTTTCAACGCAACTGGAACATCTTGAAACAGGATCCGTTTTAGGACAATGTCTATAAGACCAGATATTGTCTTTAGAAAGCTGAGAGACCCCAGGAAAATAATTGCACCTAGCAGAGTTTGTAGGCTCTATACAGACAAGATAGAGGTGACAGTCCATGGTCCTTGATCTTAGATCAGAAGGGCAGAAGGGCAGATACAAATGTGAAGTAAAGAACTGCAGGAACTTGATTTTTTATGTTTTTATTTTATATGAGGTACTAGGAACGGAAGGAATGAAACATCAAATAAAACAGTTAATAAATTGTGGTACCTCTTATGTAGTGTATGATCTGATCTGCCCGTGTGGACTTCTTTATGTGGGTAGTACAACAAGTCACCTGAGAGTGAGATTTGGGGAACACAAACATAGTTTCAGCAATGGGAGAGATAAGGATAGCGACAAATATTATTTACAATGGAACTTCAAACAAGCCCATAGTGGCAATCCATCAGGTTTGAAGGTATTTGGGATTGAGGCTGTAAAGAGAGACCCTGACTGTGGAAGGAGGTACCATAAACTCTGCACGAAAAAGACTTATTGGACATTCACCCTGGGTTCTTTAGTCCTGAAAAGTCACTTAGGTCAAAGGTTATAAGGTACACCTTGCTGGTGCAAAGGAAATATCCCCCACACCATTACACCACCAGCCTGAACCATTGATATAAGGCAGGATAGATCCATGCTTTCTTGTTGTTTGCACCAAATTCTGACCCTACCATCTGAATGTTGTAGCAATCAGTCTGCCCGTTGTCCTCTGACCTCTGACATATACAAGGCATTTTCGTCCACACAACTGATGCTCACTGGATATTTTCTCTTTTTTGGACCATTCTCTATAAACCCTAGAGATGGTTGTGCGTGGAAATCACAGTAGATCAGCAGTTTTTGAAAATCTCAGACCAGCCCCTCTGGCACCAACAACCATGCCATGTTCAAAGTCCCTTAAATCCCCTTTCTTCTCCATCCTGGTGCTCGGTTTGAACTTCAGCAAGCCGTCTTCACCACGTCTAGATGCCTAAATGCATTAAGTTGCTGCTATGTGATTGGCTGATTAGCCAATTTGTGTTATCAAGCAATTGAACAGGTGCACCTAATAAAGTGGCCGATGAGTGTATTTATATTTGTTATACTCATTACACTGTTGCATGTACTCTCCTTTTCCTTCAGATATACACACATACAGTTGTGTTAAATAAAATAGCAGTGTGTTGAAAAAAGTGAATAAAGCTCAAAATCCTTCTAATAGCTTTTATTTCCATACACACAAATGCATTGGGAATACTACACATTCTATTCCAAATCAAAACATGAAGAAAAATATATCAAATTTGTGTTGTTCCTTTAAAAAATTTGAAGAAAAGTGAATATTAGACTGTTCAAAAAAAAAGCAGTGTTTGTATTTTTCTTTACAAACTCAAACATTCACTATATAAACTGAAAAATGTTTGAAGATTTTGCTTTCCTTTGACTCACTTAATGAATATTTAGTTGTATAAGCACTGTTTCTGAGAACTGCTGTACATCTGTGTTGCATGGAGTCAACCAACGTCTGTCACCTGTGATCAGGTATTCCAGGCCAGGATGATTGGACTACATTCCACAGTTCTCAACTACCACCTCTACGCTGATGACATGCAAATCTACCTCTCTACCCCTCGCCTCACCCCTTCAGTCTCCGCCTGAATCACCCGCCTACTGAACAACATATCAGACTGGATGCCACTCCACTTCCTCAAATTAAACCTTTCCAAAACCGAGCTCCTAATTTTTCCCCCAGCCCACGCCCCCCCCACCCTCTCCATCATGACCAACAACGCCACCATCAGCCCCACCCCACAAGCCAAAGTCCTAGGTATCACTCTAGACTCAAATCTGTCCTTCCAACCCCATGTCCAATCGCTGGCAAACTCATACAGGCTCCAGCTCCGTAACATCTCCAAAATATGTACGTTCCTAACCCCAGACACTACTAAACAACTTATTCACTCCCTTATTATCTCATGACTCGACTACTGCAACTCCCTCCTTACCGGCCTACCTCATCACAGACTATCCCCGCTTCAGTCTACCCTGAACTCAGCGGCCAGACTCATCCACCTCACCAACCGCTCCGCATCTGCCACCCCCCTCTGTCATTCCCTCCATTTGCTCCCGATTGCCCAACGCATTAAATTCAAACAACTAACATTGACGTACAAAGCCATTCATAACACTGCCCCAAACTACCTTATCGACCTGATACCCAAATACCACCGAACCCGTACTCTTCGCTCCTCATAAGATCTCCTACTTTCTAACTCCCTGGTCTCCTCCTCCCACGCCCGACTGCAGGACTTCTCCCATCCTCTGGAACTCACTACCCCAATCCATCAGACTGTCACCTACCCTCCTCACCTTTAGGCGCACCCTGAAAACCCATCTTTTCAGGGAAGCCTACCCCACCCTCACCTAACAGCCGATCTCCTCCACTCATCCCACCACTCCATCCCCCACAGCCACTTCCTCCTGTACCACTATCCCCTCCCTCCTAGATTGTAAGCTCGAAAGAGTAGGGCCCTCGAACCTCTCGTATATTGTTTTGTTACTGTATTGTCTCATATACTGTCCCCCACTATATTGTACAGTGCTGAGCAAACCTTTTGGCGCTATATAAACACTGTATAATAATAATAATTTCTTGGTTTTGCCTCAGAAACTGCATTTTTTATGTCACCCCACATGTTTTCTATTGGGTTAAGATCCAGGGATTGGGCTGGCCACTCCATAACGTCAATCTTGTTGGTCTGGAACCAAGATGTTGCACGTTTACTGGTGTGTTTGAGGTCTTTGTCTTGTTGGAACACCCATTTCAAGGGCATTTCCTCTTCAGCATAAGGCAGCATGACCTCTTCAAGTATTCTGATGTATTCAAACTGATCCATGATCCCTGGTATGCGAAACATAGGCTCAACACCGTAGTATGAGAAACATCCCCATATCATGATGCTTGCACAACCATGCTTCACTGTCTTCACAGTGTACTGTGGCTTGAATTCAGTGTTTGGGGGTCGTCTGACAAACTGTCTCCGGCCACTAGACCCAAAAAGAACAATCTTACTTTCATCTGTCCACAAAATGTTGCGCCATTTCTCACAGTCAATGTGCTCTTTGGCAAATTGTAACCTCTTCAGCACATGTCTTTTTTTCAACAGTGGGACTTTGCGGGGGTTTCTTGCAGATAGCTTGGCTTCACATAGACATCTTCTAATTGTAACAGTACTCACAGGTAACTTTACACCTTCTTTGATCTTCCTGGAGCTGATTGTTGGCTGAGTCCTTGCCATTTTGGCTATTCTTCTATCCATTCGAATGGTAGTTTTTTGCTTTCTTCCACGTCTTTCAGGTTTTGGTTGCCATTTTAAAGCATTTTAGCTGAGCAGCCTATCATTTTCTGCACTTCTTTATATGTTTTCCCCACTCCAATCAACTTTTTAATCAAGGTACACTGTTCTTCTGAACAATGTCTGGAACGACCCATTTTCCTCAGAATTTCAGAGAGAAATGCACTGTAACCAGCATGTACAACATTTGCTGCCTTCCTTCCTTAAATAAGGGCAATAATTGCCACCTGTTTTTCAAAGAATGAATGACCTCACTAATAGAACTCCACACTGCTATTATTTTGAACATGCCCCTTTCAATTAGTGATTCAATTACACAGAATCAGCAGCATGCATGTCATGACTGTTGGGTCTGTTGGATTTCTATTACTTTACTACACCTGCTAGTAAATTATTTGCCATGTAGAAATATCATTTCTACCAAAAACAGTGATTGATCAGGTATGTGATGTCTGACTGCTATTATTTTGAACACAACTGTATATTGGAGAAAAATGGTGTATGTGAAATTTGGGGATTTTGTTGGTGGCAAAGTGGGATTCTTGAAGAAATAGGACATCAGCTTGTAAGGAGCGAGCTTCTTTTTGTAGTAGAGATCCTTTGAATGGTGAGTTGAGGCCACGGACATTTAAGGATGATATTTTAATCATAGTGCTGGATGTAGGTGAGTTGTCTGGGGCAGCAGAGGTATTTTGTAGGTTATGTAGAGTAATGGCCTATCTTTTTGTTGTTTTGGAGAAGTTTCAACAGAGAAGAGGTAAGGTGCTGGATGCGGTCGCTGGTTTGATGAGGATGTTTCATCTTCTAGGTCGTTTTTTCGAGTGAGGAGGAGTTGAGTCGATCGACTGTTATCTGCTCATATTCAGCCAAATGCTTCAGAACTCATTGAACGCCGCTTCACAGTGCAGATGGACAATGACCGAAAGCATACTGCAAAAGCAACCAAAGAGTTTTTTAAGGGAAAGAAGTGGAATGTTATGCAATGGCCAAGTCAATCACCTGACCTGAATCCGATTGAGCATGCATTCCACTTGCTGAAGACAAAACTGAAGGGAAAATGCCCCAAGAACAAGTGGGAACTGAAGACAGTTGCAGTAGAGGCCTGGCAGCGCATCACCAGGGATGAAACCCAGCGTCTGGTGACGTCTATGCCAGCGGTTCTCAACCTGGGGGTCGCGACCCCTTTGGGGGTCGAACCACGCTTCCACAGGGGTCGCCTAAGACCATCGGAAAACACATATTTCCGATGGTCTTAGGAACCGAGACACCGCTCCTCGCCGCCGCCGCCGCCACCGCCGTCTCCAGGTGTGGGCAGGATGACATGCCGCCCCTGTCATCTGGACACACCTCGAGATCAATCCTCGCCTGTGATTGGCCGCCGGCACTGTAGCTCAGGAGAGGCACACAGGCGGCCAATCACCGGCAAAGAGGTGGAGCTTGGAGAGGAGGAGCCGAGCGGCACCGCGAAGATCGAGTGAGTGAAGAGGAGGAGAGCGGCCGGAGAAGGAAGACATCTGACAGGTAAGTGTTGGTACCATGGGAGAGGGAGGGAGCGAGCGAGCCCAGGCTGGAGCAGGGGTCTGCAAGGTAAGTATCATTGGTGTCAGTGGGAATAGTGCCCCATCATTGGTGTCACTAATACCAATGATGGGGCACTATTCCTCCCACTGACACCAACGATGGGACACTATTCCTCCTACTGACACCAATAATGGGGAACTATTCCTCCCACTGACACCAACGATGGGGCACTATTCCTCCCACTGACACCAACGATGGGACACTATTCCTCCCACTGACACCAATGATGGGGCACTATTCCTCCCACTGACACCAACGATGGGACACTATTCCTCACACTGACACCAATGATGGGGCACTATTCCTCCCACTGATACCAATGATGGGGCACTATTCCTCCCACTGACACCAATGACGGGGCACTATTCCTCCCACTGACACCAATGACGGGGCACTATTCCTCCCACTGACACCAATGACGGGGCACTATTCCTCCCACTGACACCAATGACGGGGCACTATTCCTCCCACTGACACCAATGACGGGGCACTATTCCTCCCACTGACACCAATGACGGGGCACTATTCCTCCCACTGACACCAATGACGGGGCACTATTCCTCCCACTGACACCAATGACGGGGCACTATTCCTCCCACTGACACCAATGACGTGGCACTATTCCTCCTACTACAAAATTACAGTTATGAAGTAGCAACGAAAATAATTTTATGGTTGGGGGTCACCACAACATGAGGAACTGTATTAAGGGGTCGCGGCGTTAGAAAGGTTGAGAACCACTGGTCTATGCGTTCCAGACTTCAGGCTGTTATTGACTGCAAAGGATATGCAACCAAGTATTAAAAAGTGAAAGTTTGATTTATGATTATTATTCTGTCCCATTACTTTTGGTCCCTTAACAAGTGGGAGGCACATATGCAAACTGTTGTAATTCCTACATCGTTCACCTGATTTGGATGTAAATACCCTCAACTTAAAGCTGACAGTCTGCAGTTAAAGCACATCTTGTTCTTTTTATTTCAAATCCATTGTGGTGGTGTATAGAGCCAAAAATGTTAGAATTGTGTCAACGTCCCAATATTTATGGACCTGACTGTACATTTTTCTGATCCCTACCTGTCCCTTCACAAGGGAGGGTACAATTGCAAGCTGTTGATTTCTGAAGGGGTTATGCCAGTACAGAGAAAGCAAACTGGAAAATTCCTGTTAATGTAATCTGAAGAGATGGGTTACCAAAGATGATGTGTTTCCCCTTAACTCATTTTTGTTTGCACTAGTAAAGATTTTGGTAAAATTGTGTAAATAACAAATATCGTTTAACAATCATCTGCATAATTACTAGGGGAAATACAAGATTTACAGTACCATCTTTGGATTGTATAGGTCCTGGGCTTTCAAGAAATAAATGGTTTGGGGAAGCAGTGGGTGGGTCACATAAGGACTGTAGAAGTCTTGGCTGACAGTAGATAGCAGCCTTCCTTGTAACTTATAGCAGCAAGTAGTTTTAGAAGTGAGCAAAGTCCCTGTAGCAGTAGTTACAGGGCTGAGCTCCTCAGGCACAAGCTAGTTACAACAAACTACAACAGCTCATAGGTAACATAACTAGGTAAAGTCCTTTGCAGTAGTAGCACTTGTACAATACTCTTCAGAACACTAGCCAGTGTTCCCTTTTCTTTCTAGACGCTGACTATCAAGTACCATGGGAGGTTGCAAGCATACAAAGTCCCCACATTTCTCAATGTCAGTACTCACAAGGCTCATGGACAGAATTGTTGCTTCCTTCCAATCTTCCAAGTGAAACCCTCCAGTGACAGCAGACAGAGCTTTGGTGGACAGCTCCCCTCAGTCAGCTTACTGAAGAACCAGGGTCTCTCTCTCTAACTTCAGGTCCTCAGGTTGACCCACCAGAGGCCACATGGCAGCAGTTGCCAGAAGAAGCAGCCTGCCTTCAGCCTGGCTGGTGCAATCCATTCCTGGAAAAGACCCCAAGCCTATGTGCTCCTAGAACATAAATACCACTTATAATTCTTATAGTAACATTTTATTCAAGGACACTGGCAGAGCACTGCAAATATTTAGGAACAATCTCTTCAGCTAATCTTTCATTTATCTTTTTACACATCAGTATCTGATTTTAAGTTTCAAGATAGCTTCTCACAATAACTAGTAGAAGCTAATAAAACTACATTTCATGTTTTTCTTCAATTCTCTTTCAGAAGCTACAATAATTTTAGTCTTGGGTAGGTTTTGAGCACCCTATATTATCTTTAGATTATTATTTTTGACAGACTATGTTTAATCAGTATTCACTTTTTTTAAAGGCAAACTGCTTGTATACAATTACAGGAATAATTACTTACAGCAAGTATTGTCATTCTGCATATGGGGATATTAAATAAACAGCACTGTAAGAAACTTATTTACTGTGAAACCGAAACATTAATGACTAAAATATATCTAAGACTCAGACTTATTTCCATTTGGATATAGCAGGAAAGGGTTAAAACTCTACCAGTGTTTTCTGGCATCTGTGTCCCATTGGGGAGGTTTATCATCACCTCCTGTAAACACAACAGGAAGTTACTATAAAAAAGTACCATGGTATTAATTAGGGGCGGACTGACAACTCATGGGGCCCATGGACAATAGGGACCTTACCCAAACTCAAAAAAGCCTATGAAAAAGGTACCAGGGGCATCTCATGAGGTCCCCTACTGACCCCGGGGCCCTTGGGCAGTGCCCGAGTTTCCAAATGGTCAGTCCGCCCCTGGTATTAACTGATGGAACTGTCCTATAGTAACTGGTAACCATCGCTATTACATTGAAAACAAATGGGTTCTTTCAAATGTATGAACTGATTAGCCAATGACTACATGAGAACTTTACCTTAGGAATCCTTTAAGGTCTCAAAAGCCAGTTATCACACCAATTCAGACTTACAACCCTACTAGGGATGTGTGCCCCAATGCAAGAACATAAGGGTGTGGAGATTTTGCTTGCCACACAAGAAGAGATCTGATGAAACATTTGAAGGCTGAAGACTCCAAAGGATCCAATAAACTTTTTTTTATCACTACTATTTTTTTTTCAAAAAGGTGAATAAAGAGTTGAGTGAGGACATTATGTCTGCTCCTTTTTAACATCTTAGCTTTCTAGTTAGTTGCGAATGAGCAAGAGATTTCTTTACCAGTTCAAAAAACATAGCAGGTAAATTTCATACAAGTCCAAACTATTGTACCACTAGGGCCTGCACCTTGAAGCATATGCCCATCATTGAAAGAGTTACAAGCTGCAATTAACACAGTAGGCAGACTGCAGACTTGAAGCTCTTCAGTTAGGAATACTGGACTGGTTTGGATTCCTTATGTATTATGCTGGTATCTTTAGATAGGACAAAGCTTCTATTTTAGCCATTTGCCTACAGGGCACTTTTACCCCCTTCCTACCCAAACCAATTTTCAGCTTTCAGCACTGTCGCACTTTGAATGACAATTGCGCGGTCATGCAACACTGTACCCATATGAAATTTTTAACTTTTTTTTTGCATAAATAGAGCTTTGTTTTGGTAGCATTTAGTTGCCACTGGGGGTTTTATTTGTTGCACTATAGCAAAAAAAAATTAAAAAAAAGTTTTTCATTGTTTCTATTATAAAAGTTTGCAAACAGGTCATTTTTCTCCTTCACTGATGTGCATTGATGAGTCTGCACTGATGGGCACTGATAGGCATCACTGATGGGCACTGATAGGCACAATTGCTGTCCAGCATTGATGGGTGGCACTGATGGGCACTGGTAGGAGGTACTGGTGGGTGGCACTGCTGGGGGGCACTGATCACCAGGGCACTGATCATCAGTGCCGATCTGCTCTGTGGCAGCTTCTGGTTATCTGCAGTACTTTCCTCACGCTGTGACAGTGCTGGAAAGTGTTGCTGATAACCGGCAACTGTATTTACTCCATGATCTGCTGTGTCATTGGACACAGTTGATCACGTGGTAAAATACCGCTGTGATTGGCCTTTTACCTTATAATGTGATCAGCTATGTTCGTAGATTGCTGAGTGCGCACCGCTGAGGGCGCTTGGGAGGGAGCGTTCTGGGAAGACATCGTGTGATGCCCTCCCAGAACTGGACAACCACAATGTAGCTATCATTTGGCTGTAGTTGGTTAGCAAGTAGTTAAAGAAAAATGGGGAACCAAAAAAAATGTAGTATTTATTATAAACATAGGTGTAAGGTGCTAAGCATTATCGTAATCCAAATAAAACCTTGAAAAAAAAAGTTTAAAAAAATCTTGAAATACAGTGCACAAAAAATTGACAATGACAAATGACATTGGTGATTTTGGTGCTGAAATGTAAACTAAGTCACCCAGATCTCCACAGCTCCACTGAAGACAGGGCAAGCAACACAAACTTACCAAATGAATTTGATCCCCAAGAGCTGAGTGGTGAAATAGAGCTTGTAAAATATCGTATTGTCTCGATATTTTATTAACTTGTATTGATGAGAAATGTTCAGATAGAAAGTCCTTCCACTTCTTGCGTAAACTCAAAAAGATGATTTAATTATAACGTTGCATAAAATTAGAAATAAAATATTGGCATACAGAATGTTTAAATAATGTCCAAAAAATATAGCTAAGTTCTTGATAATAAGATTGTATATATGTATATGTGTGTGTATGTGTGTGTGTATGTCTGTCGCATCAAGGCTGCTATAGAGTGAGTGAAACTCAAACCTTTGTTCTACTCTTAAAAGAGCAATCCAGCCCCCACCTTTCCTAAAAGTGGGTTGGTATTCTCTTGTAGTCCCACTAAGATAATTGGAAACAGATGTGTATATATAACAAACCTCCAGTCTACTTCTCCTAAAGTCTGAGCGTAACCTAAGAAGGCCTAGACAAAACTTCACTGACATTCCATCAATTAGAATACATTAGATGTATAACACATACATATATATATATATATATTTATATATATATATATATTCTCCTAAAAGTAATCTTACTAAGAGTTATCTCGTATATAAATATCGTAATCAAGAAATATTACAGTATAAACCGAACAATTCACTAGTTAGTGAAACATATAATCTCTTACATAGATGGGGGAGGATGGGGGAAGGTATAGCTAATTGCTCTCATATGTGGCTTGAATGTAAAGGAAAAACCCAAGATATATGTACATATGTATATTCACAGACTATGAAGTCTAATTCCTTACTTTTCCCAATCTAGAACAAATATAAATATAATAACTCAATTATTCTATTAAGATCCAACTCATTCATACTTATGTTAGTACTGTTAATAAGAAGATATTAGATATTAGGTTATGGAAAGCTTCTAACAGAGCTCTATGTGAAAAATCATGAGGTAACCCAATCAAATATCGTTGCTCCATTTCCAGGTAAATATTCAGCTCATTGAAAATACAGAAATAAACAGCCTCATAGTGTAGCAGTAAAAAGAATGGTTTTATTAACATTTAAAATTGCACACTTATGTGGTATATGGAAAACATACACAAATCAGATGTCAACAAAAACAACTCTGGAGACTGAGTCGCAGTTGCTTGCATGATGACGTCCAGTGCTATGTCAGGTTCTGCTCTACCCATTGGAAACAAAAAACAACACCTCCTGCGCTCTATGGCCCAGAGCAAGGGTGGGTAGATGGACACTGAACTTGAAGAAATTCATCACCAAAGCATCAAAGGTTGTGTGGCTCTAAACAAGGCTGGGGAAGCTCGACCAATACTTTTTTTTTTCTTTTTGTTCCGCTGTACAGTTCTGCTCTACCCATTTTCTCATCTCTGATGCAAGACTCATGAGTGCCTATATACAATATATATATATATATATATATATATAAAATCATAAAACTGGTCTCC
The DNA here is from genome assembly GCF_062004578.1 of Staurois parvus. Classification (NCBI taxonomy): domain Eukaryota; kingdom Metazoa; phylum Chordata; class Amphibia; order Anura; family Ranidae; genus Staurois; species Staurois parvus. The sequence continues at coordinate 2,355,042 of NW_028317843.1, forward strand.
AATGTTTACAAGCCTTTATATGTGTGAGCTGACTGTGACTGATTGCTGGGGACGTTAACTCCCTCCATCAGGCATCAGGCTGTGAGAGCCTGCTGCTTAGTGAAAGGGCTGACTGCTGACAACACACTAATAAGGTGCTGCCTGTTTGTTTTGTGGAACCCATTAAGAGGCATTCTGTTAAAACTGACATGTTTAGTTAGTGGCTCACATTAGCAGATGTTTTGCTTGCTTTATAATATAGACTTGTTGTACAAAGCCCGCCTACCATTGTAAACTAAAAAAGTGTTTGTCAGCAGGGCAAGAGGGAAGATAAATCTCTCTAACAGAGATCAAATGGGGCTTCTAATGTTAACCCTATTTAAGGCACCTAATGTGATCTGTTTTGAATGATATACAGAAGATTAAAGGCCTTTGGCCTTGAGTTAATAGGCAAATGTAGCTTGGCTTTGACACCCTCCTGAACACTTTGCAATGACAGATGTACTTTACCTGCCTATGACCGCCTTCTGTTATAAATTTCACCTGCTTGAAATTGTTTTCTCATTCTTTTTCTCTTTTTTTCTTTTTTATTTATAGGAAACTGATTTAATTTACATGTTTTATTAAAAAACAACTTTGGAAAGAAAATACATTATTTTTATTTTTTTGTGAATTTCAGCTTAATTGCAATTTGAACTAAAACCCATCCCTGTCAGTAACCCTTCCTGCTGTTGTCACTATTCGGAAATCATACAGCCGTTGTAAAGTTATGTAGACATGAAATGGTCGCATTGGATTAGCATCACTGAGATGCCAGAAAGAATTAAAACAAAAAAAGATGAAAACAAGTGTTTTCAAACAAACCACAGAAGTAAAACACCATTGTAAGCCTGTGTAACAGGATCCACTTAACACTCCAGCTACAGAGGTGCTCGCCCGGCTTGCCTCTGGAAAGCAGCCACAATAAAAGGAAATGGCTGCACACGCCACCAGGGCACAACAATCCTATTGAAAAACCTTCATGGAAGCATCAAAAAGCTCCCAGCAAGTAAAAAATGCAATCAGGAGAGATGTTGAAGCATTTCAAGCTCCATAGCGCTTATTCACAACATCGTGTTATGGAGCGCTAAGGAGCATGAACATCTCTCTCAATTGCACCTCCAACCCACAAGCCAAGAACTTCCCAATACATCCATGAAAATTCACCAACAAACCACCACATCCCAGCGGAGTCTGCAGCCACTTCTTACCACTGTAAGTATTTTCAAAGATAATTATTTGATACATAGTGTTTAGCAAGCTAAATGTCATCCAGTTAAGGTTTGCATTTACCTGAAGATGTGATACCAGTCCATTAGCAAGGTAATTGCTGTTATTAATAAGGGGTGAAATCAAGAGCAATGTCTGCATGCTATTCCACAAATGATGTTGAGCAGGGATCACAATTTAGTTTAGTATGGGAAAGTAATGTAAGTTAAATAAAAAAAAACATGTTCTTTGTTTTTTTCCTAGTTTGCAGAAAATCATATTTACAGGTATTTGGAGCTTGCTCTAGCCTTTCAGCTTGAGCTGAACAGAATGAGGAATTTGACTTTAATGCAGTGCCATGTGCCAATCACAAGATGCATCTCTACCTTGAGGCAGCAAAAATAGCTGCTGGTATAGAGGTGACAGATTATAGGTTCTTTATTTGAGCCACTATCCGACATCCCGACCTTGTGACAAAGGTAATTCCTTCAGTGATGTTAATATTCACTAGGCATTAGAAATAATAACATATATACTTGTCCTATAGCTCCTAGTGGGCACATGTTTGTTTTATTGTACAATGATGGAATGTTTGCTAACAAGGCCATCCTTTTCCACAATTCACATAATCAATAACAAGTAAACCAAACAAAAGAAAACAAAACCATAAAATTAAAAAAAAAAAAAAAGAAAAGAAGGGAGTCCATGAAGGAGGCCAAGCATGACTTCTTCATACAAACGTATATTAGGTCTTATTACCTCATAAAAGGCAGTAGTCTCGGAGATACGGAAAATTCAACCCAGGGGGACCATATTTCCCTAAACTTAGCATAATTGTCATTTGTGGTAGCTATTAATTCCTCCATACGCATGATGTAGTTTACTTCTTCCACCCATTCCCTTATTGTAGGTATTGTAGATTTCCAATACCTAGGGATCAGGGTCCTTCTTGCTAATAGTAGAAATCTAAATACTTCATTTTTTAATAGATTTAATTGACCCGGGAATTATTGAGAGAAGAGGTACCAGCTGGCCAGATCCAGCCAGATCTTACCTGTAACCAAGTGGCTTAACCAAAGTATGGCTAACCAAAATGGTTTTATAGCTGGACAAGACCGCCGCATATGTAAAAAGGTGCCGCCCGACTCACCACATCTCCAACATTGATCTACAATCTCCAGGTTAATCTTGTTCAGTAAAGCTGGGAAACTATGCCATCTGGTTATAATTTTATAATTTCTCTTCTGCGATTGAGAGGCCAAGGCTATTTAAAATGTGAGTAGGAAGACTTTGTCCCAGTCTTCAGACATAATATTATTTCCTAGTTCTCGTTCCCAGTATTGTATGTAGAAATGCCGATCCAGAAATGCAGAGGATAAAAGAATACCAAGTATTTTAGAAAGAGTGCTTGGACATTTTGAGTCTGAAAGACACAGCTCCTCAAACCAGGTTAAGTCCCTTCTAGCCTATTCCTTCATCACCTTGTCATAAAAATGACGTAGTTGGAAATATTGAAACCACTGTCCTCCATGGGAGGTCAGAGGAGAAATAAGCTCTCCCAAGGGTCCAGGCCTTTTGGGGTAAGCGCTTGCCAACATAGAAATCCCTTTTCTGTCAGTGCAGGTGGAAACTCAAGGTTACACAGAATTGGTGTTAGTGGCCCAGGCCTCAAAAAAAGGCCATATTTGAGAATTCAGTTATTTCAAACATGCAAAAAAGAGGAGAGCAAAGGCATTAGTTGCGATGTATCCAGACGATCTGGAAGAGAAGTCAATGGGACAGGTGACAAGTCCAATTCAAGGGTAACCCACTGTTTACAAGGGCTGCTATGAAACCAATCCAGGACCCTACTAAGTAAAGCTGCTACATAATATAATTCCAGGTGGGGCATATTTGCACCACTGTCCTTTTGCCTCTTCCCAAAGGTATTATAACTGAGTCTAGCTGAAGACCTATGCCAGTGGTGGTGAAGTGGTGAGTCCCATCCAGGAATGTCACATTAAAGACCAGCTTTTAAAGCATTGCTGCATAGAAGACCAGGGCCTCTAAAAAGGGGGTAGCTCCAGACCTTCTGTAGGGGGCCCGGGCAACATCATTCCATCAGGGGGGCCAGGGCAACTGACAAGTGGCTCTCTGCTCCTGTTATTCTGCTACATTTGCAGCTAGGCTCCACGCACTTCCACAGCCTCCTGCATTCTCTCTCAGCATGGGCTAGTGCTCTGAAAGTGAGCTATGCTGTGCACTCTGCTCCCTCAGTCTAACTCAGCTTGTTTCACATCGCCTTATATTTACCTCTGATTGTAACTTCGTTTCTCATTCCCCCTTCCCTCCTTGATATTCTTGACCTACTCACTCTCTCTCTCATATATCTATCCCACCCCTGGCAATCACGCTCTATTCTTCCACCTTTCTCAATCCAGGTGATTGTGCCTCGGTCAGTCTTCTTGCATTCCACCGCTCCTGTGTTCCGATCCCATCTATCCTATCTCACTGTTTTTCCTGCTGATCCAACTCTCCAAGCCACATATTCTCCTCTGCTGTCTCCCACATCCTTTTGTTTCCTGACACAGTCACAGCTGATCAGCTACAGTCCCTTCTGTGGCTGCCTTTTATCTTCTTCCAGGCTGGCTTAGTATTCCTTACGTAGCAGAGCTTCCCAACCCCTCTCCCCCAGGCTGCTTCCCTTCAGATCACCCTCCTTGCTACAAACTTCTCATTGTCTATCCAATGCAACTTTTCTACTACTGCTTTTTCTGACCCCTATGCTGTCATTACCCATTCTCTCTTCATATCCATGCATCACTGTTCAACTCCTTCTTTCTAACAATTTACTAACTAATCTGTTTAATGTGTTCCATTTTCTATCACGTACAGCTCAGATTTAGCATAAGTAGATTCCTAAGGTCTCATGGAGGGCTGTGTTCACCTGCAATGGTAAGCACAGGTGTTTTGTGCATCTCAGTGCAGACAGTTCCATTGATGTCAAATGGAACAAATTTGCTGCAATCACTCAGATACTGCTCTCAATGTGACATCTACACAGGAACCAGTATGGGTGCACAGCCCTGAATGTACCCAAAGTACATCTGGGGTCATGTGCTCACACCTGTATGGATATCATACAGGGAGTGAAATATCTAGACAATATGATTTTGACACATTGATTTTAAAGTTACTGAAGGAGCCAAAGATTTCCAATTCCTTTGATAATGAAGGGAAAGATATAAATGGGTCAGTAATGTGAAGCAAAATATAATTTGCAAATATACTTACCCTATACTCCTTACCAGCAATCATTACTTCTTGTATTGAGTCATTAGCATGCAAAGCTGTTGCCAAATGCTCCATTGCCAGTATATACAAAAGCGGAAAGAGAGGACACCCCTGATGGGTCCCATTAGATATATGAACCAGATCTAAAAGTAGTCCATTCACCTTGATCCAGGCTGTTGGACAAGAATAAAGGGCCATTATTTTATGAATGAACATTGGACCAATTTGCTCCAATGTTCCATTCAGGAATGTCTACTCAAGGCAATTGAATGCTTTTTCAGCATCCAGCGAAAAAAAACATAAAGGAACCTTCCGTACCTGGCAGTGAGAAATGAGGGATAGTAGCTTGATAGTATTGTCCTGTGTTTCACATATAGTGACAAAACCAACCTGATCTTAGTAAATAATAGAAGGGATAACCACTTGTAATCTGTCTGCTAACGATTTAGCATAAATGTTTAAATCAACATTGATTAAAGAGATCGGGCAATAGCTCGAACATTCAGTAGGGTTTTTTTTTCCTTATGTAAAAGGGTAATATGGGCTTCCTGTGATTGACAAGAAAAGGGGCACAAGTCTGAAATAAAATTAAATGTAATATCCAGGATGGGTGCCAAATTATCCTGAAAGTTTGGATAAAAAGCACTTGAAAAGCCAACTGGGCCTGGGCTCTTGCCTACCAGGAGTGCCTTTATCGTTCAACCAATTTCCTCAGTAGTAGAGGTGACATTTAATGAGTCTATAGCTGATCCAGCCTAGGCAGGGCCGTTGTCGAGATATAATGAGAAAGCTGTGTAAGTCCTTGCAAATTGGTAAAGACCATACGTGGATTGGGTATGTTGAGTAAAGTCATATAGTATTCATGAAAAGTTGAGACAATATATTCATATGAATGTACTAACCCCCTGTTGGGGCAACAGAGTATCGAAATGTATGTACATCCTACTTTCATGCTAATTGTCTTATTGCCAAATTTATACTTAGAGCTACAAATGCAGTCCCTATGTCGGAAATACTCCTGATCTAATGGTGGAGATATTTCATTTACTTTCTAGTAGTTGGAATAGATCAGTCTCAAGTGTGTGTTTATAGTGAAGTTCTAGTCTATACACTTCCTGTAGAAGCCGTGTAATATCTAGGGAGCACTCCCTTCAAACAGGAGACCTCTGAATCAAGGGTCCCTCTGATGACACACTTCAAGTCCTCCCATTTGATTGGTTGTGCTGTCGTATCTAATATGTGATCCTGTAAAAATGAGTCTAATTGCTTCACAGATCGACCCATCCTTTAGGAGAGTGTCATTCAGCCTCCATGAAGCACTAGGTTTCAAATAATGTGAGCGGAGGATCGAAAAAAAGAGCGGTGAGTGATCAGACCATATTTGAAAGCAAATTGTTGCCTGAAGTTGCCAACTAAGAAGATTATGCGAGACAAGAAACAGATCTCTCCTACTATATGTAGCAAGCATTAGAGAATGACATGTATAGTCACGAACGGTTGGATGAAACACCCGCCATACATCAACTAATTGAAATTTGTGTAAACGTTGCTTAAGCTGATTAGGTTGAGACAAAGAAATGAGGATTAGTAGATGTAGTGTCTAAAAAAGGATCGAGTACTATGTTAAAATCCCTACCCCACACTATTCTTTCTTCTACTAACGGGCCTAATTTTCAAAGAAGAGAAAGCAACATAGGGACTTGTCCCTAGTTGGCAGCGTAAACATTAAACATTAAACATTAAAGTAAATGGCATATTATTTATTTTACATTTAATAAGATATCTACCCCCCGGATCACTCACCTTTTGAACATTTGAGACTGGAAGGGAAACATGAAATCCTATAGCCATACCCCTAGACTTACTATAATACCACTTAACATAGTGGCGAGTAGGCATGGTTGGAGCAGATAAGGTTTTAAAATGTGTCTCCTGTAAAAATAATACATCTACGCATTGTTTATGCATATTATATGTTATATAAATAACATTTAGGGACCCAAATTTTATCGAAGTCATAATATTAGATATAATGCTATTGGAAAAATTGTATTATCACACCACTTTTGTCAGACGCCATAGAAAGATAGAGAAAGAAAGAAGAGAAAAAAAAGAAAGACACTCAAAAAAGAGTGTCCAGTTCTAACTGAGCTCCCCAAAAACAAAAAATGTGTCTGTTCCAATCCAGCTAACAAAAAAGCTCAAGTGGACACCTATAGGGGCAAGAGCATGTATAGAGACCTGTGCCCACACCTGCTCACTCAAAAAAAAAGAAAGAAAATCACAATGGGTATAATCCCAACTAATGACAGCTGTCACAGGGCTAAAGCTAGTTCTACAAAAAAATCTTGTGGGTGTTCTACCCATTTTAGATCTCAGTAGGCTTTTTAAAGCCACCTAGGCTGGCAGACCCAATCCGGGTGGCACCGTGGAGTCATTAGGTATGTATAACAAAGCACGCTATGTCTATGGTATGATAATCCCATATCCCTATTGATTAATTATTTAGTTTCCCTCATACATGGGGGCTGTACACCTCAGAGCCCCTGGCTGCCAGCCCCAGTGGCGTAAGGCTGGCCATAGATTATCCAATTTTCTTGAGATTTTTGTTTTAGATTTACCAGAAACCATATAATAGGAGGTAAAACCTAACAGCACTTCCAATTGTATCCAATTAGGCAGGCTCTTGCACTACATAGTTGAAGGTAAATCTAAAGGAAATTGGACAGAAATTGGACAGAAAATTGTATAGCGTATGGCCAGCCTAATAGACATTAACATGGGGGAACAGTCCCACATCGAATAGTATAACTCCACCACCTAGAAATAGGGCTGCTATCCCAAGGAAATAATTGAAGAGGAGGATCTCGATTAAGGAGCACAACAAGGTGCACTTTGTAATACAGATCCATCTAGTGCCCATTGACTCTAAAAAAAGACTCACTATCTGGCTATTTCCATGGGATTGTTGATTACACACAATAATTAATACCGCATGTAATATATCTAGAACCTATTTCCCAGAAAGATTAATTATGCAATAACAAACAACATACTGCTTATCCCAAGAAAATTAGATACACGCAATTCATCTTAAATTAAGTAATTCACCCAAAGTAGCAGTACAAAAGCCAAAAGAAAAAAAAAACCCTTATAACAGGTACTAAGTTATCTGCAATATTCCCAGCTTCTAAACTGGATAGAAAATTTCCAGATAGTATTGCTCCACCCATAAACACCAACAACTAAGCCCTGGATACAGAAAAAAAGTTGCAGTTATTGTAATATTGTGTAGAATAGAATAAAAAATTTAGTTATACTAACATACTGCCTATTATTGCACATTTATAACGTCCATGCTCCCATCACCTAGATTGTCTATTTACAGGAGGTCTAGGCAACCTTCCAGTGGAACAGCATACAGGTTGCCAAGGCTCCCATGTAGGTAGGTTTGGAAATGTTGGCATCGGGGGATCTGGTCAGGGATCTAGCTCTACTGCAGGCAGTCCAAGATTTCTAGTAAGAGTTACTAGATCCACAGGGGTGTGAAAGACAAAGGAGAGACCATTCTTCTTCATCTGCAGATGATATGGATAACCTCATCTATATGTGAGCCCTGATTCAAGAAGGGATCTCATTGATTGGTCATAGAACTCTCTGCTTAGTCAAAGTTCACTTTGATAGATCTGCGTAAAGAGTAATTTGAGCTCCCTCAAAGTCTTTAGTGCCGTTCTCCCGGGCTTTATTCATTGTGGCTTCTCTCTGTTTAAAAAAGTCAACCCGGTATAAGAAATCTCGAGGTGATGTAGCAGCAGGGTTCAGAGCACCAGGGATGCAGTATATATGATCTGTATCAATTGGATCTGTGACCGGGTTGCCAAGTTTGAGTGTGTTGAAGATATTAATCGCTGTAAGCAATAAATCTTCCAGTTGTATCGTCTCTGGCATGCCCCTGGTGTGAATATTGTTCCGCTGGTGGCAATCCTCCAAATCATCGACATGTGATTGTAGAGCTTGAATCTGGGTGTGATGATCAGTCATCACCATCTGATAGTTTTCCTACATTTGCAGGATTGGTGAGACAACATTTTCCACCACCTCAAGGCGATCATGAAAACTCTGAATGTTAGAGCAGAGGTCCGCCTTGTCCATTTTGTGGCTATCTTCCATTTTCTGAAGTATTGCTTCCATATCTCTCTTGGTGGGGAGTAGTTGGAGATATTTCTCTAATATATATGTGGCATGTCTCCCCTATCACTTTCACTGCCTGAATCTGACTGTTGGTCCACGTTTTCTCTGGCAGTTTACCCTGCGCTATCAACCGATCGGGTTGGTGATGAAACATCAGAATCAGCCTGTGAGGATGTTGATCTAGTTGCATGCCGGGACTGTCGAAGCTGTTGGTGACTTTAGGGCTTGTGGAAATATGCCCCAATTTCAGAGCCTTTATTTTGTAGGTGCTGTGATCTGGCTCCCCTAGTTTTCCACTTTCCTGGTTTACTCATGATGATTAATGTGTGTCAAATGGAGAAATCTTACAATGATGTACTGGTGTACTGTCCAAGATGAGCTAATTAAATGCACAAACAGATGTTAATTGACAGACTGTCCTTAACTGTAACTCCACTGAGTTGACGAGCAAGCAGAGTAGGAAAATGCAAAGCAGTAGCAGCAGTAAGCAGCCATAAGAAGGCAGTATGGAGCAATGTGGTGCAAGAGGCATCTAGTAAGCAGTAGGCATCTAGTAACAGCTAGTAGCAGCCATTCACCTCCACGTTGGTATTCATAATCAATTTGTGACTAGGCGGGACCTCACCTTGAAGAACCAGCTTTTATGTACAGAGAGAGAGCAAAAACCAAGCCAGTGACAGGCCAGTATGCAGACAATTGTACTCCTGCAACACACAGCATACAGGAGAACACAGACACAGGCTGGAGACACACAAATAGGAAGCCAGGGGCAAGCCAGATTTAGATACCTATTTCAAAGTGTAGGTAGTGATATTCATAGACACTGGAGAGCCAATGAACAGCCAGGGACACTGGGGAATCACACCTGGATGCAGGGACGGACTGACAACTCATGGGGCCCCCGGGCAATAGCGGATCATGGGGCCCCTGTGTACTTGCCCAGACTCAAAAAAACCTATGGAAAATACCAGGGGCATCTCATGAGGCCCCCTACTGACCCCGGGCCCTCGGGCAGTGCCCGAGTTTCCAAATCTTCAGTTCGCCCCTGCCTGGATGGTACTGTATCCTGCTGACAGACCGACAGAGCTGAAGGCAGAAGGAAGAGCTGAAACTGAGCTGAAGCTGGATGGATAAGCCAAGAGAGTCGAAGTTGAAACTGAATCTGGGGCTGAATCACCACATTCACTGCAGGCAATGGCTATAGGGAGGGCCGCCGAGGACTGCAGGATGTTGGTGAATACTGTCAGCCAGTAGAGAAAGAGTGCTGGCCCCAGATCAGTAATATTGAGCAGATGCAGCAACACAGCTACACAGTAGCATCGCGGGCATGCAAGCCAGAGCGGTAGCAGATGAGCGTCCTCACGTAGCCATCCACAAACCCCTCCCCTAATGAAGTTTTCGTTCTCATAGACTTGTATGGGAAAAGAAACAGACCTTCATCACAGGCCAATACAGATTTAAGGTAAGTAGCAGCTAGGTGCAGGGCACACAGACAAGTTACTTTAAGAGAGAAAACTTTTGAAGGTCTTACAGCCTACTGTTTGTTTGTTTGTTTGTTTTTTAATAGACATAAAAAAAGTCATGGGAATTTTTACTAAGCTTTTAAATGTTAAGAAAAACTCATAAAATCTGAAGATGATAAAATAATTATATATAAAATGAAAATGAAAAAGTAAAATACAATTCATCAATGATAAGGTCTATATGTTCTTATGTTGGAAAATCTGCGTGAGATTATATTCATGCTCCAATCATGAGAATAAATGAATTGCAGAGTAACTAGAGAAATTACTTATGAATTTAACTTTCCAATTCACACATGAAAGCATTCCATAGGAAATGTACTACACTTTATGGACCATGTGAGTAATGAATCTTATTATCTCCTCTTACTTAATGGATAATTTATTTCTATTTTAGCACATGCATTCAGATTGGAAAGTTGTAAAAGATCTTTGACCATGAAATTGTCACGGTTGGCAATGTAAGATTTACTTATGACCTCAAGTTTTTGTTTTTTTTTTCTGTAATGAAAATGAGGCTCTAAAACATAAAATCATTAGAACTCAATGAAAGCTAGTATAAAACAGTTGTTTTATTAATTCAGGGAATGTTTGCCTGAATCATATAAATAAATGTTAATAAAAAGTGGTTTTAAAAAAAAAAACTAATTTATAGCTTTTTAGCAATAAACGTTGCATAAAAAAATTGCATTAACCTATAGAAAATAATCAAAAAATTCACCGACCTAAAGTGAGACCAATATAAGTTGAGTTTTGAGCGGTTGCTATCTTTCTCTGTATGCTTTTTATTGGATAAGCCTGCCAGCATCACATATTTGGCTGGTTTCGATCCTTCCTGATCCTGCAATCTAATCCTGACATTTCCCCTTAATCTACCTAGTCAGGAGTGACAGCTGAAACAGGAGAATCACTAATTCATCACTTTTTGATTGACCTTAGTTTTTGCTTGTAGATATATCTAATCTTCAGAGAGTCACGCAATTTAGGGATCAGGAAATCCTGCTTTTTATACTGTTGAACCTATGCAGATTGGACATGTGAGATACTGTAAATAAGAGAATGTAAAATATTTCAGAATTTTACCATCTGCCTGGTTCTGATTTACAAACCATGTTGATCTATACTTCTTTACCTTTACTATTTTAAATGTAATCCATATATGTGTGTATCCTACCCTGAGAAATGTTGTCTGTTATCTTGTAGATGAGCTTGACTTGATTACTGACTTATGTGTTCTGCCAATTGCCTCACCTTGCCTCTTGTATTAACTCTGATTGTACATAGCTGTAACCATACTATGCTCCTTCCTGAGAATTGTATGCCTCTCTTCAGTTTACACCTGTGGCAGTGGACATAGACCCAGAGGCGGACTGATCATTCGAGCACTCGGACACTGACCGAGGGCCCGGGGTCAGTAGGGGGCCCAATGAAATGCCCCTGATACCTTTCATAGGCTTTTTTGGGTGTGCTTTGAGTGTGGGCAAGGACACAGAGGCCCCATGATCCCCTATTGCCCGGGGGCCCCATGAGTTGTCAGTCCGCCCCTGCTTAGACCCATACCTAAGCATAAGCTTATTCTCACTAGTGATGACATATATAACCCAAGCCAATCTGCAACTTTTGTCTTCAACTTTTGTCCCCCAAAATATATTCAATCTCTGAATCCTCTATTATGCATCTGTTATCAATGTCCATATCTAAGCATATACTGTATTGGAACTGGCCATAAGACGTAGGTGGCAAAGATTGGTTGTGTGTGGTCAGAAAGCAGAAGAAGGCCAGCATGCCAAAGTCAAACAAAGTATTTTAATTTATTCAAAAGAGCAGATTGCACAATGCACATAACTGGTTATTCACAGTACAACATACTCATTTAAATTATTTAAATATTTTGTTGGATTTTAGCATCCCAGCTTTCTCTTACTTTTCATTTTTAAGCAGTCAAGTAATCTTAACAAATGCCACCCAGCAGCCTTTTAGAGCTTGTGACGTCTGGTCTAAGTATATCAAAAAGTCATTAGTCCCTGCCCTAAAGAAACCAGCACTGTACCATATGTAGACCCACCACTGACAAACAAGCACAAACTAAAATTGGCCTATTTAGGTTTTATTTATTTATTTCAGGTACTTATATAGCGCTGTCAATTTACACAGCGCTTTACATACTGTATATGTTCCCCAGTGGCAAGATGGGTCCCAGCATTAGCTGGCTGAAGGCCTTTGTTTAGATATGCTGCCCTACAAGGACTCCTGGTATTGCCTGTAGAAGTTCGGGGTATCATTAAAGTAGAACAGGGCTAAAGGCTAATCACGGCTAGAGTGTACCACTTATTGGTGCCAAATTATAGTTGTATGCAGAGAATTTACCTTTATGCTCTTGACAATATTACAGTGCCTATTTGCTTAACTTGGTGTGTCACAGGGGCTGATGTGGTCTTTAGAGTCAAGGCCCAGAAAAAAGAAATCAGATTACCAAGGGGCTCCTTAGTACCATTACAAATACATTAATATGGAAACAGCACAAGGAGCCAATCAGTTCACCTGCTGGCAAGAAGCTGATAGGAGGAGAATGCAAAATGACAAAGAGATGAGCTCATCATCGTGCTGCTTCTCCAGTAGCAGGCTCAGGTGGGCCCAGGCTGACCTGGGCTCAAAGGAAGTAGGTTAAATGATGATGGTCATTAAACCAATGACATCTAGTCATGAAAAAAAAAACAATGCATGATAAATCTCAGGATTGTAAGAAATATTGCTGTTAAAGTTGGTTTTATTTTTTCTTTTGATTAACAAAGTTGGCTCCAGTTCATAAACTATGGTGTGGTGTGTTCATAAGGCATTCATGAGGGGTATAATTATGCAACTGGCATCTCAGGAAAGGAAGCACAAGCTGAAAAATATCTCAGAACTAAATAGCTGAGTTGGAGACTGAACATAAAAAAAGCTCATTCTACCCCTACAGCCCTTCCACCAAGACTTGCTGCCTGCAGGGCAGAACTGTGACAGTCTTTAATCTCGGATTATGATACTTTTCTCAAGGCAAAAAAGCAGGCACTTCTAGCTCAGCAAATTACATAAATCTCCTGGGGCTGATGGCTTCTCAGCCAAGTACTATAAAGCCTTTGATGAAGTCCTTGCTCCAGGTCTCACAGAACTTTTCAATGATGCCGCGGCTTTTGGTTCCTTTCCAAATGAGATGCTTCAAGCCATCATAGTAACTCTCCCGAAACCAGGGAAAGACCTCTCCATTCCTCAGGATTTCTGTTACATTTCTCTATTAAACTCAGATTTATGCCAAAATACTAGCAAACAGGGTGATGGAAGTCACACCACTCCTTTTAGGATTAGACCAGATAGGATTTGTGAAAGGCCAGCAAGCACCTGATGGGACTAAAAAATGGTCAATATAATAAGGTTTACAGAAATAGCTAAAATCAATTTTGTATTTCTAATCCTAGATGCTGAAAAAGCCTTCAAAAGGGTGTACTGGGGTTATTTATCCCTGACCCTGGTGAAATTTGGGCTTTAGGGGTTTATCCACTCAGCAATTATGTCTCTCTATACTCACCCTACAGCCCAAATATTTACATCAGACTTGCTGTCCCCCGGTTTTAAGCTGACAAATGGGATCCAATAGGAGTTCCCCCTTTCCCCAAAATTTTTTCTTTGACCATTGAGCCTGTAGCAGAATTTATTAGATCCAATGCTTCGATACATGGAATTAAAATTGGTAATAGAGAACACAAACTGAGATTATTTGCAGATGATATCATATTGACAATATCCGGATCAGATACTTCTCTCCTTGCAGTACAAAATAGTTTGTCCTGGTTCCGAAGAATTTTCTTCTATAAGGTGAATAAGTCTAAATGCTATAGTATGCTCTTCCTGTAGATATTTCCTCCATCAAATGCAACTTACTAAGTAAGCTATTCCCATGTAACTGGGATTCTCCATCTATCATGTGCCTTAGTATACAAGTAACTTCCCCTATATCTAATTTGTACATGGTTAATTTCCCCAAACTTCTAGAATGAGTTTTGCAGGAGATGACACAGGTAAGTAAAACCCAACTCACATGGATAGGGCGGATTTCAGCCTATAAAATGCAAATATTGCCCAAACTGATTTAATATTTTAGATCGCTCCCTATACCTGTGCCTTCATAATTTTCTCACACCTGGCTACTCTGTTGTGAAAGTAATGTTTGGGCAGGGGAAAACACCCTGGGATTTGCTATCTATCTTTTACACACCTAAGCATCTGGGGGGGTCTAGGGCTCCCTAATGCAGAAGCCTACCACCAGACCACCCTTTTGGATCAGCATTACTATTGGCTGTTCAGTCAAGAAAATAAACTCTGGGTAAAAGTGGAAAGAGAAGTAACATCTGGGCATGACCTTTTTGCCATGATAATGGCCTTTTGTCTTCACCATAAACCATATACACCAGAGTATCTGACTATTCAAGCAACTATATCTGCCTGGTCTTCGTGGACCAGACTTAAACAAAGTAACAATAATCCTTGTAGGCTAAGAGTTCCACTTAGAGCATTTGAATACTTAATCCCACACCTTTCAATTCAGAAATGGCCAGAGAGGGGAGTAAAAATTAACTTGGAGGATTTTGGACAGCTGAACACTGCTGTCATATACAGATTAAATCAAATTAGGCATTTCCAGAGAACAAACCCTCCTTACCAAATACGAGTAGAGGTGCTCCATCAGATCTGGAACCTCCTCACAAGCAAATGATCAAAGATGCGAAAAAACATCTCTTTCTTTTATAGCTATTGCAATCAGCATCCATTAGTCAAAAAGTTGAACTCCATGCTAAACTGGGAAACGGAACTGGACCAAACATTTTCACTAGCACAATGTTTGCAGGCTATTAAGTTTAATAGCAGATCTTCAGCATGCACAAAGCATTGGGATAATTCACAGAAAATCCTTCATAGGTAGTACAGGACTCTCTTGAGGCTTCATAAATTCCAAACAGGGTCCTCTGTTGGAGAAATTGTAACCTTGTAGGTAACTTATTGCATATGGATGTGCAACATTCTCCAGGAGTTCTGGAAAGAAGTCTCCTTATCCCAGACAGCATAGGAATGCACAATCCTACCATACCTACCTTAGCACTTCTTAGCATAAGGATGGAGTCCTTTCCCCTGGCCACTAGAACTGTGGTAGCACATATATTATTTGCTTCCCATATTACTATTACCAAAGAATGGAAGTTACCAACTCCACCTAAAATAAAGTCAGTAGGAACCAAAGTTAATACGCAATGTCTTTTTGAGAAATTGGTAGCGCACAAAGAACAGAGATCTTACATCTATCATAAGAAATGGGATCTATGGAGAAGCTAATCTCAAGCTGGCCATACACGTGTAGACGAGAATATTCGTAAGAAAAATCATACGAAAATTCCTTGAACATTCGATGAATGGACAAATTTCGTTAGAAAATTGTCTTTTGCTTTTAACATTCAATTTTAAAATACGATTTTTCTCCTCCCTGCTTTCGTGAACAAACATTGATCGACCCCATTAACGATTAGAAAATCAAACAAATATTCTGGAAAATTCTTGAACAAAAATCTATACACAAGCTTCAGGCCTTGACAGAACATTGATCCAGAGTTACTACTATTAGTAGGTCATAAATCAGGTAATGGTATATTTATTAATTTAGTCTTGCTCAAACTGCAATGAGTAATTTTCCTATTGTTATTCCTATATATTATTAACCTGAATTGCTCAGGGTTTAAAGTTTGTCTGCACATTTTGAACCCTAGGTGGGCCATTTGGAGGTTCATTGAAAATTAAAGTGTCTAAAGCCTGATCACACAGTGTGTACCCAAAAGAGATGACAGGCTTCAATCCTCTTGCTAGGGCCTCTAACCACTACCTGTTTATAAGATTCCTAGGGTGTGTATATTATATTTTCTTTATATTTTCTCTATATTTTATGACTGTGTTTGTATACTTGCAAATCTTGCTGTATCTTTTACTAATATTCTCAATTAAAAAAAAAAAACCTTGTCCCATGCCTTCAGTAGGATAATGCCACCCACCTGAAATAAGATTTTTAATAAACTTCACAATGAGAACAAGCTAGGGTTTGAAATACAAAGTTTATAATGCCATAGAAACTATTTAATAGGAAAGAGATGGAGTAAAGGCAGGCCTGAAACCATCATTTTCATTGCTACGAAAGTGTTAGGATTTATAAGCCAGGTTATCCTACAAAAGTTCCAAAAACCACTAGCATGAATCAGTTATACTGCTCTACAATTCTAAATTATTGATAAGGTGATATTTAACACATCTACTAAGCATAGGATGGAGATGGGTGCAGTAGGTGGTATAACATACAGGCGGGGAAGAGTAGGAAGTTGACAAGATGTAGAAAGACTTCCCTTTGGTTCAGCCTGCATTTATCTCTGCATCCTGAGTAACGTTCCATGGCTATGATGCTATGCAATTTTAACTGGCCCTACAGAGTTTGACAGGCAGCATCACTGGTCAGTCTCACTCACTGAGGTCAATGGAAGCATGCTCCATGGTTATGATGTGGTAGTTGAATACAAAACCCTCTTGCGATTAAAACAAGGGAAAAAAAGCAGACATTAAGGAAGCTACAGGATTGCCTTCTCAACACCTGCCAGCCAATGCTATACTACTCTCATTAATAAAAAAAATGCCACTCAATATAAATAATAAATCCAAAACATACAAAATCCAAAAAAAAATCAAAAATCAAAATATGTCCAAAATTCTAAAGTTCAAAACTATAACCCCAGTGTTTGTAGTTGTCATATATGTGATTCCACACAGTAATCTCAATATTAGAGCCTCCCACAGGCTTGCACGATCAAAATCACCTCAAAGAAAAAGAAATGAAAAAACAGTGCATTATCCTTATACATAAATAAACTGTGAGTGAATGCACTCCACAAAAAAGAACACACTTGTGAATCCTCTATAGTAATTATAGTGCAAGTGTATAAGTGAAACATACGTTGTGCCACACAAGTGAAAAACCGCGTTCACTTTTATTAAAGGAATAAATACCCTTACCAGAGCAACAAAATAATTAAGTCTTATCCAAAAAGCAATGGAAGTTCTATAGCCTTCGAAAAGGATCCTTATAGTTATCGCTCTCCTTCTATCCTCAGGATCCATCAGCAAGTCAGCTCCATACTCCTCCTTACACCATACTCCACCAAGTTGCCAAAATATATGGGAAATATAATAGTGTAATACCGCCACTGTACCATGTAATATCTTTATTCAGTGTACTCACAATATACACGCCTTAAAACCCCATTAATCCAGTAATATCAGACCTTTTAGCAGTCCTCTGCAATCTCCAGATAGTTTGGTGTGCTTTTGCCACTACTGAAATGGCCGCCACCCCACGTTTGGTCCTCTCTTGCCTTTCAGCAATCCTCTGCAGTCTCCAGATTGGTCTGCTTTTGCCACTACTAAAATGGCCGCCGCCCAACTTCCGGTTCTCCTGTGCATCTGACGTCACTTACCTTTGACGCGTTTCGTCATCCAACTTAGTCATAAATGTCTTCAGGCCAGTCGTGTCATGTACCTCTTTGCCACTTTTCTGGTGGTGAGCTGTGATCCAGAGAGTGATCCTGAAGTGGTGATGTCACCGCAGTTTTCTAAATCATTGTACTATGGGTGACAGGGTGCCTTGGTCATATTCCCTCAGGGGTGGGTCCACAAAACTGGTGCTTATTCAACTTGAAAGACTGAGGATACCTAGTGGCAAAAAGGAATTACTTCAGGGGACAGGGCTGGAATAAAGGAAGGTGAGTATTGCAGCAATTGTTTTCTAAGCATACATAGTCAAAGTTTAAAATCATATATTAATTCCCACATTGTATTCCAGTTATTTCTAATCTATTACTATTAACAATCTTGAAGTTAATACATCTACTTTGTGAGGATTCCTGCACATTTACTTCCTTGAATTCTGTGACACATATTCACTATGCCCTGTGAGTAGGCAATGCTGTATCACACATTTCACAGAGCCTGCCTTCTGAACTACAGAGAGGAAGAATTTCAGGAGGTGGAGTCAGTGCAGGAATCACTGCTTGCAGGGAGCAAAGTACTATGGTATATGTAGTCCTTAGAAATGGAAAGTAAACAGCATAGAAAAAGCTGTAAAGCATGCAGAGACCCAGAAAATTGTGGAAAGAGATAACCAGCAGACATGGAGCCAGGGGCGTCCCTAGGCAGGTGCGGGGGGTGTGCGCCGCACCGAAAGACACCTTTTCCATGGGGTGACATTGGACCCACTCCACCAGGGGCGGACTGACCATTCGGGCACTGCCTGAGGGCCCGGGGTCACTACGGGGCCCTAGGAGAGGCTCAGTCGGTCCCTGTATGTGCCAGTTCTGAAATAAGCAAGCATTGAGGGGACGGACAGTGAGGCAGGCACTCCGGACACCTCTCCTCCTCAGAGTTTCAGCAGAGGGGTGTGTCCACATCCCTGCCACGGGTGCTGAAGTTGGAGAGCTGGAGGGGCGGGCAGAGTATGCAGCAGGTCAGTGTGTAATCCCCGGACCCTGGTGACAGCACTGCAGCTTCATGTAGTAGGTAGGGGGGAGAAAGAGGGCAGAAAGAAAGAAGGCACAGAGAGATACAGGGGAGAGAGAGGAGGGCTTGCTTTAAAACTTACCTTTTTGTGGAGCTCGTGGAGAGATCAGTTAACCCCGTTTAGGTTGCAAGCTGACAATCCCCGCAGGATGGATCGGATCTGCGGATTGGGGAGGATAATGGATAGGACTCTGATCCATTATGCTCAATCTGCAGATCCAACCGTAGGGACGCCACTGCATGGAGCACTCACAACTTGAAAGGAGATTTTTCAAGAAAGCCTATAATGGATTTTTAAACATAACTGTTGTTTGTATTGTTATTATAAAGCGGATGTTTTAGGCCTCACACACACACAGGACATTTTTGACGCTGCTCTTAGGGGCATCTGGTGTTTTTTTTCTACCTCTAAATGTTAGCCTATGTCTCCATGCACATAGGCATTTATAGTATTTTAGAAGCAGAAGTGATGGATACATTAACCGTAAAAAAAAAAAAAAACACTGCTGGCGCATACAGGAGCAGCATTTTAAGTAGAAAATAAATGCTTGATGCCTGTAAATGCTTGTAAACGCATGTTAAAACTAGGGGCCTTTAGTACTTGTACATTAATTCACTTCAATGGCCAGTATAAATTATTATTCTGGCCAGTGAAATGAATTAACGCTCATCGCTTGACGTGACTGAATGTGTTACACGCATTTACGAGCATCAAGCATTTTTCCTGCTCAAACTCCACTGCCAGGAGGACAGGTGTCTAGGAGAATTAGCAAAAGCATCTAGTGTGCATGAGGCCATCAAATGAAATTATATGCTATGACCACAGAACTCCTTTAATTGTTATTTAAGCTGCTACTGCAGGATATTTTTAGGGAAAAATAGCCCAAAGCTGGGCTTTAACAAGCACACTTACACTTTAAATTTGCTCCTCTAAGGTTGTCTAGTTTGGTGATAGGTGACACTTTTATTTCAAAATTCCATTTCTGTGTCGCAAATTACAAGCCCCCAAATTCAGTTCCCATAAACAAATGACTCAAGAGAGAGCATGATGTGAAAAGTGATAGATTACTACACAATTCCTATTTCATGCACAGGCAAATGACTTCTGTTTTTTAATACAGAGTATGCACACAAATCATAATCAAGTTTAACTTCTGCATGCATTGTTTATCCTGTTCAAGGTTGCAGTTGCTGAAGGATATTTTATTTTTGTCGCTCTCATAATAACCATATGCTTTGCTGGTTGGTTGAAAATCAATATTTTATCATCCACAGCTTATAATTCTTTGGAGTACAATCCTTTTACAGTTGATCTGGTTTGGTAATTTAATACGTGCTCACGTGTAGGAGTAAATAACTTTTTGACATCCACAATGCATTTGTTTGGGACCAGAAAATAAAAGCAGCACGCCTTGCTTTATGTCATAAATACATGACATTAACAAAATATAAAATCCTAACAGAATAATATGAAAGTTAGATTCCTTGAACATAGAACATAAAATTTATTTTGGAACTTGAAGGAATCCAGTTAGGGTCATTCTTACAGGGCCATAGAGCAGGTAACTTATTGAACTTCTGAAAAAACTCAAGACATGAAAGCTGACCTTGCTTGGCAAAATGACTTTCTAACTGTATCATGTGCTTTGTAATGAAAGTGAAATGCGTAGAAACATTACCCATGTTTTCTTTACTGAAACCCACTGTGTGTTACGATTCCTCCTGACAATACTAAGAAATAAATTGTGCTATCTTTCTGGTTTGTAGTTCCTTTGAAGTGTACCACCTCCATAGCTATGGCTGCATACAAAGCATTGCACCACATGTAATGTGTTTAAGCATGTTTTCACATAAAATGTAGGATGGAGGTAAAGGATAACATGGAGCATGTACACCCCTGGATAATCTTTAAGTGAAAAGAAAAAAGAAAATTTTATATATATATATATATATATATATATATATATATATATATATACACACATATACATACATACCTACATACATATACACACACACACACACAGTTGTGTTCAAAATAATAGCAGTGTGTTGAAAAAAGTGAATAAAATCCTTCTAATAGCTTTTCTTTCCATACACACAAATGCATTGGGAACACTACACATTCTATTCCAAATCAAAACATGAAGAAAAATATATCAAATTTGTGTTGTTCCTCTAAAAATATTGAAGAAAAGTGAATATTAGACTGTGCAAAAAAATAGCAGTGTTTGTATTCTTCTTTACAAACTCAAACATTCACTATATAAACTGAAAAATGTTTGAAGATTTTACTTTCCTTTGAATCACTTAATTAATATTTAGTTGTATAAGCACTGTTTCTGAGAACTGCTGTACATCTGTGTTGCATGGAGTCAACCAACTTCTGGCACCTGTGAACAGGTATTCCAGCTCAGGATGATTGGACTACATTCCACAGTTCTTCTCTATTTCTTGGTTTTGCCTCAGAAACTGCATTTTTGATGTCACCCCACAAGTTTTCTATTGGATTAGGATCCGGGGATTGGGCTGGCCACTCCATAACGTCAATCTTGTTGGTCTGGAACCAAGATGTTGCACGTTTCTTGTGTGTTTGGGGTCGTTGTCTTGTTGGAACACCCATTTCAAGGGCATTTCCTCTTCAGCATAAGGCAGCATGACCTCTTCAAGTATTCTGATGTATTCAAACTGATCCATGATCCCTGGTATGCGATAAATAGGCCCAACACCGTAGTATGAGAAACATCCCCATATCATGATGGGTTGGGCAACCATGCTTCACTGTCTTCACAGTGTACTGTGGCTTGAATTCAGTGTTTAGGGGTCGTCTGACAAACTGTCTCCGGCCACTAGACCCAAAAAGAACAATCTTACTTTCATCAGTCCACAAAATGTTGCGCCATTTCTCTTTAGCCCAGTCAATGTGCTCTTTGGCAAATTGTAACCTCTTCAGCACATCTTTTTTTCAACAGTAGGACTTTGCGGGGGCTTCTTGCAGATAGCTTGGATTCACATAGGCGTCTTCTAATTGTAACAGTACTCACAGGTAACTTTAGACCTTCTTTGATCTTCCTGGAGCTGATTGTTGGCTGAGTCCTTGCCATTTTGGCTATTCTTCTATCCATTCGAATGGTAGTTTTTCGCTTTCTTCCACGTCTTTCAGGTTTTGGTTGCCATTTTAAAGCATTTGCGATCATTTTACCTGAGCAGCCTATCATTTTCTGCACTTCTTTATATGTTTTTCCCTCTCCAATCAACTTTTTAATCAAGGTACGCTGTTCTTCTGAACAATGTCTGGAACGACCCATTTTCTTCAGAATTTCAGAGAGAAATGCACTGTAACCAGCATGTACAATCAGTCACAAACTTTTTTCCGGTTTCTCAACCTTGAATGCACCACAGAAGTCACAAGTTTAATATTTTATTGTTTTATTTTAACCATAAATCTTTGTTTGATTATTTGATTTATGCGATTATAATACTATCTGGCATATGAGCGCTGCATATTTTTTATGGTCAATTTACTATCCAAAGTTCTCGAGGTTTACTTCCTATGCTAGCTGCTTGTTTTATTTATCTTTCTTCTTATTAATTTTTAGACACCTAGCGCTGTTGCACTTTATTCTATCTGAATAATTACCACCTGTTTTTCAAAGAATGAATGACCTCACTAATAGAACTCCACACTGCTATTATTTTGAACATGCCCCTTTCAATTAGTGATTCAATTACACAGAATCAGCAGCATGCATGTCATGACTGTTGGGTCTGTTGGATTTCTATTACTCTACTACACCTGCTAGTAAAATATTTTGCCATGTAGAAATATAATTTCTACCAAAAACAGTGATTGATCAGGTTAGTGATGTCTGACTGCTATTATTTTGAACACAACTGTATATATATGGGCAGCACAGTGGCTAAGTGGTTAGCATTTCTGCCTGTCAGTACTAGGGTCACTGGTTCGAATCCCAACCATGGCTCCACCTGGCTGGACTTTGCATGTTCTCCCTGTGTTTGCGTGGGTTTCCTCCGGGTACTCTGGTTTCCTCCCACACTCCAAAGACATGCTGGTAGGTGAATTGACTCCTGTCTAAACTGGCACTAGTATGTGTATGTATGAATGTAAGTTAGGGACCTTAGATTGTACACACCTTGAGGGTTAGGGACTGATGTGAATGTACAATATATATGTAAAGCACTGCGTAAATTGAAAGCGCTATATAAGTACCTGAAATAAATAAATATATCGATTGGGGCTTTTTATGGCATGCAGCAATTGAGGTCACCAAGAATTAACAAATAATACATTTTGGTCAACAATTTTACAATAGAACTAGTTTCTTAATATCACAAAGGAAAAAAACAATTTCCAGAGATACAGAGTATAGGTATCAAATTTAATATCATAAAGATATAATATATATACTGCATATGTAAATGTTGTATCTATCCAACATGTTTCTTGAAGCAAAGTCTGGCTTTTCAAGGGTGTATATGCAAGTAATGAGAACAATAATTCTGGTAAAATATCAAGAAAAATACATGTACAATAAGTATTATTGCATATGCGCACTTTTTTGCATGAACAAATACAGTACATGTATATATTGTTATTTTGGGAAATTATAAGCTTAGTGGTAGTAGCAATTGTAGTGAGATCCTTCTAGTCTGAGCTTCATTTTGGGGCTTGTTGGACTACTTTTATTAAACACAAAAGTAAAATTTCAACTTAACACCTCTAAACCATTAAAGATGTAAAAAAGAAAATGCCAAACCACCTGGCTTCCTTTTCAGCAGCACTATTGCTCTTTTCACTGATCCCTCAGACCAACTTAACAAGCTCTCCTGGCTCTCTGGCCTCTCCTGGATCACTGAGCTTGTAGTTGCAACTCCCTGCTTCTTAGGCCAACTCCCTAGCCTCTCAATAGGGAACCTCCTGGCACTCAAAGCTCTCTGATTCCTCCAGGACTTACAGATTCCCTCAGCTCTCCCAGTACTCCAGACTCGCTTAGCTGTTCTGACTCAATCAGTCCTTTTGGTAAAAAATCTCTCCTCCAATGTGGAGTGCTGTCTCCTGAGTAGAGCACCTCTCCTAATGGAAGTATGCTTGTCTCCTGGATGGAGCACACACCTGTCTCCTGATGGGAGCCCTGTAATATGGTCAGGTCCTTGCTTTTAAGGAGTCTGCATACCTGCATATTCAACCAGCATGAAGGTCTCTAGTAACCCTAGGTTCACACCTAAGCATTTTCTGCAGTATTTTGCATTTTGTAGAATCACAATACAGTCCATTTAACATGATTTCCTATGGGACAGGTTCATATCTCCATGGTATCACCCAGTGAATTTTTTGGAAAGGGTCAGATACTTTTTTTAACAAGTTTGTGGTTCTATAGACTTCAATGGATACACTGCAGAAAAGCATGTATTGCGGTTTTTTTAGTTTTTTATTTGTTTTTGCCATGTTTTTTATGTGTTTTGCATTTAAAATCTGCCTAGCAACAAGAAAAATTTAAAAAATAAAGGAAAAACTGCAAAACACATCAAAAAACGCAAGTGCAAAAACACAACGCAGAAACGCATCAAACACAACCTGCATAGATGTACACCTATGGTAAGACCTGGACTCAGGATTGAGGACCTCTTCCCACTCAAATTTCTTTGAAGACTCCAAGCTCCAGACCCGGATCCCGGATTACAGAACCTGGGGAAAAAACTGAAACCCCAATCTTCTCAGCTCACACACAATACTCCGGAGCCCCACACTCTGCATAGTGTCAATCCATTGTCACAGTGGCAGGGATCAATATTATATATATATGTGTATATATATATATATATATATATACACATATATATATACATACAGCGCTCTCCATAAATGAGTACATGGAGAGTGCTGCTCAACTTGTCTCTTCAGAATTCCCCATAGGTGTTCGATTGGGTTCAGATCAGGAGACACTTGGCCACTTAATCACTTCCACCTGTTCTTCTTCAGAAATGCAACAGTGGCCTTATATGTGTGTTTTGGATCATAGTCATGTTGGAAACGTGCACAAAAACCAAGGGCATGGAGTGATGGTAGCATCTTGTCTTTTAATATAGAGCAGTACATCTGAAAATTCATGATACCACCAATGAAATACAGCTCCCTGACACCAGCAGCCCTCTTGCAGTCCCACAGAAGGATACTGCTACAATCATGTTTCACTGTAAGCACCATGCATTTTTCTTTGTAGTCCTCACCTTTGCAATGCCATACAGTTTTGAAGCCATCAGTTCCAAAAATATTTTGATCTTATCACTCCAGGGTACAGAGTCCCAGTAGTCTTCTTATTTTTCAGCATGGGCACTGGCAAATTCTAGGCAGGCTTTTTTGTGCATGGGCTTTAGGAGAGGCTTCCTTCATTGTTTACACCCATGCATGCCATTCCTCTGCAAACAATCACCCCAGTTTGTCTTTCTACTACTTTAGCTAACTGCAGTGAACTTGCATGGCAATTTTCTTCAACCCTTCTCATCAGAAGATGCTCCTGTCAAGGTGTTCATGTCCATGGATGGCCTGGATGTCTCTGTGAGATGGTTGCAGTTCCATCTTTGTTAAATTTTTGTATTACTTTTGCTACAGTATTCTGACTGATAAGTAAAGCTTTGCTGATCTTCTTGTAGCCTTCATCTTTCTTGTGTAAAGAAATTATTTTCTTTCTCAGTCCTTGTGACATATCTCTTCCATGTGGTTCCATTGCTGACTGCATGAAATGGGAAGGGGTTTTCTTTGTTAAGTAACACCCATTTATAATCAGCTATCTGCTGGACACATGTTTAATGAATAATTAGACTCACCTGTAGTTGAATTTTTGTTAATTAGGTTTTTGTTGTCTAAAATCTAGCTTTGCTCCTAAGACTTTCATTGGGGCGTATTCATTTTTGCTACATGGTGTTATGAATTTGTTAGGAAAAATACTTTTTTGTGTGTGCAAATTAACAAAATTTGTTTGCAATCAATGGCCTGCATTTGTGGGAGTATGTTGTAGTATAGTGTTCCATAGAAAACGTTGATTCAGAAAGGAAAGTAAAGGTTCTCTGACAAATCTGGAACAAACTAAAAGATGGTAAAAAAAATAAGAATAACCCAGAAGGAGTGTTGGATTTTAGATCCTCCAGATCCTCCACAATGCTTCAGAAGGACGGTTCAACTTGCAGCTTATTGCCTCCCCTGGAAGTAGCAACCAGTAATTGTATGTTCCTCTCTTCATTCCCTGCTGTTCAGATGTCTTGTAATATCAATGTAATATCACGTTAAAATGCTTCAGGCCCCAAAAGAACCATTAATGGACACTTAAGGCAGCCAATGAACATCAGGTAACCATGAAGAGACTTGGCATTATAGACCTGACAATCCCACAGTATAGAGCAGAACAAAGAAGACCTGTGACCCAGAATGTCATGACCAGAGTTTTATGTATGTAATTGGGGTTTTCTTTGTTCTTTTTTAAACAAGACTTTTCCTAAAAAAAAAATTGTGAGCGGGGAGCATTTGTTTTAATGCAAAAGAGACATACTGTGACACATATGAGGTATTCTAACCTCTTATCACTTTAACCATTTTTTAAAAACATTTTAGCTTTAGACATACTTAAATGAAAGTGGATTTAGAGTGGTAAAATTGTAGCTTTTGTGACAGCAGGGGTTGAGGTGCTACATATATATTTACAAAGTACTGTATATAAGCAAACAGGGATTTTAAAATGGCACTTAC
Organism: Staurois parvus; assembly: GCF_062004578.1. NCBI lineage: Eukaryota > Metazoa > Chordata > Amphibia > Anura > Ranidae > Staurois > Staurois parvus. The sequence continues at coordinate 2,381,634 of NW_028317843.1, forward strand.
TGATAATGTTATTTACAAGAAGGTAACCCTATTAAAATAAATATAATTCCACTGTTATGACAAGCAATGTACTGAGATAATAAGCTCTTAAAATAGTATTATTTACCTGTTGTGTTCCATTAGGTCTGTAAAAGAATCTATTGCACCTACTGGGAAATTTTCACATGTTGCTTGTTCCCAAGAGGTCTTTTTACAGCTGTTTACAGTTATTGCAATGGAAGGTTCACACAAAGAAACAAAGAGTTTATTTTTGCAGCAACCAAACCTGATTTTTTTCCCTATTGGGACACAATAAAAACATTTGTATATTTAACATTAAAATAGTATTCAAATAAAATTGTGAAAGCCACTTAAAAAGTACTTATAAAATAAATGCCTATCTTTGGTCAATGAAGTCTCCCAGAATCCTGGACTAGTTTGCTTACCAACAAATGGTAGATAGCCAGGGATTTGTGATTTTGCATCAGTAGTGCAACGGTCAACATTGTTGGGCAGAAGGTAGGTCATCATGATTGACAAAGTGCCTCACTGGATGACATGATTGAGATTGGATTCACATAGAGGGACATTCTTGTTGATGTTGATTTCTTTTCAAATAAAGGACTTTGCCATGGTGTCTGTGTTGTTTATTTTTTACAAATTTGGGGGGGAATGAGTGAGAAGAGGTACATTTCCCTGGGGGGTGCCAGAATTCCTGCTATCTGTATACCTGCTTGTTATAAGGGGACCTTCAGATTCTGATAAGTGCCCCCTGCAAAACCCCCACATCCCTTTTGGGGAACTAAATGTAGGGATGAGGCCCTTGTCTCCTCAATTTGTGGACAAGATGCCTTGCAAGGGGGATGTCATGACCATATTTGGTCAATGACATTACCCATTATCAATGATGCCATGCATGGTCAGTGGCAATATGACCATAGTTTGTCAATGACAGCACCCAGGATGACATGAGTTTGTTACCAAACTAAAGCTGGTCTATCATTTAGCAGCAGTAGTTTTTTTTTACTCAAATTGTTCTGTTACTTCCTGTGCAAATTTGGGGCATCCCCCAAGCATGTTATTTAACTACTTGCCCTCCAAAAGATTTACCCCCCTTAATGACCAGGCCATTTTTTGCTATTCAGCATTGCACTATTTCAACTGGTCATTGCACACTGTACCAAAACAAAATGTGTGTCCTTTTTTTCAAATAGAGATTTCTTTGATCAACACTGTTTTTTTTTAATTTTTGTAATATAAACGAAAAAAGGCTGAACATTTTGAAAAAAAAATATATTTTCTACTTTTGGTTATAAAAAATATTCAATAAACTCACAGTTAGTCATAAATTTAGGCCAAAATATATTCTGCTACATGTCTTTGGTAAAAAAAAAAATCCCAATGCATGTATATTAATTGGTTTGTGTGAAAGTTATAGCATCTACAAACTATGGTTTATATATTGGAATTTACGCAGCTTTTACTTTCTGACTGCCTATCACATTTCTTGAGGTGATAAAATGCCAGGGCAGTACAACCCCCCCATGACCCCTTTTTGGAAAGTAGACACCCCAAGGAATTTGCTGAGAGGCATCTTGAATTTGTGGAAGATTTTATTTTTTGCCACAAATTTTTGGAAAATTACAAAACCTTTTTTTTTTTACACAAAGTTGTCACCTAAATGATATATTGCTCATGCATGCCATGGGTATATGTGGAAAAACCCCAAAATACATTCTGCTACTTCTCCTGAGTATGGGGATACAACATATTGGAGACTTTTGGCAGAATTGCTACATACAGGAAATCCAATGACCACCTCCGAGCTTTAAAAGGGCATATTTCCTCATATCACTTACCCACTGCCTATCACAGTTTTGGAGGCCATAAAATGCCAGGATAGTACATACATTCCCGCCCCACCCCCCTAAATGACCCTTTTTTGGAAAGTAGACAACCTAAGGAATTAAGATAACAGGCATGGTGAGTATTTTGCAAATATCATTTTTGTCAAAGAGTTTTTAAAAAGAAAAAGAGAAAAGAAAAAATATGTTTTAGTTTTCTTTCTTCATTTTCAAAAACTTGTGGCAACAAATGAGATCTGCAAAATACTCGCCATGCCCCTTAGCAAATACCTTGGAATGTCTACTTTCCTAAAAAGGGTCATTTGGGGGGGTGCTTCTACTATTCAAGGCCAACATTAGAAGCTTATACCACACATCACCCACTCTTCTAACCACTAGAACATCAAGCATTTTCTGACACTTTCTGTTTACCTGAAAAAACTGTTTTGTTTTTTTTTGCTAGAAAATTACTTTGAACCCCTAAACATTATATATTTTTAAAGCAGAGATCCTGGAGAATAAAATGGTGGGTGTTGAAATTTTTTATGCCACACAGTATTTGAGCAGCAATGTTTCAAACACATTTTTTTTAAATATACTTTTTTTTGTACTGCACAAAAACACAATATATTGCCCAATTGTTTGATAAAATATAAAAGACGATGTTATGCTGAGTAAATGGATGCCAAACATGGCATGCTTTAAAATTGTGCATGCTTGTGCAACGGCACCAAATACATTTTTAATATCCATAGGCGACACTTCAACAATATTTCCAGGTCACCACTTTAGATTTACACAGGAGGTCTTGTGCTATAATTACTGCCCTTGATCTGACGTTCACGGTGATACCTCACATGCATGGTGCAATCTCTGTTTACATACCAACATGGGACCGTCGCTTGTGTTTGATTTTTCATGCAAGCATGGGGATGGGGGTGGGGGTGATTTGTTTTTAATTATTTATTTTGTTTATTATTATTTTTTTTTAACATTGTCCCTTTCATTTTTTTTTTTACAACTTTTATTGTTATCACAGGGAATGTAAATATCCCCTGTGATAGCAACAGGCAGTGAAATGTATTCTTTTCTGAGAAATTTGGGGTCTATTAGACTGTAGATCTCTCCTCTGCCCTTAAAGCATCTGATCTTACTAATCTTGGTGTGATCAGATGCTTTCCCAATTTTAAAATGGTGCTGTTTATATCTGGTGAAAATAGAATGATGAAATGCTTGTAGCTTCCATTCTCTTAGACCGTAGAGATGACTGGAGGTATTCTGGTCTCTGATCAGCACTATGTTCAGCCGGCTGCATTCTCAGATTCCCCAGTGGGATGGGAGAGCCCAAGAAAACCATGGAAGGCAGTGGGAGGTAAAGGGGGGGGGGCATCCCTTTCTGCTGCTTGTAAAGGTGATCCAAGCGAAGTACCAGTACATTTCTGGTCCTTGTTGGGCACATATGTAACAGCAGAGAACATGGGCATATGATGAATGGGGTCTGTAGAACAATATGACCTCAATTCATTCTTTTTTGTATTACCCGTGTTGAGGGTTAGGCCCCAAAAAGTTTCAAATTCAGAAACCATAATTGGTTTCCATGCGAAATGTCTGGTAAGAGTTGAATTTGAGTGGGCTGCGAGGTATTGTTGTGCGTATAAATTCCTTTGGCCCACAATCAGTTGATACAAATCTTCCATGAAAAACAGCAGAGCGGCTAAATGCTAGTACTGAAAGCGAATGGGGCTGATCCTGCTAACACTGGGTTTTTGGGAAGACTGTACCAAGGAAGCACTAGTATAGCTCTGTTCAATATATTGCTCCGTACAAACACAATACTAGTAGTAGAAGTGATCAGCGACCTATAGCATGAGTGTGATAGTGTGCAAGCAATCTAATGCTTGCTGACCCTGGCTGAGAGGGGAGCTTACAGACCCTGATGCTATCTGATGTTGCTAGTGGCAGTAATACAGTGATTAGTGAAAAATTATATCTACTGACACTGTACTAATAGCATTGGCTGGGTGACAGGGTGATCAAAGGGTTAAAAAAAAGGCAGACCAAAGGGATAAATGTGCTAATCCAATGTGTGTGTGTGTGTGTACAATTTTGTGCTTTTACTCAGTGATGTGTTCCCTCTTCTCTCCCTGGACGGCATAGGGGGAATTGGGGGGAGGGGGGCGCACGCATGCGCACATACACCTGGAAATAGAAAGCGACAAAGGGGTATGTCGCTTTGCCCAGAGCTGCCACGGTGGCGGCAAGTAGTTAAAAAAATTGTAATTTCTCTCAAGATTTTTATTTTTTTAAACATTATTTTTTTACTGCTTTTTTTTAATGCTTTCATCAGAGTAGTATAATGTTACTACTCTGGGGGGGGGGGGGGGCGGTTTGTGGATCTGTTTTTTTTTTTTTACACTTTTAAGATTATTGCTTCTGCAATGCAATGTTTGCTTTGAACTGTCATGAATGAGTTCAAGTTCATGACAGTTAAAAATACAGTGATCTGTGATTGTCCCCAGTTGGTCACATGGTACAGGGTGCTGTGATTGGCCCCATGTACCATGTGAGAACTGTGGGCCAATCACACCTCTTGCATAGCGATCACACGACCACTGGGTCCCGTTCACTGGGATCTTCATTCTGCTGTGTCTGGTGAACACATCAGACATGGGAGAAAGGCTGCACACCAGCTTGGGCGTGCAGTGCCCCCTGTATGGGTACAACACCAGTGACATACGGGAATGTCGCTGGTCCTGTAGCTTCCGCCCGTTCACAGTACATTGCAGACAGGTGGACGGAAAGTGGTTAAAGGATTTGTGTATTTTGTGTATTTTTAATGTTGCCCTTTAAGGCCGCATTAAAAGACCCTTCCCTTCCCCAAACAATTTTGTTTTGGTTTTTCATTGGTACATGTCCTCCATGACAGTGTTCAGCTACCCTTGCCCCCTTTTTTAACTTAAGCTTGTAAATTAACCTTGAAAAGGGCCAAAAGAAATGACCAGATTTTCCTCCCTTAGACTTCAGTAGGGTTCAGCATTATATTCAGGCATCACAGACTTCCTCATAGCTTCTCCAACCTCCTGGGAACCCAACTTTGCCTGGTACACTCATCACTACTCAAGAAAGCTCCTTTGAGTTGTTAGATATTTTAGTATTGGTATTCTGTCATGCTGGTGAGCAGAGCTTTTTTTCTCAGAGAATATGTACAGGAAATCTCCCCTTTCGAATCCCCCCAACACCCCACCCCCTACTCACCTCCAAACACTGTCCTTTGGTTCCACCCTCTACCAACCTCCCAGTAGTGCCCCTTTTAGAGAATACAGTATCAAGTATAATTTTGTGGTGCTAAGTAATTTGCATGGCATTTGTTAATGATATCAAGAAAGGCAGTAAAATAGATCCCCTGGAGCTAGCAGCAATAGACCCCCCCCAGCAACAATAGAGCCCCAAGTAACAACAGATTAATCCCAGCAACAATATACTCCTAGAAGCCAGCATCAATAGACCCTCCAGCAGCTAGCAGCAATAGACCCCTCCCTCAACAATATATTCCTCCTTGCAATGATTGGACCCCCTAGCAACATAAGGCCCACCCCAGCAACAATAGATCCCCCACCAGCAACAATAGACCCCCATCCCTCTAGCAACAACAGATCCCCCAGCGGCCAGTATCAATAGACCACCAAAACACCTTTGCACTCTTTTCTAATACATACATTCAGTACTGGAGGTGCTGGCTGAAAAAAAGCCCTGCTGGTGAGAAGGTAGAAGATGATGCGGGAACAGCTAAATATGTAAAGGCAGTATTCATCAGCAGGCTGAAATCTTTTATTTTTTCAGTGAAGCCGCCCATCTGCATGTGATCACTACGTCATACCTTATATAGTAATCACATGATGGAGAACCAGTTTGATCAGAGTACTGATCATCAGTGGAGGCTTGAGCTGTCCATGAAACCTGGTTACAGAAGCTGTGCAAAGTTGGGAGGGTATATAATAATGTATTCTTAGCACAACTACTTGACGATGAACAGATTGCTGGTAGGAAGAGGTTAAATAACTGAAAAGTTATAACAGTATGAACAGAAAATTATTACATTTTTGAAAGTTGGAATATTATTATTTATGATCAACTTTCATGATGTCACTCAAATGCACAAATTTTAAATCACAATTTTGGATATCCAGTTTATTATGGCATATTATTTTTAAGACTATGCCGGAGGTCACAGATACTCAAATGAATATGTCAGAAAGTATTTAATGAAAAGAAACACTGCAAGTGAAGCAAAGGAAAGGACATATTTTCCATTGGTGAGCTGAGTTGATTATGCCTAAAGGAAGTCACAGATTCAAATAAACATGTTTTTTTTTTATAATACAGCTTAACTATGTGACAAATGAAGCTGACTAGTTCCATTCTGTTTTTTGAAGTCGAAAGTGGCACAAAATGTACAAACTATGAACATGACCAGCATATTTCATCCAGTCAAAGAGTTTTCTAATTAGTTTACTTAATTTGGAATAATGTCATATATTGAACAAATTTATTAAAGACAGATGACCACCTGTTTTATTTTTTTTTTTTTCATATATTACTTGTTAAGTAAATGTTGTATTCAAAAGATCCTTTGCATGATAAAAGTGTTACTTTATGGTTACACTTTTGGCAGTGCACTTATATTTATCTCTCTTTTAATACTTCCCTCATTTAACCCTTACACTAAAGATAAGGTTGATAAACTTTTTTTAATTCCCACCTAACCACCTGCCCCCTGGACCCTGTTCCCACACAAAAACTATGGTCACCCTCTAGCTCCATCCTACACTCTCTAACTCACATCTTCAATATCACCTCTTTTTAGACATCTTCTCCAACTCTCTAAAACATGCACTGCCTCCTATATTTAAAAAGCCCTGGTTGGATCCCACCAATCTCAACAACCTATGACCCATCTCATTTTTACATCCAAACTCCTTGAACTCCCAGTCCACAACCGATTAAGATACTATCTCACTGAGAATAACTTTCTTAAATCCGTTTAGTCCAGATTTCGCCCTCAACACACCACAGAAACACTCCTAAAACTCACAAACTATTTACTAATAGTTAAAGCCAATGGTCACTATTCTGTACTCCTACTCCAAGATCTCTATGCTGCTTGTGATACAGTTGATCTTCCCTCATTCTCAAAAAATCTTAACAACCAACTACTATATCTTTGCTCCTCTTTACCTCCAAACTCCATGAACTCCCAGTATTCATCCGACTGAGCTACCATCTCACTGAGAATAACATTATTAAACATTATTAGTCTGGATTTTGACCTCAACACTCCACAGAAACTGTTCTCCTAAAACTCACAAACAGTTTATTAATGGCTAAAACCAATAGTGACTATTCTGTACCCTTACTCTTGGACCTGTCCACTGCCTTTGATGCAGTCAACCACCCCCTCATCCTCAAAAAACTCCATTCCTTTGGTCTCTACGACTTTACTCATCATTGGTTTTCATCCTACCTATCCCACCACACCTTCAGTGTCACTTATAATTGCGGTTCCATCACTTCCGGTTTTGCTTTCATGTAAAAAAGCCATTAAGATGCTTGTAAAAGCATCTGATCAAACCGATCTCGAGTTGATCATATGCTATGGAGGCCAGAGGAAAGATCTGTGGTCTAATGGACTCCAGATCTCTCCATAAAGAGGACCTGTCATGGCCCATGCTATCACAAAGGATGCTGTTCACACATGTGGGATATGGCCACTAATGTCAGAGCATAAGCAAAAATTCTAGTATTAATTCTCCTGTGCAAATCTAGACCTATAATCTGTAAAGGCTTTTAAAGCATTCCACAGTCATACACAATTTTAAACTGTGATATGTTAGGTATCTATTTACTGGGCATAACATCATCTTTTATATTTTACCAACAAACTGGGTATTATATTGTATTTGTGTGCACTAAAATTCATAAAAGTGTATTTTTTCATGAAAATTTACATTTGATAAACCACTGAGCAAATATTGTGCAACAGAAAAAATTGCAACAACAACCATTTTATTCTCCACTGTCTCTGCTTAAAAATACATATAATATTGGGTTCTAAATAATGTTCTAGCAAAAAAAATGGCCCGGACTGGAACTAGTTAAGCATTATTAAAGTGATGCTCCAAGTCAAACGGTAATTTTTATTTTTGTTTTTGCATTAGTGCAGGTCCCCAAGGACAGTGGCCAGCCCCTCATGCCATTTGTTTGTCAATCTCTCCTATTAGTTTTGAAAAAGTCAGATGTGATTTTACAAAATTGGGCACCCATTGACTTAATTTGGGTTCGGATTAAAGTTCAGAACCTAGGTATGTTCGGCTCATCCAATCTCTAGCAATAAATATGCACAAATTTGTGTAAATATATATTTATGAGTATGTAATTAATTTATACAGACACACATCACTCTGCAGATCCATATTTATATCTGTCAAAATGTTCAAGGATTATCATGTCATAACCTCATGTTACTGGCTTGCATTTGAATTGATAATGAAGCAGACAAAAATCAATTCTTGTTTACTGATGTGTGTGCCTTAAAGGAAGTCTTTGGCTAAATCTATGACCATATGCTCATCTTCTCCACAAATCAATACATATATATGGAGTGAGGGATGCAGAGTGATGCCCAGTGGATAGTAATAAATCTGCAGTTAATTACATTAACATCTGTGAAAAATGGTGTAGTGCAGTGACAGGAAGGCTTCCAATAAAATCTCAGAGAAAAAGCATGTATCGGAAATATGCAGTACCAGATATGTCATGAAAGAGAGCGTCAAATTGAGTGGGATGGTTCGATAGGGATGCTGCATTATCAGGCTTTTCAAAAGGATCTACTGTGCACGGTAGGAAATACAATATCTCTGGACTTCTAATCATCCGAGAAAGAGACTGGACCTGCAGATGATGTACAAAATATATACATTTATACAATACACAAAATCATCAGATAAACTCTAACTGGATGCTTTGGCAAAAAGCCTATCTAGTTCCAAAAACAAAAATGTTACAAATCTTTAGATGTGGTAGCTGCATATTTTTTTCAGAAGTGTTTTCCTTTTTTTTTAACGGTGATCCTGCCCATTAGAATCTTCCTGTCCAAGGGTGACAATGTTCATGCACTATGTTATATCTATGGAGAAGAACTGTAGTCATGCTAGGCTTCTCTCCTAATTTGGACTAAAGGACACCTCCGTTTCTCTACATCTTCATAGCAGAAGAAGAAGCTGCATCCCGATAGACTTGAATGGGCTGCCTGCATACAGCATCAGATGGTTCAAGCCACATGAACACATGGCCTGTTCATGGACTACAGGCTCAGCACTAATGTGAATGATGCTAAAGAGGTGTTCTGTAATTCTGAGAGAGCTCAATGCTCTGGATTTCAGCTTTGTCAGCTCACTGCAGGAACTGTCATTGAAACCATCCCTTCATGTGCCACAATTTATAACATGGCATACCTTTTGGCACTGCTTGTTGTATAAGGGTGTCAGATAAGGACAAATACTTACCTTATTTTTTGCTTTTGCAGGATCCTTCCAGTGGTGTGGCCAGTCCCCCAAAGCCTCCTCTCCAAGGCGCTGTTGGCTGCCATTGTGCTAAACCCCCTCCACATACAATGTAATGTTAATAGCCCTGCACTGTATGTGATGATATAGAGGGACTGCCCACAACCCAGAGCTTCAGGGAGAAGAGGGCAGAGCTGGAGCCAGCCAGAGTACATGATAGGGTAAGACATAACAAGCATTTGACCCATGCAGAGCGGAATGAAGTGCAAGGGTTTATTTTTTTCTATTTCTTGCAGTTGGGGTTTAAAAAATATTGCAATTCTTTATAGTACAGTGCATTTTTCTCATGAGTTTCTCAATAAACTCAATAAACTGGGGCAGCACAGTGGCTAAATAGTTAGCACTTCCACCTGGCAGTACTAGAGTCATTGGTTCAAATCCCAACCTTGGCACTACCTGCCTGGAGAATGCATGTTCTCTCTGTGCCTGTGTGGGTTTCCTCCCACACTGCAAAGACAAACTGGTAGGTTAATTGGTTTCTGTCTAAATGGGCCCTAGTATGGATATATATGAATGTGAGTTAGGGACCTTAGATTGTACGCTCCTTAAGGGTTAGGGACTGATGTGAATGTACAATATATATATACATACATGTAAAGCACTGCGTGAATTGACAGCGCTATATAAGTACCTGTAATAAATAAATAAACTAGGTAAATAATTTTGAACCCAGTTAGTGAAATGATGTGAAACTCTTTTGATATCAGCTTCCGGTAATTTCCTGTACAGCAGACAGAGAGAAAGAGAGAGAGGAACAACACTAGGGGCTTGCTAGGCTCTGCTACAGTGCACATGTACCAACAAGGAGCACGTTGACTTGACGTTGACAAGGATAGTGATGACCCTATCAGTCTACTGCTTGATTGTCCGAAAACAGACTAGGGGCAGAGAGACTGCATTTGTTGTCTGATAGGCTTTTTTAAAATGTTTGGACTAGCTAGACAAAATTGCAACACCTTTAGCAGGTTAGATATCTCCCATATGTGCATTTAAGCTGTGCATTTAGCTGTATGCCCTTGAGTTCAGTTTTAATATATGCTATAAAATAGAATAAAATGCATGCATTTCACTGTAATTGATCTCAAGTGGAGGTAAGGGTCATTGTCATCAGGTAAGGCATATATTCACTGCAAAGACTGTCACGCATTGATGTAGAAGTGGAGCTATGAGTATGTTTGTCCACAGCTGGATTTTTCTTACCAGTTCCAGCAATTCCATTAATGCTCTTTGGATACAGTTTTGCAACATTTTATTGTTCTTTTCTCTTGTGTAAAGAGGTAAACACAGTAATGTTTAATATTGTGATTTGTTTGTGTTTTTTATTCATGATGTATAATGCATAATACACAAACAATTAACATACCATTACGGTGTGTCATGACTTCAAAAAGTCGAAACCTAGTAGTAGAAAGTCTTAGTATGGACTGCATTTACATTACTGGAAAGGTGACTAAGACACTATGGGGAAGATTTTCTAAAATTGGTGCATTCAGAATCTGGTGCAGCTGTACATGCTAGCCAATCAGCTTCTAACTTCAGCTTGCTCAATTAAGCCTTGCCAAAAAAAAACCTGTAAGTCGATCGGTTTCTATGCAGAGCTGCACTAGAATTTGCACTCTCCAATTTTAGTAATAACCCTCTAATGGTTTTTATATACCAATTATAAAATATTTTCCTAAAATAATGTTTGAAATTTTATGGTGTATATCAAACTGTATATTAAGAACTAGTGCTTTAACCATACAGGCCATAGCAACAGGTTAACTTAAAAATGGTCCACAATTTAGGTATGGAATGCATTACTAACATTATTCCAACTTAGTGATAGATGGGTTCTTGGTGATCGATGAGTGACCTTAATGAATGGCACCTCGTAGAACACAGCACCCAGATGCAAGTATACACTTTAATTAGAGCAAAATCACATGTATCATGTAAACTCAATGTTTTAGAGGCACACAGGGTATCTTCCCTAAGGCAGTTTAGTGTTAAAGTCAACATGGTGGTAAATACAATGACATACCCAAATCCATAGCTTCACTCAAGACTCACTCCTTTAATCATACATGGAAAATTCAGTCCTAGTTTCCCTTACAAATGGGTATTAAAGTAGGAAAATGTCTTGGTGGTGTTTTGTAAGGAAATTCATACTGAGACATGATAATTTTGGACATATCCAAAATGAGAATAGGAAGAAAAAAGGTAACTACCCCCAAAGATGGGATTCCAGAGACTGGTATTGGAAAACAGAAAGAGAACACCAGAAGACCCAGTCCAGGGAATAGATGTGAACCCTGAGTGATGCCTGAACAGTGATAGCTTTGGTCCTATAAAGGGAGAAAAGCAGATGAAGCTGAGTACTATGCAAGAATCTGTTACAATTCCAATTAGTATCATGAAAAATATACAGGGGAGGCAATTATCCGCCTCCCACCTGCCGTATCAACAAATGACAGATGGGCAGAAGATCTCTTGTTCTGGGAGGATGTCATCTGATGTCCTCCCACTCTAGCCATGCATGTGCATCCCCGCCCCTGGGGAAGGGAAGCTGCGATTGGTGGTGCACTGTGATCACTGTTCACAGTAAAGAGCCAAGGACGTAGGGCATCAATCAATGGGCATGTCCAATCACAGCTGATCACATATAAACAGGAAATGTCAGTAATCGGTAGTCCTTTCCTCATGCTGACAGCGTGTGAGAAGAGGAGAGCCGATAAGCATCCATTTTCAGAGGAGACATCTACACTGATAATCAGGGCACTGATCATCAGTGCCCTGATTATCAGTGTAGCCCCATCAGTGCCCATCAGTGATGCCTCTCTGTGCCCATCAATGCTGCTTGTCAGTGTCCATCAGTTATGCCTATCAGTGCCCATCATTGCCAACTATCAGTGCCACCTATCAGTGCCCATCAGTGATGCCTTTCAGTGCCCATCAGTTCCTCCTCATCAGTACTACCTATCAGTGCTGTCTATCATTGCCCATCAGTGAAAGAGAAAAATTACTTTTTTCTGTTTCTGTATAAATTTCTTAAATAAGAAAACCTTTTTTTCCCCAAAATTTTCAGTCTTTTTTTGTTTGTTTAGCAAAAAATAAAAAAAAAACTGTGGTGATTAAATACCACCAAAATAAAGCTCTATTTGTATAAAAAAAATGATAGAAATTTTTCATTTGGGTACTGTGTTGCACAACTGTGCAAAAGTCATTCAAATTGCGATGGTACTGAAAGCTGAAAATTTGTCTGGACAGGAAGAGGGTGAAAGTGCCCTATAGGCAAGTGGTTAAAGTGAACCCTTACCTTGTAAAACAACCCATTCAGTTTTTTAAACAAAAAAGCTAATTATGGGCAAAATATTTGTGTATAGATATAAAAAAAATTATAAAAACTTTTTTTAAAGTGATACCCTGTCTTCTCAGTTGTAAAAGGAGCTCAGAGAGCTTGGGGTGGAGAATCAGCAGTACACTGATCTTCCATTTTTACCCTTACTTCTTCACCTGCTGACAACAGTTTCAACAGACAAGAAGAAAAATTAAAATCTGGGTAGGGTTCAAGCTTTCATCTTTTATTTTCATCCTTTAGTAATACAGACGAACTGACATCCCGATGTATCACCCTCCTAGTTTAGCTAGGGGGAGCTAGACTTCAATGGTTAGACACGGGCTGAGTAGCAGCCCAGGCATAATAGCCAGAGAGGGGTTAAATTTTGGTCAGAGCTGAGAGGCTCTGCAGGCCAGCCCCTCTGGAATTTCCCCCTGCTCTAGGGCTTTTGGAAGAATTCTTTAGAGGCAGTGGGTGGATCTAAGGAGTGGTTGGATGCACTCTTGAGGGGTCCGAGCCAATCCCCAACAAGAGGTTTGCAAGGAGCTGGACACCTTTAAAAGTGTTGGAGCCTGCTCAGTTGTCGGAGAGTTGGAGAGCAGGTGCCTGCGAGGAGGCCCAGTGGGATGGGGCTTACCTGCAGGTCTGGGGCTGGAAAGGAGGAAAAATTGGAGCTCACTGGCCCCTGAGAGAGGACCACCTGTATGGCAGGGAAGGAGTGGCCCAGCTGATAGGCCGGGTGGCAGCCACCAACCCACAAGCAGTATAAAAGAGGATCTGAATGAGTACACCTATACCCTCAGAGCGGATAGGGAAAGGATCACTCTGGTGGAAACCAGATTAGCCACCTACCAGTGACAGGAACCAGATCCCCTGTTCAGGGACAGTTCCAGAGTGCTGGGTGAAGAAGAGAAGTTCACCTAAAGTCTGGGGTGGTATACTAAGGAGATGTTGGCTTGCTCTTCAACAGAGACTGTGCTGCAGAGAAGGCCTGTAACTAGTTCCAGGAAGTTATCCTCAGTTACCGGTACCTTTGGGCATCCTGTACACCCCTAACTTTATCCCAGTTCAAACCACTTAAATAAAACAACAAAACCAAAGCCCAATGACTGATTTCTGAGTCTGGATACAAGCCAGTGTGACGTTGACTCCTGAGGGGGTAGTGCTACAATTCTACATAGAAAAAGACACAAGGAGGATTGGGGGGGGAGGGGGGGTACAGACAATGGTATGGTCCAGGTTACACTATACAGTTCCCTAAGGAATATAAGACCTATTAGGGAATCATGTTGGTTCAAAAATGTATATCAGTAATGGATAGTAATCCCTCATCAATAGACAACTTAAGCCATGGGGACCCAGTGAAAGAATCTGCTGCTCTGATACCCCTCAGGTCAGTGGTGAATGTAATTGCTGCTGCCTCCAGGCATCTATAGGGAACTTTTCACATGCCTCTGAATTCCTCCAGTGTGTGTAATTTACCACCCTGCAGGAATTTGAGGCAACTAGTTTTGCTCTTAGTCGCCATATCCTAAAGAAAGACAGAGATTCACCTGGGGTCAATCAAAGGAAGCCACTTAGCAGAAGAAGGGGGGAAACTAGTGGGGAAAGGACATCCTGCTAATTAACAGTCAGAGTTTCAAAGTATGGATAGTGAAGAAAGAGGTGGGAAGGAAAGAATTTTTATTTCTGTCTGTGTTGCTATTAGAGGGATTTGGCATGTAAATTGTGATAAACTGCTACAATGCCATTTCTGTCCTGTACGTTCTGCTAGACAAAAACTGTTTATATTATGCCCCCTTCCCCTCTAGAACCCCAGTGGTGCTGTTAATTATCAATTAGCTGTACGTATTTTGGGGCCTTGTTCCCCCCACACTCCATTCTGCCCTATCCTATCTATTTTGTCCTTCCACATTTCTTTTTGGATGATTTTACTGGTTATGTTATATGAATGAGCTTGTCAGCCTAGATGTAGAACTTCTTGTTAGTGTTATATTTTTACATGTTTGATGTACTGTCATGAAAGTTGATGTGCCATGTCTGTGATTCTTTTACATGCCTTCTGTAATAAGCTGTTGTATTATTTTATAACTCAATAAAGTAACTTGAGGAAAGAACTTGTGGATACCTATATAGCACATGTGTCAAACACAAGGCCCGTGGCCCGAATCAGGCCCACATGGCCATTTCATGTGGCCCTCAGGTGCAACACCCCCTTATCTCCACCCCCACCTTGTCTCGGCAGTCAGCAGCAGAGAGGAGGACAGAACTCCTACAGATCCTGTGCCTCTCTATGCAGCTGCAGAACCCCTTCATCTCTGCCTACGCTGGTCTCAGCATTCAGCAAACTGAAGCAGCTGACTCCAGTCCTCCTCTGGTCCTCCTCCAGACCCTGCACTTTCTGCTTCCCAGCTCCACTCCAAGCTTCTTCCCGGCACCAGCACAAGGTAAGGGGGGTGCACTGTGATGTAAGGGAGGGTGACGGCCTCTTGACTTCTGATGGTGGGGGGAGTCCTGACATCTGATGTAAGGGGGGGTACAATTCTATGCCAGTTGAAATGGAGGGCCACACACTACTGGTATCATCAACAAGAAATTTTATTGGAGACTGCTCAGACAGAACACCATGGCAGAACCACCTTCTGTCTTAGCACTCTCGAATAACGTTTCTTGTGGCAGTGTGCAACCCTCCTTCTCAGACTTGCATCATCTGCTACAGGAGTGTGAGTGGTCTCCATTGCCGGAATGCACCTGCTCTTCACAGCTTAAGTCTTGACTTATTACTAAAACCAGTAATAATCGAATGCAGAGGCAATTATTTAATATGACAAAGAGTAGATACATTTGTATGGGCTTACATATATAATTTGCTCTTTGAGGGAAACCAAGCAGACATATTAGCTTAGTTTTGGGATTCCTGACCTGCCCATGTACATAGTGTATGGGGCTTACATGCAAGATGCTCCTACATGTTAGACGCCACAAAGGCTGATGTACACAGGTTCCAGCTGTATATTTGGGTATCCTGTTTCTTTAGCCTCTTTGCACAGCAATAAATTCACAAAACCCGACTGAAGTAACTAGTGCCCATCTTGGTTTACCCACTACACAACAAGGATCTAGCCTGGAAATTTGAAAGTGCATAGAAGATTATATATATATAGATAGATATAAATATAGATATATTGCAAAACCATCTTTTCTATTTGCAGAACAAATGGTGGCCACTATTAATGATGAGACAAACACACCTGGGTTCGGTTCCAGCAGGGTTCAGCAAATGTGACTAATGTTTGGGTGCTGAATCTGAACCTCACTGATGTCAATCTGAATCAAATGTTAAAAAAAAGTAATGCCCTGGGCAACATGTACTGATGCAAAAAAATGTTTGGCTTGGAGCAGTGATTTTAGCAACACTTAAAGTGAAGCATTCAGAATACAAAACTCCATTCAATAACATGTCTGGGGTGCCCTTAGCCTGCATCTGTATGATATATAAAACATACTACAGCAACACTGACTTTTACAAAGAAAAAAGTGTGCTTAAATTGTAGACGTTAATTAGGGAGTCCCACACAAAAATAAAAGGCATGGGGTTCCCCCCTAATTCATGTAAGGCCCTTCAGGTCTGGTATGAAATTTAAGGGGGACCCTAAGCTATAATCAAGAAAGAGAAAATCCATACCAGATCCTTAACCGAATATAAAACCTGGCAGGTCAGAAAAAGGAAGGGGAATGCACCCTCCTCTCCTGAACCATACAGGCCACATACTCTCAACATGGGGTAGCTCCTCTTTCCCATGTTGATGAAGACCCTGGCTTGGTGGTTGTGGGGGCCTTCAGGCTTATCAGAATCTGGGAGCCCTCTTCAATGATAAGGGGCTCCTAGAAATTCCCCACATGTGAAAAAGTAAGGAGAGCATAGTACCCCTACTTTCACAAAACAATGCAGCCAGTAAAAGACACACACACACATTTTTTGACAAATCCTTTTAACAAAAGAAAATCATGCTATCCAGCCAGCACTGTGTGATCCACGTCAATAGCGATGCCTGATGCCCACCAACCCTGCAAAAGAAAAAGAACCACCAATTGGCAACGCACATGTGGCCCCAGCTGTTACTTCACTCCTGCCGAATGAAAGGTTTTGCCGAATGCCAGCATATATACAGTATATGTAAAGGGAAGGGGTCTTCTGTGTGGTTTCATTGACCAAATATGGACAGGAAAATATTTAGTCAATGATGTTGCTGGGATGCATATGACGTAATTGACTAAATGTGGTCATGTTTAAATTTGGTCAGTGAAGTCACCTGGGAGACCTTTCCCCTTAGTACTCATGAGCTATCATCCTGTCCTGTCTTTCGGTGGGAGTGAAGTGACGGGTCCAGACATGCATCTGCAGGTGGCGTTTTTTTTTCATACATTGGATTGGCTGGCATTAGACTTCATGATTGACATGGAGCTTCATTGCTAAATGACATGATTGATAGTGGATGTACATCATGGGACTTTTTTTTTAATTGAAACACATGGTATAGATTTTTGGTGGAACCTCATGCAGAGCCTTATATGAATTAGGGGAGGCCCCAATCCTTTTTTTTTTAACTATCCCTGCCCTATGCCACTATTTTAACACCCAAACATCCAAGGTTCCCATGCTTGGACCAATCCTGCAGCTCATTCCTAGCCACTTTAAGTGAATTTGCTGAAAACATGCTTGATAGAAAAGGAGTTTGTATCCCCAGCGATTGCAAGGCTAAGGTTTATGAATGGCTTTTCTTGTGTGTGAATGGCTTTATAAATATGTCTATTTGTTCTCTTCCATAAAGCTTTGAGTTCCAAACATTGAAGGCTTGGGAGCAGGTGCAACCCAGCTGCCTGTAAAACTCCCTAGAGCAGGATAATTGCTTTGGCATAGAGAAAACAGGGCACAAAAAGATGTTTCCTATTAAACAATCAACTGCTTAAATCACAGCACATGCCATAACACAGTGTTTTAAAGGACCGTTATAAACTGATTTATATAAATATATACAAATACATGATAATGGCATTATATGTACAAAAAATGACTGCCACTTTCAGCTCCTCATCCAGGAAAGAGATGTGCCAACTCAAATGAAGATGAGCGTTTATTTCTTACCTGGAGAAGCCTTTTAAAGGAAACCTGTATTGAGAACCATATTTAGGACTTTTTTTTTATTAATGCTAGTTGATTGTGACTCTCTAGCTTTGCTACTTTCTGACTTTCTGACAATGAAAAAGTATTCAGATAATGAGTTCTGACCCCACTCTGACTTGACTTACTGCATAATTCACATTGAAATCAGAAATAGACATGCAATTAACATGTTCAGAATATTAGAATGTGTTATTTTAAAGGACTTATGACATGTGCATCATTAAAGTGCTTTTCAGATCACTCCACAAGGGAAATGGGGTCGCAAGAGGATGGAGGGAAATAGCTAGCGCTAAAAAATGTGAAAGTATATAAGGTCACTATCAGATCCACCTGCTGCTACAAAAGGTGATGTAATACATAATAATACATCCTCACCCTGTGCAATGACATTCCAGCCCGTGAACAACAAACTAAACACCAGCAGACTGAAGTGATAATCACAGGGGCAAATTAACTGTAACCCTTTACAACCAGGATAGTTGACACCACGTGTGTTGATGGAAGCAAACACCCTTCACAGGATAAACTGTTGCAATTCTGATCTTTAAAGGAATTGTATGTATCACTTGCTGCCACGCCTAGACATGAATGTAACAGAGTGTACACTATAGCATCTCCTTACAGAGACAATGTTGGATTTAAAAAATATTGTTTTAACCACCTGGCCTCCATGAGATTTACCCCCCTTCCTGACCAGGCCATTTTTTGCAATATGCCCTGTGTTACTTTAACTAACAATTGCGCGGTCATGTAATGCTGTACATAAATGAAATTCATGTCATTATTTCTCCATAAATAGAGCTTTCTTTTTGTGGCATTTGATCACCTCTGTGGTTTTTATTTTTTGCGCTAAAAACAAAAAACACTGACAATTTTGAAAAAAAACACACAATATTTTTGACTTTTTGTTATAAAACATATTCTATAAAGAAATTTAAAAAATCAAATTTCGTCATAAATTTAAGCCAAAAAAAAAAAAATCTCAATACGTGTAAATTAATTGGTTTACGTGAAAGTTATAGTATCTAAGAATAGCGGTATATATACTGGAATTTTTATTTATTTATTATTTATACTAGTAATGGCAGCAATCAATGGTTTAGAGAGGGACTGCAGGACTGCGGCAGGCATTCTGACACTGGGTACGCACTGACTAACTGCCACTGACATCTCCAGTGACACTAATATAGTGATCAGTACTAATAAAAATCACTGACACTGTACTAAAGACACTGGGTAGGAAGGGGTTAACCTCTGGGGCGATCAAAGGGTTAACTGTGTGTTGTGTGTGTGTGTTTTACTGTGTGTTCTGTTTTACTAGGGAGACATGCTGTTTTGTATCTCTATGCTGTGCAGAGAGATACAGTACAAAACAGCATCTCAATGCTGACAGGAGGGAGACCTGTATTGTTTACACACAGTTCTTTCCCCTGTCAGCTTTACCCAATGATTGCCGAGTGCCAGTCGGGAAACATCTGCTGGGATCCAGTGATTGATATCCCTAGCCACCAATAGCGGCACCCGGAAATGCAAATCAGGTATATATACTTGATTTTGCACAGCCCTGCCGCCCTGTTGCAGTAATTCTACTATACTATTTCTTGATAAGACAAGAAAAATGGTGCAAGAAATTATTTACAAAAAAGATACTACAAAAAAGACATAAACAGCAGTAAAATAAATGGCCTCAACAGTGAAAAATATGTAACAGCTAACTCCAGCTTTCAGACCATGTTTCCTGTTACACTCATATTAAGGCTCTATGCACACTGACTTAAAAAAAACAACAGTGCTTTTCAGAGAACAAATGCAAATTTTGAACGTTTTTTTGTACTAGCTTTTAAGAGCATTTTGCTTTTTTTCTGCCAGAAAACTGATCTCAAAAATGCAAAAATTAAGTTTTTTTTCTGCCTCTAAATGCTGAGCTTAAAATATGCCTCTACACAACCTAATGTAAATGGACACATAGGATAAGATTAGTTGCTTCTACAGACAAAATGCTAAACTCCTCTAGGAGCATCATTTTTTTAAACCAGTGTGCAAGGACCCTAAAGGTGTATAATGAAGCATGGTCAGAGTCTACAGCACCTACCCTGTGTAGCTGTGAATGAACACAACTAGTCCTGCCAGCCACCACAGCAGGGGGACTCGTAGTTACCACTTGTCTTCTACAACCAAAAGTCTGTACCTCAGTATGGACCAGCAGTTGCAGGAAAGGTTTGCAGAGCCTGTGCATTGCTCTCACGATCCACTGATCTTGGGTGCAATGCTTTCCAGGCCCCTATTCAAAACATATAATATATGCACATTAAAAAAAATATACATGTTGCATTAAAGTTTGCCTGGTCTTTGATTCTGTGAAATTTTCTTGCAGAGTATTACCAGTCTGAACAACTGGCCCTTAAAGTGACTGTAAGTTTCCATGGTAGTTTTGATGTCAGTTGAGACTGATTCAGCCATCTATTCTTGTCCATTGAGATGGAGTCACATAGCCAATACCACTCAATCAAGGGTCCAAGGAATGTGCTGTAGGGGCTGGATTTTGTTAAAATTATACTAAGCAGATACACCCCAACTATCCTGATGTCAACTATCCTGAATGCATCTATATTTCCATATATCAATGCTCAACAATCTGACAACCAACATATTAATTAGCTCTGATTGGTCTAATATATCCCATTAGTCTTCTGGACCTTAATATGGCCATTTTATGTAAAAGTAACTCCATCTCGGCAGGAATTGTGGGTTGTGTATAAAGTTTGGTTCTGGTAGTTAAAGCAGAGTTCCATTCAGTTTTGTTTTTATTAAAAGTCAGCAGCTACAAAAACTGTAGCTGCTGACTTTTAATAAACACACACCTGTCCCAAGGTCCAGCGATGTGCTCACCCACGCCGTCCCTTCTCTGCCTTTTCTGTCCCCATCCTGTCTGATCATAATTGTGGGCACCAGGCTATGACAGCTTACGGCTTCACAGCCAGGTGCCCACTGCGCATGCACAAGTCATGCTGTGCATTCTGATTGGTCCGGCAATCTTCTGGGACCTGTGGTGGTTCCTAGGAGACTGCGGGAGGAAGAAGGGGGCCGAACTTCCGGATCACTTCGCTGCGGCGAATTGAGCCAAAAGTGGGAGTGTTTATCTGTCAAAACAAAGTATCTGCTCCACCCAAAAGGTGCCAAATATGGCAGTGGAGTGGGGGAGGAGGCAAACAAGTGGAGCTTCCACTTTTGAGTGGAACTCCGCTTTAATAAAACAGGCTCAGAATGTGTATTTCTGAACTGTTCTTCCAGACTATTTATGACTGGGCAATTTACAACATGACTTCATTATGAGCATTTTGAAGACCTCACTAGAGGTAACTTATGTTTTATGTCACAAGCGTCTTACCTTCCATGAACATATTCTGTTACTATTATAGTTACTGACTTACATATTTTTGAAGAAAATTACGTTTACACAGTGTTCAATATAACTTCCCTATGCTCTACATGCAGTTCTGGATTCCTCAGATCTTGCTCTCATCATAGGCAAGTTCCATTTAAAGGCCAAATCTAGGCTTCAGCCCTGCCCACCCTAGAGGTATACCTCCTATCAGTATTTTCTAGCCAATGATATGGCACTCAAAGTCATCTTTCGCTTTAGATCTTCTCCCAGGTGTTGGTGGTCTACAATGATGCAGATAGAGGACTTGATGTGATGAGGCTGGGTGTCAATTAACCTGGAAGACTACATCTTGTGATGGAGAAGAGCTACTGCAAGGGACAATGGCAAAGAGATGAGTATTGCAGCCAGAGCCGGGTATTTTGGTTTTGGTTATTGGTCTTTTATTTTACTTAACCTTCAGAGGGATGTTAGAAAAACAGTCTGGATTTGGGATTTAAGCTTCTCATTTCAGTTGTCTAAAAAACATTGGGCTAGATCCACAACATACATGCGTATAATAGTGAGTTTTTAAGCCCATAATCAAAATATATTACTAATATTAAATTATATGGTACTTGTGAGCTACTATGGCAAAATTAATTATTGTGCATTTTAGTTAGGTCCACAGTATACAGAGGACCCTTCACGTGGGAGTGTGGCTTACACATGTATTTGCAAATGTGTGCAAACAAAACCCTCAGTTTTTAACACATACTGTTAGACAGGGCCAAATTGGTTGTTTCACAAGCTGGCTGATGGAGGAATAAAGAAAGAAAGTAAAGGATATATAGGACCCCTGGAGGAAAGAGGGAGAAATCCATTCATCCTGATCAAAGACAGGGATCAGCGTGTCTAAGAGACCCCCAGAGGGAAAATTAAAGTATTGCATCTTGTGTATCAGTATTTCTGGAAGTATACAATCATCGGAAATTCCCTCATCTGTCCAATTTAGGACAAAAAGCTATTTTAGGCTAATCAAAAGTTGGGCTAAATTTAAGGTGAGCAGATATATAAGAAAGATGTACCTGTTTGTTCAGAATATAATTACGGAGTGGACACTATATTGGATTTTAATTTATTTGGACACTTTTGATATCTTTTATAATTTTTTGGGGACTTTTTTTATATATTTGTTTCATTTATTTTTCACATATAAAATTATTGCACATTCATATTTTTTATATTATATATTTTTTCACTATATACATTTTTATTTTTTCACATTTGGATCACTTAATATATAGTCACAAATATTATTTATTGAGGCAATATTAGCAATATTTAGGAATATGTTCACATATTTTATTTAATTCAGTGGAGCGCGACACCAATTATATATAATTTTATAATATATTACTGTCATCAACAGGCCCTAAACCATGGTTTACTGCATTAAAAACAACATATGTCAATGCACCACACTTATGTAAATTGACACCATTAGGTTACACATGCCCTGACATACAATAAAATGTAAGTGGTAAAACACGTATGTATGAATGTGCAGTTAGGCTGTAAACACAAATTTTTAGTCAGGTTAAGATTGGGCCCACAAATGTGACTGTTTTCATTCCTTCCAGAAAGGAGGGTTCACTTCCTACCTGGCAGGATCCCCTTAAATATGGTGGGAGGAGTTTAGAGAGAGCAGTAGGTTGATAGCCATGGGAAGGAAAGCCATGAGGGAAGACAGCACTTAGGAAGCAGAGACTTTACCCTTTCATTTCCCCCTGGAGGAAGCCTGCTGGGACTGATGACAACTTTGGAGTAAAAGTACTCTTTGATAGACTGTGTTGGGGCCTAGGGCCTTAACCTCCCTGGCAGTCTCATTATGTCCATATTTCTGTGCTCAAAGCGGTACATTTTTTTTGCATGGAAATATGTATTTTTTTTATTGTAGGCCTGTAATTTTTAGGAATAACTCACTGATATCTGTCCAAACAAGAGTCTAGTAAACATTCCGGGTAGGATAAAACTTGAAACACAAAATCATAAATTATAATTTAATAAATAATCATAAAAATAATAATATAATAATAATAAATGTAATTAAATAATATAATCAAACCAAAAACACTGAAATTTGAAATATAGCGTTAAGTTCTCACATCACTGAGCAAAGTCGCAGAATCGTTTTCAGTGTCTGATGACGAATTTCCCCACAAATCATTATCACTCAATTCTGCAAGTGGTTCTAATTTACTATCGCTGATCTCTAGCCGTTCTAAAACCGCTTTTGACCTAAAAGGACGCTTTTTGGACGCCATGGACTTTTCTAAGTTTCCAGGCAGAAAGAACAGTAAAAATGCAGACAGGGTACAGGACAAAGCAGTAGGGACAACATGTATGTGAAATGGTTTGACACAGTAATGTTTTACTATGTCAAATTCATTTCTAAGAAAATTACAGTTTCTAAAAATGTTTACATTTGCCGCCGTTCCGGCCCCTGTACGTGTTGACGCTCGCAGGGACCGGAACACGGAAAGAACAAAGAGAGGGCGCACATGCCTAGTGCATTACCATAAAAAAAGTTTAATAAGAAATAAAGTAGGTGTTGTGCTCACAAACGACAATAAAGTCAAAGCACATCTTAAAAGAACAGCTGGATCAACACTGCGCTGAGTAACAGTCCGTAATGGGGAATGTAGACATCCAATAGGCTGACGCGTTTCGAGGACTTGCCTCTTCCTCAGAGCTGGCATCTGGCTTCCGGAACATGGAAGCCAGATGCCGGCATTGGCCGGAGGAGATGGCCGGGGACGCTGCAGGGGACACATCGTGGGAACGAAGGACAAGGTAAGCACTGCAAGGAATCCGTGAGCAACGCCGCATGGTAAGCACGAGTGCAGCTCGGGGTTACCGCTTTTGGTACTGAAACTTTACCCTGAGCTACACTCGGGAATAACGTCAGGGAGGTTAATGACTGTACATTTATGCTTCATTCCCCAGTAAAGAAGTTGTTTATCTACATGCGGCCTCTGTAAGAAGTTATTCTGGAGTCGTCTTAGAAGTGGGGACAGAACAATCAGTGAGGTCACCCGGGAGAAGTAGAGTCAGCATCTGGTTACCTCTGGGAGTGAGGGGGTACAGCTGTGCAACCAGGAGGGTGGGTAGAGAATATGGTCACCAGTCCCCACCTACACATTGAGAGGAAATGAGTGATAACTACAGGGCAAGGCCTGTAGTCTTTGGTAGAGGTATTCCGGTGCCTGCTATAGCCACGCACCAGGTAGACCATCACCTGCTTACAACTTCATTGTAAATTTAAATCAATGGAAACACATCCAAATGCATGAGAAACGTACAACAGCATGCTAAAAAAACTCATAACACAGAGGTGTGTTTCCAGTCCAAAAGCAACATTTATAAGCAGCACAACTGCTGAATCTTCTCCAGAGGTTTACCCCTTATGATTAAGCTCTAGTTGGGGAGAAATGCATCAGCAAAAACACAGTCTGATGGAATGTGTTATGATTGGTGGACAATAAAGCTTTTAGGATTCAGTAGTTGTGCGGCTTACGTAACCATAGACAGCCACAGTCCACCTTCTATTGGACTTCCAACCTAAAACACTACAGTTCCTCTTTAAGTACCTTTTTGATCCTTAAAACTTTTTCTTTCCCAGTAAATGGAGCTTCCCCACACATACATATCACAGATCATGTTGCTGTAGGCCTTTTCTTAAAAAAAAACTCCATCGTGATATTCACATTGCCGGTCCAGCTAAAGATTAGGATGCAGCCATATGTAGATTAGAAGGCTGCATTGTAAGTTTACTGCTGCAGGCTGAAACATATTTCCTGATTTTATTTATACTAAGCAGATGGGAACTAGAAAACATTTTCTCTAGGGGAATATTTATATGCAGTGATGATAAGTAGAACATACAAGCAAATACATACTTTAACATTTTTTCATCTAGAGTCTGTATAAAGCAGGATTTGGATACAGTGCATTTTGCCAAATGCAGAAGGTTATCATGGAAAGTGAGAAAAATGTATAGCATCTGACCATATTTTCCAGAACGATTAAACAGACTGGTGCAAAAGAGTGGAAATCAGTCCAGTTACATATTTATCGCATTGACAAATGAATTGTATTTTCTTCTGGGGTTAGTCCGATCCCCCCCAAAAAAGTCTGTCCTCCACTGTCATTCATACCTTTCTGTTTTTTATACAGTGCATGCATAGTAGACATTGTCACAGAACTGGCACAGCTTTCCTGTTGTTTGGCAGACATTCTGTTTTTTTTTTTGTTTTTTGTTTTTTTTTTTACAATTTAGAATAGATAAGTCTGTTCCAGTGTTCAGTAAATACCAAGATCATCCAGTCAAGTCAAACATATTAAGCTGATTCAGCTCAGTGCAATCATATTTTTATGATTTCATTTTTTTTCTTTGTAACTTCTTGATGTAAATAATGGGGTTGATTTATTTAAAAAGTGGAGAACCTTAACCTTGCAAAATGAATGTAAAGTAATGGTGAAGCTATGTTCACTTCAATCATCCAATCACGTGCAAGCTATTAAATTATGTTTTAAAGAATATGTTGCCCCAACATTTCATATTCTTGATATGTGCCAGCTGTACCATGTACTTGTATGAAAAACTATCCTGTTTTCTTTGCATTGCTTCTTTAGTGTGAAATACCCGGTGATCCTGCCAGTCCCTTTACTTTCCTATTTCAAACTAACCATGCTAGGCATGAGGGCACATCCATCCCAGCATGGTCACTGCTTTGAGAACAGCCTGCCTGTCCTCCAATGATCAGACTTGTGCTGACACACCTCCAACAGCTAATCACTGGGAAGATCACTGTCCTGCTACTTCTCCACCCCCACCTCTCCAAACTCCTTATGCTGCTGAGAATAGAGGTCAAGTGATCACTTAAGATAAGATTTTTGAAAATTAAATGTTCATTTTTCCTATTAAAGAAGCTAAATCTGTTGGGTGGATGTACTAAAGGCAAATAGATTGTGCACTTTACAAGTGCAGTTGCACTCATTTTCCCCAAAGCTTAGTAAATGTGGCAAAGCTTCACTTTATAAAACATACCCAAATAAATAATAGAAAAAAAACAGCATTTTGCATGTACATGATTGAATGATAGAAATCAGAGCTTTACCACATTTAATAATCTCTGTGGAAAATAAATGCAACTGCACTTGCAATATGCAGAGTCTATTTGCCTTTAGTAAATTCACTCAACAGATTCAGCTTCTTTAATAGGTAAAAATTAACATTTCATTTTCAAAGTGAACATTCTTTACATCTTTTGTAATGAATCTGTTATACCAGTGACTGTGTGAGTGAATGGTTTAAAAAAAAATGGATATCATATTTAAAGTGACTGCCATTTCACCGGCTATCTCTGATAACAGTCCATAGCAACCCTTAGATAGCAGCTGTGAAAACTCAAACTGGCAAAGGGCAAAAGATGGATAAAAGAAGCTGAGGGAGAAATAAGGTAATTTTAGATTGAGTTTTCACAGCAGCTGCTATGTAGGAATTACTAAAGAGCTGGGATGTGAGAATGAACCAATAAAGCACATTGTTTAGATAGCAGCTGTGAAAACTCAAACTGAAAATAAGGCAAAGGGCAAAGGATTGATGAAAAAAGCTAAAACAAGAGTAAGTAAAGTTAATTTTAATATTGAGTTTTCACAACTGCTATGTAGGGCTTACTAAAGAGCTCTGCCATGATAGAGAAAGCAATAAAGCACATTGCTTAGATAGCAGCTGTAAAAAAAAATCAGATCTTAAAGTGTTACTAAACCCAGGACCCTGCATTCACTATATATGGCCTTCCACAGTACACAGTACATGGAAGTGCAATTATTTTAGTAAATTTTAACTGCTAAATACCCTTTCTCATCAGCAGTTGGAGCAGTCTTGTGACTTTAGCAGAGCACTGGTTAAAGCTTGTAGGAGGAGTTTTCTTTCTGCTCTAGGAGGATGCAGAACCTCTGATCGCTGTCTGGACAGTGCTGTTTGGCCCTGTGCTGATCACACACACTCTCCCAAGGAAAAAAAAAACTCTAGCAATATACACCAAACTGAGCATGTGCAGAGTGACTCCACATGATATCTCTTGTCAGGAGATAAGAGGGGGACACTGGAAGAAGGGGAGGATCAGAGAAGTCAGGATCAAATAGCATTTTTACACAATGCAGAGGATTGACCCCTTAGGTTCCACAATGAGTATAACAAACATGTTTTACTGCATATACAGATTGATTTTACTGCTGTGGGTTTAGTAACACTTTAAACAGTCTTTGTGGTTAAAATGACATCACCCCCCTTGTTTCCAATTAGCTGGAATTATTTCCAGGTCAGCCAATAAAAGTAATAGAAAAAAAAACAGCAGCTCTGAAAAGGATGGATGAAAGAAGCTAAAACAAAAATAACGGTTGTTATCTAGAGTTGATTATTACAGAGTTGTGAAGTGAAACAGAAAGTAATGATTAACTTACAGTAATCACTGTACACAAGGACTGCTAAATGGATAGTATGCAATATCACAGATTATTTAAAAAAACATTACCACAGCATATTTTAAAAAAAAACAACAACAGAATACTGTACATGACAATACATAATACAATTAGAAATAATAAAAATAGGAACAAATGAAAAAAAAATAGGTGAAGAAGGTTATTTGCAAGCAAATGGAATTTAAGCTTGGCTATCATGTACCAATTTAATAATACTATAGAAAAATAAACTATATTAAATGGTTATGTTAAATATAATACAATAAGTATAGCAATAGTTATTTTCATATATAGCGAATATATTTTAAAGATAAATGAACATACATAATTATTTACAAATGTTTATTAACAAACTCCTGACATGCCATAATGTAAAATGGTCATTTTAGAAAAAACCTATACCTTTTATCACTAAAAAAGTTCTTAAAATCCAGGCAGGCAGAAGGAACTATTTTTCAGTCTCCTTTCCTCCAGAGATCAAACTGCAAAATTGTAAGTTTGTAGCAAGTCACAAGGTGAGACGCTGCAGTAGAGGCTTAAGCCCTTTTTCACACGAGCGTTCTGTATGTTCGCTTTTCATCTGTCTGTTTACGGATGAAAAACAGACCCCCATGTATTTCATGTATGGACTTGCGGATGTATATGTATGAACATCTTTTTTCACATCCGTTAATGCCGCATCCGTTAACATCCGTTTTTTGAACAGAAAAAAACCCTATTTTTCTTCCACAAAAAAACGGAACAGACAAAAAACAACGGATGTAAATGGATGTAAACGGACCAAAAACGGATGTAAACGGACCAAAAACAGATGTCAACGGCTGTAAATGAATGTAAATGGACCAAAAACGGATGTCATTGGATGTAAATGGATGTAAACGGATCAAAAACGGATGTAAACAGATGAAAACAGACATAAGGGAATGAAAAACGGATGTAAACGGATAAAGAACAGATGCAAACTCACCCGTTTTTTCTTTGAAAAACCGTGACTGAACTGAAGAAAAAAACAACGACCATGTGAAAGGACCCTAACTGTGTCAGACCTTAGTAAGCACAGCCAAGAATAGCACAGGGACTAGGATGACACAATTGTATCATCTCTGAGTCTAGTAAGTGGATGCTGACACTGAACGGCACCTGAACAAAAATAGTTATTAAAGTGATTGTAAAGTCATAAGGTTTTTCATCTTCATGCATTCTATGCATGAAGGTAAAAAACTTTCTATGTGCAACACCCCCTCCCCCCCAATACTTATCTAAGCCCCCTCTTGATCCAGCAATGTGTAGTCTCGGCTATTCCGGGACTCCCTGTTCTCGTTGGCTGAGACAGAATCAGAAGCCATTGGCTCCCACTGCTGTCAATCACAGCCAGTGAGCCAATGAGAAGAGAGGGGGGCACCATACGTCTTATCAGGAGATAAGAGGGGGACACTGAAAGAAGGGGAGGATCAGAGAAGTCAGGATCAAACAGCATTTTTACACAATGCAGAGGATTAACCCCTTAGGTTCAACAGTGAGTATAACAAGCATGCTTTACTGCAAATAGTTGGTATACAGAACACCCCCCTGAAATGTCACTTTCTGCTAATGTGAAGAAGACTGCACTAAGGTACTAGTCAGGTTCTAGGTAACCTGTACAACAAAACTGTCATTTTTGGTGAGATACTCCATAAGAGTTAATTACTTCAGAATGGATGCTAACACTTCAACTTTTCTCATCAGAACTCTGAAAGTCTATCAGCTGATTAAAATAAATTAGTCACTCCCATTCAGAATCAGTCCTGCACAAGACATGATTTAACAAAGGCTTCACCTTCAGAATAGCAACAAGTAGGAATCGGCAACGTTTGTTAAAATCCTTGTAATGTACATAGATCACCCAGAGGGGATTGTCTTTTTCTCAGCAAAAGTGGAGTTTCTTAAAGTGGTTTCTTAACCTCTCTCACAGAACTGGGCTTTTTTCCATGGGGCTGCATATTTGCCTACCTGTCTTTGTGCCAGCACAAAGACCGGGGTGTCACTGAGAGCCCCGGGTCCCGTTCTAATGATCAGAACCCAGAACTCCTGATTCCAGGTCACTTGATTGCTCTGATAACCTTGATCAGTCACTGTGAAGCCCACCCCTTGTTTTTTTTTCTCTCTGAATGGAGCCCTGCGCGCTCCCAGCACACATGTCCGGTACTCATGGAACAGTCCCAATCTCCTTTTTCGATCGGGACCTTTCCCGATTATATGACGGCATGTCACGGCGGTCACATGACCCTAAACCCCGCCCCGCCTCCCGGCTTCTGGAACCCTTAAAGGGTCGGGAGGCGCTGGCGTGAAGGGGTTAAAATAACAAACATATCATACTTACATGCTCTACACATTGCTGTGGTATTGCTGGATCTCCTGGCTTCTCCTTTTCGGTAAGCTACTTCCTATGGGGGCACTTGTGCAGGCTCACTCCCAAGCCGCCTTGTCTGAGTCCATTAAGATAGACAGGGCAGCTTGGCTCACAGAATTTGATTGACATCAGCGGGAGCCAATGTCTTCCACTGCTATCAATCTGTGCAGTGAGGGGGGACACAGCCGAAAAGGGCTGCTGCTCTGGTGAACATCCCTAGATCGGGATAAGGCTCAGTTATGTATAATGGGATAATGGGGGGCTGGGGGACACATGCAGCACAGAAGGTTTTTTTACTTTAATGCTTTACAACCACTTTAAGCCTGCCATACACAGCTCATGTTTTGGCTGATTCAGCCACAATGTGAGCCTTCCGTGGCCTCGTTGGCACTATCTAACTTACCAAAAGTTGATTTTCAATCAACTTTTGTTAAAGGAGCCATGTTGAAATTTTTCAGCTGAGAAGTTACTACATCCAATCAGATGCGGTCATTGTCGTGGTATTCTGACAGTCACGGGTGATAATGCTTTCAAAATACATAGCAAGCAAAAGAGATTCCTTCATTCACACTGTTTAGCATGGATGGAGTAATCTACTCACGCTATCTACACATATGAAGCTAGCTTTAGAGATCGTGTTGCTGGTAAGCGGTCACCAGCGATCAATCCTGTGAAATCAGTTTTAGGCTAGATAGATAAATGTTTATTTTTGTTGTTATTCTACTAGCAGCAGGGGCGGACTGACTATTTGGAAACTCGGGTCAGTAGGGGGCCCCGTGAGATGCCCCTGGTACCTTTTTCATAGGCATTTTTGAGTTTGGGCAAGGACACAGGGGCCCCATGATCCCCTATTGCCCAGGGGCCCCATGAGTTGTCAGTCCGCCCCTGACTAGTAGCATTTTTAACAGATTTATCTACTTAAATCTACTAAATAGTTTGGTTTGTATAATACTTTAGAGAATTAGAACAATAGAGAAAAAATATGTTTATTTCAATATTATGAATACCCTGGAATGTTTGCACTTAAAGTGGAATGAAAGGCAGGTGTAAAATGTGTAAAAGTTGTTTTATTTAGGGGGATTAGAGGCACTCTTCCCACTCTTCATCACTTCTGCAAGCCAAAGCAAGACCAGGAGGATAGAAGGAGCCAAAGCACATTCCTGATAGAACTCTCATGAATGGCATCACAAATGGTGGTGGGCTGGCTGAGACAGGGATAGAACTGGGAAGGATGAGGGGCCAGACAGGATAAGGGAGGGGCCAGGTGGGACGAGGACAGGGCTGCTCAGAGCTTGGCTGTTATTCATACACAGACACCAACAATGGTGCCAGGAAGTGCCTATGTGCACATTTGGCTGCACAGTCACACCCAATGTTGGAGAATATCAGGAGGATTGCTTACTGTCTACAATAGATTATTGTTTCTAATCAGACAATCAGCATTTACAATAATGCATAATGTAAAGATTATAGCTATTGTACATACTAACAATAGGCAGATTTTCTTTTTTAACAGGTATTCCACTTTCATTATGGTAAAACCACTGCGCCAAAATCAAGCAGATGCATTACTTGCAATTTTTTCTCATGGGATTTCATGGGATTTGACATACTTCCATTCCTTGGAGAAATTAATATCTCAAATTTACCACTCTATTTCCTTGAGTTGTTATATCCATTACCTAGTGAAATTCTATTTGTTCCATACATTGGCCTGCTCAAGACACGGTCAGTTGGCCACATGACCATATTTGGGTAATAGTATTGTTCAAATATGGCTATATTTGAGCAACAATTTCACTAACCCTGCCCTTTCCTTTATATAGCTGATGACAACTCAGGGAGCTGTCATGCGGCCAGTGTCACTGTTAGGCATTGGTCAGGTGCAGCAAGTCATAATTTTTTTCAGCAAGTTAGCGGTGGTGGGCATCATGATGATGATGAACATTGTTTGTTTTTTTTTAATAAAGGATTCATGAAACATTTGGGTGCCTCTATTCTAGGCTACAATTCTTTATTTTTTGTGAAAAAGTAGCCGTATTATGTACCCCATGCTCATTCACATGGGAGGGCAGTATCTGGGGCCAGCCTTGTTAATAACAAATGACAACTGCTGCCAGTAATTTGCCAAAAATTTAAAAAAATGCTTTCCTTTGTAAATGTCAGCTGTAAAGAAAAAGTATTGAAAAAATGTTTGTTTTGCATTGGTACATGTTCCCCAGCGCTTTGCCCAACCCCCCCCCCCCCCTCTCAATGCTATTTATTTTTACACCCCTTCTATATTAGCCCAGAAAGTTGGCATTTTAATTTGAAATATTTGAATTCCATTTAGTTCAAAGGGGTTCAAATTTGACATCTTAAATTCTTTGACGTTTAGGAACCCCTGCCAAAGCAAACTTAGGGCTGTTTGGCTCATTACTTAGTAAGCACAGCCATGAAGAATATACATTTCACTTTTCACTCATATTATAAAAGAGAACAGAGGAACAGATTGTATAATTTTATTACTCTAGGCTGGGGAGAAAAAAAAATCAGAAACAAAAGGCAGAGTAAAGGTTATAGTCTTGCCTTCAGGTTATCTCCAGTTTCGTATTAGTGAAAGGAGAAATTAGTAAGTTCAATTTCATTTAAACAGCACCATTATATTTCGCAGCACTTTACAAGAAATATGAAGGCAATCACTTCAGTCCCTGCATCCAAAGAAACTTATAACTTAACGTACCTACAACAATCATATGTAATAGAGCCAAAATGAGCAGAAGTTATTAACCTACAAGAATCTTCAAGGAGGAAACCGCAAGAAAAATTTACATAAGTCAGGAGAAAACATACAGTATAACCACAGACCCCAGTACTGTGAACTCACCTACACTTTACATGTCTTCATCCAGTACTGTAGCTAAGGAGAAAACTGCAAAAACGGAAGAGTGCCAATTGAAGGAAGCAATTGCAAAACACTCACTTGTCATGTGAGCCATTGCCCTTTTGGAAGTTCCAGGTGAGAAGGGTTACAGGTATACATTCATCATATCTTTTCTCTCCCTAAATCTCCAGGAAGACAGCACCCCCTTTGTTCACGCAATTTCCAGGGTCAACATCTACATCCT
Organism: Staurois parvus; assembly: GCF_062004578.1. Classification (NCBI taxonomy): domain Eukaryota; kingdom Metazoa; phylum Chordata; class Amphibia; order Anura; family Ranidae; genus Staurois; species Staurois parvus. Next base: position 2,414,989 of record NW_028317843.1, read on the forward strand.
TGACTGAGTTACAGGCTGAGAGATGATAGTCAGTTAAATCTTGGAACTTGTTTTGTTCTTGGCTGTGTTTACAAAGTTGTGATACAAAATTAAGGAGCCTCTGTCAATCAGCAACTATGGGTGGGCTGGAAGGAGAGGCTGAATGTAACCAAGCATTGGCATGGTATGCAGTACATTTTTGCCTGGCAACACTAACATAGCAAGAGTACCCTGTGGCTAGTGTTGTCATACGTTCTGGAAAGATCAACAGCTATTTTTTCATTTAAAAATGTTTTATTATTTTTGAAAGAAAGTCTACATTATAAAAAATAACAAAACAGAAGTCAGAAGATGCAGTTCCCTTACAGATATTCAGATATCACATCACAAGAATGAAATGGTCCTAATGTGAGAGTATAACGATTGAGTCTCAGCTGGACAGGTGGAATAGAAGAGCCAAAGAAATGGCGTAATTATTCTAGGGCCTGGAACTGTAACCAACAAACTATAAGACTAACATCAGTCAAATGGTGACAGGGGCAGCATTACTCTCCAAAGATAAGGTGAAGCAAGTGTACCATAGGTTTGGGCAGGGCCAGTGCAAGGATTTATGTCTACGCAGGCGAAGGTGCATTCTGCCACCCTCTCCCACCATTCTCCCAACACCCCCATCCCCTCCACAATGGTAGTGTGTAATTAGGAGGCAGGGTTATGCATTCCCTGCTTCCCTTCACTGGCTACAGGCAGCTGGCAGGTGAGGAAAGCAAAGACTTCCATGCTTCATCCAGTAGGAGAGAGGCCGCAACATTAGGGAATTTAAGACAGGTATTTTAGCCAATTGAATCCCAGAGACCTTTTTAAAAAAAATTTTGTTTATGTAGCACTACTCTCGTAAGAGCCACAGGACTACTGTCAAGGTCTTCTCCATCAGCTTTGCCCCACAGCCAGGTACTTAGACTCATGCACATATTTCTTCAATGACCAGTCTAGGCCGCTTCTCGGCCTTTTAGCTAAGACCAAGTGTAGTATCTGTTCTTATCAGTGTCCAGTGGGGGTGCTCCCGGCCATTCTAGCTTTGCGGGGATGGCTGTTGTATAGTACCCTCACTGGTATGATGGGGGTCTGGAAGGCCAGTATCGGGGGGACAGAAACCGGGGAGCGCCACGAGTTAAGCTGGGGCCCTGGGAGTAATTCCCCTGAGAAAGCTGGAAGGACCCAGTACCTCCTGATTTGGACGGATCTACCTTGGTCTGGCCAGGGGCTGGGAAGGCAGAGTAGTCACCTCAGGGGTGCTCTGAGTAGCACTTGGGTGTGGGACCCCACGTTGTGAATGAGCACATGGTCACCGCTTTTAAACACTTTTTGCACTGCGCCTCTAGGACCGGGCCTTTTGGCCAAGTCCTGGGCAATTTTTTTTGCTACAGGCCTCAGGGCCTGGCCAGTGCACAATTTGGCACGACCACTTTTTTTTATTTTTATAGATTATTTAATTATTTATTTATATTTTTTTTTTCACCCCACGTTTGTCACTTTTACTTATGTGTGTGTTTTTCTTCACATGATGGAGGGTGTGGGTCCTCGGGCCTGCCCTGAAGTCTAGGGGGAGGATGTGTGGCCTTTTGGTTCCTTCCTCCCCTGATCCCTAGGGGGTTTTCTCTTCGGGAGAGCCCCCTGACCAAGTACTGGATGTCCGGCTTCGGCTGGACATAAGGAACGGTGGTCCACCAGGCCTTTTGGCCAGGAGGACCAAATGGGAACCTTGTCCCCGTCAGGAGCTTCATGCCCCAGGGGATCAGGGTAGTGGTCCAACCCCTTCGGGGGTAGGACAAAGCACACCCCTAAGTGCACTTTTTGTGTGGTGTTTTTGCACTTGCACTTTTTTGTGAAACACTTACGGGTTTTTCGTTGTAGTTTGCACGTTTGCGGAAATTTAAAAAAAAAAAATCTGTTCTTATCAGTGTCCAGTAGGAGTGCTTCACCATCATTCCTGCTTGCGGGGATGATTGGTTGTACAGTACCCCTGCTGGTAGGATAGGGGTCCTGATGGTTAGTACAGGCTGGAACAGAAACCGAGGCGCCCACGGGCTGCTGGGGCCGGGGAGTAATTCCCCCTGGAAAACCGGAGGGGCCCAGTTCCTCCTGGTTTGAATGGATCTACCTTGTCTGGCCAGGGGTCGGGGAGACAGAAAGTCCGCGAACCAGTATCCCCTGAGAGTGGTCGCCTCAGGGGTGCTCTTAGTAACACTTGGGTGTGGGACCCCAATGTGTGAAACGTGCACATGGTCACTGCTTCAAACACTTTTCCTGCACTGTGCCTTTTAGGGCTAGGCCTTTTGGCTAAGTCCAGGGCAATTTTTTTTGCTACTGGCCTCAAAGCCTAGCCAGTGCACAATTGCACGGCCACTTTTTTTATTTTAACTTATTTATTTAATTTATTTTTCTCCTCACGTTTGTCACTTTTCACTTATGTGTGTGTTTTTCTTCTCACGGATTGTAGGGTGTGGGTCCTCGGGCCTACCCTGAAGTCTAGGGGGAGGATGTGTGGCCTTTTGGTTCCTTCCTCCCCTGTCCCTAGGGGGTTTTCTCTTCGGGAGAGCTGGCTTCGGCTGGCCACAAGGAACGGGGTCCGCCAGGACTTTTGGCTAGGAGGACCACATGAAAACCTTGTCCCTGTCAGGAGCTTCACACCCCGGGGGATCAGGGTAGAGATCCAACCCCTTCGGGGGGTGGAAAAAGCACACTCTTAAGTGCACTTTTTTGTGTTGGTGTTTTGCACTTGCACGTTTTTTGTACACTTATGGGTTTTTCGTTTTTCGCACGTTCGTGGACTTAAAAAAAAAAAAACAGTCTAGGGGAATTGTTTTTATTTTTGAAAAACCTGAACAGTGATGAGGGAATTAGATGGGATACTACAAAAAAACAAGAATTATGTACAGTTATGAATGTTAGGTTTTCTTTTGGATAAGCTATGATGAAACCGTGCTTAAAACAAACAGTAGACCTCAGTTTTAAGACAGCAGTAGTAGTAGTAGCAACTAGAGCAGAGTCCCTTGGAGTAGGAGATTAAATGGTCAAAGCTCTATCGAACACCAGCTGGTGTCCCCTTTAGCTATTCCCACAGCTGACTCCCTAGCACCAGACGGGGTTAAGTAGCACATAGTCTCTAAGGTCCTTTAGGAGTGCCTGTACTCACAAGGCCCAAGAACAGCTGATTGCCTTCCTCTGTGATACCAGACCAGATCTTTAGTAGACAGCCCTTCAGTCAGCTTTAGCAGAAGCCAGGTGTCAGCATTCAGGCACTCAAGTCGCCCACCTGAGGCCTATGGCAGTAGATCCAGCAGCATTGCCTGGGAGGGAAGCATGCCCTCTCAAGGCTGGAACAATCCTATACAAGAAAGACTCAGAACTCAGTGTGCTCACTGACTATATACAGTCACCCAGCCTGCCTTCAGAGCCTCTCTCTCTGGGATAGGCCAAAACTGTATATATTTTCATCTGCTCCACACCTATTATCCAGAAGCTTCTCACGCTTTCTGGATGCAGAGAGAGCTATCAGTCTGGCTGCAGCTGATCACACTGAACAGACCTAACAAGCAGAACACAGCAGCACGGATTACAGTGTGCAAGTTATGCTTTCACCTAACAACAACTGCAATCACACCGTCTGCTATATAGTAGGGGGCTACATATACTTGTTTTAAAATCATTTTAGGCCTGAAGATTACTTAAAACCACCAAAACACAAGTTTTCTGAAAGCAGACACCGTAGAAAATGTATTACCAATTTTTCAGCAAAAAATAAAAAATGAGGTTGTGCGAGTAAAGAGTTACCTAGCATCTTGAACCTAAAAATTGTGTGCACCCGGGAAATGCTGAAAAAACTTCAGCACCCTATATTTTTTCATAGGTAACGCTTTAAAAGCCCCTACAACAGTTTAGAGGTATGCAGGAGCTTAATTATTAGGAGTCTAAGGAGGAGTTTTAAAAAATGCTACTTCACCACTTTCAATTAGACCCCAGGTATTCTTGCATCTCATTTACGTGAAAAGCTTTCACAATTTAAATTTTTTTAATATGGTGGAAAATAGCTGATCACATTGCAATCAACTACAAGCCATGCTGATTAATTCAGAAATGACTTTCCCTTCCATCACAAAAGTCTAAGTCAAGCTTGTATACTGCTTGCTATATCATCCTAATTACAGCAAGCAGTTAAAAATAAGTGCCTAAACCCCTCTGCTTCTCCAGTCTCTATACAGCATCCCTAACTACGGTTGATTTCTGGCAGTCTTACAACCTCCCAATTATAGCAGTCTGTGGCTAGTGTCCAAGACTGACTGTTGGGTGAGTGCCAGGAGCACATAGTTGTCCATCATTATAATATGCATTGTGCTACATTTATCTACAGTTCCTATTCATTCTCTGTGTTTGCTTGGGGATGTATTGTGCAGCTAGATATGTTTTTTATGTCTGCTGATGACAAATTTCTATTCCTGTCTGAGATCTGTGTATATTATTGGAATCCATTTGACTTTCCTGCTCTGATCAGATAAGCTTGTTTAGAATGGAAATACACCTTGGCTCTTGTAAGGATTGTCATTCTAAACCACTGGTTGGCCTCCAATATTTCTACCATGGTCTGAGCTGCCTGCTGTCACCATTAGGAAAACATAATCTGTCGCTATTCTATAGGGAATGTGTTATTAAAACCGATGTATTGTTTTTTTTATTAGATAAAGCTGTGTATGCCATCAGGTTTCAAATTAACTTTGCCGCTTTATTAAGAATTCACTTTTGTTACAAGCTGTTAATGTTATTCATACCATATATGTAATAAAATTTTAGTGTGAAAGGACATTGTTCCTCAACTCTGTTAAGCAATACACACCTTAATAAGAGCCAGTGAACTGTTATTTAGACCCCTTATGTTACAAATGATGGGGCAGCACTGCATGCCAGAACCCAAGGGGCCCAATCAGGTTGCTGGTTTCTGCACTCCCAAGACCCAGCTGTTTCTAATTCAAGGCTAATATTCCCATATACACACTATATTGCCAAACGTATTGGGACATCCCTCCAGATCATTGGATTTATGTGTTCCAATCACCTCCATGACCACAGGTGTATAAAATCAAGCACCTAGGCATGCAGACTGCTTCTACAAACATTTGTGAAAGAATGGGTCACTCTCAGGAGCTCAGTGAATTCAAGTGTGGTACCGTGATAGGTTGCCACCTGTGCAATAAGTCCATCCCTGAAATTTCCTTGCTACTAAATATTCCACAGTCAACTGTTAGTGGTATTATAACAAAGTGGAAGCAACTGGGAACAACAGCAACTCAGCCACAAAGTGGTAGGTCACGTAAAATGACAGAGCGGGGTCAGCACATGCTGAAATGCACAGTTCACAGAACTGTGAGTCAATAGCTAAAGACCTCCAAACTTCATGTGGCCTTCAGATTAGCACAATAACAGTGTGTAGAGAGCTTCATGGAATGGGTTTCCATGGCCGAGCAGCTTCATCCAAGCCTTACATCACCAAGTGTAATGCAAAGTGTGGGATGCAGTGGTGTTTAACACGCCACCACTAGACTCTAGAGCAGTGGAGAAGTATTCTCTGGGGTGACCAGTCATGCTTCTCTGTCTGTCAATCTGATGCACGTGTCTGGGTTTGGCGGTTGCCAGGAGAGTGGTACTTGGCTGACTGCATTGTGCCAATTGTAAAGTTTGGTGGAGGGGGGATTATGGTGTGGGGTTGTTTTTCAGGGGTTGAGCTTGATCCCTTAGTTTCAGGGAAGGGAACTCTTAAGGCATCAGCATATCAAGACTTTTTGGACAATTTCATGCTCCTAACTTTGTGGGAACAGTTTGGGGATGGTCCCTTCCTGTTTAAACATGACTGTGCACCAGTGCACAAAACAAGTTATTATTATTATTATACAGTATTTATATAGCGCCAAAGGGTATGCTCAGCGCTGTACAGTAGCAAGTGGGACAGAACATGAGACAAGACAGTAACAATACAATACGCGAGGGGTTCGAGGGCCCTGCTCTTTCGAGCTTACAATCTAGGAGGGAGGGGAAGGTGGAACAGGAGGAGATGGCTGTAGGGGATGGAGTGGCGGGAGGAGTGGAGGAGGTTAGTTGTTAGGTGAGGTCGGGTGTTAGGTGAGGTTGGGGTAGGCTTCCCTGAAGAGGAGGGTTTTCAGGGTGCGCCTGAAGGTGAGGAGGGTAGGCGACAGTCTGATGGATTGGGGTAGGGAGTTCCAGAGGATGGGGGAAGTCCTGGAGAAGTCCTGCAATCGGGCGTGGGAGGAGGAGAGTAGGAGGTCCTGTGAGGAGCGGAGGGGACGGGTAGGGTAGTATTTGGGTATCAGGTCAGTTATGTAGTTTGGGGCGGCATTGTGAATGGCTTTGTAGGTCAGAGTTAGCAGTTTGAGTTTGATGCGTTGGGCAATCTGGAGTCAATGAAGGGATTGGCAAAGGGGGGAGGCAGATGTGGAGCAGTTGGTGAGGCGGATGAGTCTAGCCGCTGAGTTTAGGATCGACTGGAGTGGGGATAGCGTTCGTTTGGGTAGGCCAGTGAGAGGGGAATTGCAATAGTCCAGGCGTGAGATGATGAGCGAGTATACGAGTTGTTTGGTGGTGTCTGGGGTGAGGAATGTGCGTATCTTGGAGATGTTGCGGAGGTGGAGCCTGCAAGATCTACAGTTCCATAAAGACATGGATCTGTGAGTTTGGGGTGGAGAAACTTGACTGTCCTGACCTCAACCCAATAGAACACTTTTGGGATGAATTAGAGTGGAGACTGCGAGTCAGGACTTCTCGTCCAACATCAGTGCCTGACCTCACAAATTCGCGCTTCTGAAAGAATGGTCAAACATTCCCATAGACACACTCCTAAACCTTGTGGACAGCCTTCCCAGAAGAGTTGAAGCTGTTATAGCTGCAAAGGGTGGGCCAACTCAATATTGAACCCTACGGAATAAGACTGGGGTGCTATTAAAGTTTATGTGGCAGGCTTCCCAATACTTTTGACAATATAGTACATATTGCTGAGTGTCAACAGTCAGTGCATTGATCTCTTGACCACATGTGATGGAGCGCTGACATCACTATTAATCTGGTGAACAACGGGGTTATATTTACTATATGGACATGACTTTCTTTCCCCTTTACTTTATGGTTGGTTTAACATATATTTAGTAACTCTACTCTATAGTTTATCTTTCTAAGCTAGGTTCAAATGAATATATATTGTAATCTATATTATTATCATAAATCATTCTTTTATATAGATTATTTACCTCTTGGCAACTCATATACTTACCTAAAGTCAGCACCATAATTAGTGAAGCCCTTTGTATATTTACACATCAAGCTTGCTATGCATGCGGGCAGGACTTTATAGATCAACAATTTTTGATATTTCTCATTTCTGACTTATTGATTATCTTTTGAAATAAGTGAAGGCTGTAACTTATATCTTTTTGGAGGACTGGCACTTGTGGACCTCAGTGATTGCTTGTGCACTCCATTTTTTCATCTGGGAGAAAGAGGGGGAGCCATGGCCTCTGAGGCCGATGGGTGGGACAGCAATGTCCACATTTTTTTATTACATGGCTTTTGTCTTACTTTCTATTTAATTGTTAGGTACGGAAGACAATATGAGATGCCATTTGTATGTATATTATTATGTATGTATATTATATAATTTGCACTGTGTGCTTACCTGTGTTCACTATACCCTAAAGATGTTATATCCTTTAACCCCCTGAGGAAAGAGTGATACATCTCTGAAACGCATCGGGAAAATGGGGACACATCATACATTTGTAGCAGAGTTTGGACAGATTTTTGTAATGTTATGTTATACAATATTGTGATATAAGATGTGATGCTGTGATTTTAGATGAATTTTGTATAATAAAATGTGAAAAAAGTTTTTTTTTCACAAATATCTGTAGTCCTAGTGCCTTTAAAGTCCCTTTTGAGGAAAAATACCCCCTGTGGTAAGCCTGCAAATAACACTTTTCGCTTGGTGGCTACACTAACTCCTTTACTGTTTCTATGGAGAGAGTTACGATTGTCACACAGGATGGACTTCCAACTCACTGCTCAGCTAGATGCAATGCAAGTGCAGGATATTGCATTCATTTGCAGCGAGAGTAGTGATAGTAGAGGATCATTGTTGGAAGTTTACTTTACTGATCTTTTTTTTTGGACATTGTAGGACATTATCTATAGTTTTTCAATAAAATACTTTATTTATGATGTGTGTGTTTTTATTTTACTATGTACAATTATTTTGTGAATAAGCAACCAGGAGTACTATGTACCTTTTACTCATTCACGTTGGAGGGGACCTGGATATCTGGTGGCCACTTATTTTAAAGGGAGCTTTCAGATTTCAATAAGTTTCCTCCACAAACCCCCACATTCACCAGGCCAGGGATCTGAGTAAGAGCCCCATGTCTCCTTCAACATAAGGGCAAGGTGCTTTGCCATGGGGGACAACTCTGGCAAGATACCCTTCCCATGATGAGGGCATGTGACCTACTATTGTTAGAATGGATGCATACAGCCAGCCCCTTTCCTGGCCAGCCAGATTCCATGTTCATATAAGGGGCTAATCTGGAGATTGAGGGGACCTATTGCTTTTTTTTTAGTCCCCCCCCCCCTTAACCTCCCTAGCGGTATGATTATGTCCAAATTTCTGTGCTGAAAGCAGTACATTTTTTTGCATGGAAATATGTAAAATAATAATATAATAATAAATGTAATTCAATAATATAATCAAACCAAAAACACTGAAATTTGAAAGAGAGCGTTTGCTATTAGAAAATGACAGTTTTTAAAATTTTCAAATTTGCCGCCGGATCCGGCCCCCGTACGTCCCATACGTCCCGACGCTCGCAGGGACCGGAACATGGAAGCTGGATGCCGGCATCGGCCGGAGGAGATGGCCGGGGATGCTGCAGGGGATGCATCGCGGTAGTGCAGGACAAGGTAAGCGCTGCAGGGAATCCCTGAGCAACGCCGCATGGTAAGCCCAAGTGTAGCTCGGGGTTACCGCGTTTGGTACTGAAACTTTACCCCGAGCTACACTCGGGAATACCGCCAGGGAGGTTAAAATCCATACCAGATCTCAGGACCTTAGTGTAAATCCTAAGTCCTGCCTTCTCTTTCACCACCCCACCAAACAAGTGCCAAGAGAGATGGTGTAGTAATCAGTAAAAATAAAAAACAAAATAGACAGGGGTTGTCGTAATAATTCTGACCGTCGCAGGATTTAATATTATGGCATAATTGTTAGTATTCTTAAACAATAGGTTTGATTTACTAAAGGCAAATAGGCTGTTTACTTAGCACAGTGAATGGTCCCTTGGATTATTAAATGAGGTGAAGCTCTGCTGAATTCCATCATCCAATCATTTGAAATACAAAAAAAGCAAGAGTGCAAAATCTGGTGTAACTCTGCATAGAACCAACAAGCTTCCAGGTATTATTGCCAAAGCTTAATTGAACAAGCTGAATTTAGTAGTTGATTGGGTACCACGCACAGCTGCACCAGATTAAGAATGCTCCATTTTTAGTAATTCTACTTGACTGTTTTATCAAACTTCTTGCACATGATTGGGTATTTTTTGCAGCGTGAGATCACTACAAATTCCCTTGCAAAGTGAAAATTCACTTTGCTAGGTGAACATACTCTGCACTGTTAGCAAATCAATCTTGATTACTCTAAACTTCTTTATACTCTGGCATACAAGGTTATTTTCAGTGTAGGGTGGGATGACCAAAAGCTTTGAGGGCAATAAATCTAAGACAGGTAAACAAATTCCCCTTACTGTACAGTCTGCAAAAGGGATTGGTGGCAACCTTTATGAAGTTTCCCCCTCTACATCTGATATAATTTAAAAAAAAACTGTAAATGCCACAGGGCACAGGGTCAGTGTGCTATGCAACATATGTTATGTTTTCAATGTTTACAGTTCCTCAACGGGACCCCTAGTGGGGCCTTGTTCCACCATAGCAGTCCCATGGGCTGCTATGGCTATTTTAATACCCCTGGACTGGTCCTATGCATAGAACTGGCGCATTTTGCTGGCTGTAAGAGAAATAGAATGGGAAATGTGAGTGGAAAGTGAAAAATAATTTTGATTTTGACTGCTGGTGATTGCTGGTGCTTGTAGTTTTATTTTCTTCTTTGGGTTCTTGCTAGCAGCTTTTACTTTTTTAAATCACTTTTTCTGTCACTTTTTAAATAGTTTTTATCTTCCTTTCCTTGCCTTCCTTCAGTCTGCTGACTAAGGGGAGGGGTTAATTGGTCACAGGTGATACAGGTACTATATAACTTTCTGTAGAGCTCACTCTAAGCTTGCTCATTCTTGACCTTGCGTGTATTTTTCTTGCTGGACCTTTGATCAAGTGGACATTTGATTAAGTGGTGTTAAAAAAACAGAGTTGAAAACAGAAGATTATAACAGAAGTCTTCTAACCTGTAAGTGACAACTGATGTTTCCTATTAGTAATATTAATATTGTAACTGGGATAATGAGTGCTAGCAGGGTTGAAGGTTTTGTGCAGTGCACAGTATGCCGCATGTATGCAACAATGAAGCAACAGCTCCAGGATGGATACTGCTGCGTCAGATGTGAGCGGGTTGCCCTTCTGGAAGTTTCTTTAGAGATCTGGAGGGGCAAGTTGCAACACTGGGCAGAACAGACAACCTTGAAAGGGGTCTTCTGCTCTCTGAGAAGGTAGCAAATGGGATTGATATGGAGGGTAGAGGGACCAGTCAGGATTATCAGGTAGAAAAAGGGTTACTGTAACGAGAGGGAATGGTAGGGGCTCACACTCACAGAAAAGGAAGGCCGGCCCTGGGTTTGAGCACCCAAACAGATTTGAGAAGTTGGGTGAAGATGTGAGGGTGGCAAGCTCAGGGGTAGAAGCCCTGGATGTCACTGTTATCCCTAACAGCCGGGAGGGCAGACCATCTGGGATGGGTGGTGAGGGTAGTGCAGGAAGGCCTAGACAGTTGGTGTTAATAGGGAATTCTATAATCAGAAGGACTGATAGAATAATTTGTTGCCAGAATTGCCTCAACCAAATGGTTTGCTGTCTCCCTGGTGCCAGGCATGTGGCGGAACAGGTTGATAAATTACTGGGAGGGGCTGGGCATGACCCAGCTGTCTTGGTCCATGTTGGAACCAATGACAGGATACATGGAAGGTGGAGGTTCCTTAAGAATCACTTTAAAGAACTAGGCTGCAAGTTGAAGAGAAGGACCTCCGAGGTGATATTCTCTGAAATATTACCTGTGCCATGAGCAACACAGGAAAGACAGGGGGAGATTAGAGAACTAAATGCATGCTGTGCTGGGGGAGAGATTTATGGGATGGCTGGAGGAGTATATCACCTCCTTAGCGGTCTGATTATGTCAATATTTCTGTGCTCAAAGCGGTACATTTTTTTACATGGAAATATGTAGTTTTTTTTATTGTAGGCCTGTAATTTTTAGGAATAACTCACTGAAATCTGTCCAAACAAGAGTCTAGTAAACATCCCGGGTATGATAAAATTTGGAACACGAAATAATAAATAATAATATAATAAATAATCATAAAACATATTAATATAATAATAATAAATTTAATTCAATAATATAATCAAACCAAAAACACTGAAGTTTTCAAGAGAGCGCCAAGTTCGCACATCACTGAGCTTAGTCGCAAAATCGTTTTCAGTGTCTGATGATGAATTTCCCCACAAATCATTATCACTCAGTTCTGCAAGTGGTTCTGATTTACTATCGCTGTTCTCTAGCTGGTCTAAAACTGCTTTTGAGCTAAATGGATGCTTTTTGGACGCCATGGACGGTTCTCAGTTTCAAGGCAAAAAGAACAGTAAAAATGCAGGCGGGGCACTGCACAAAGCAGTAGAGACAAAATGTATGTGAAATGCTTTGATACAGTAATGTTATACTATGTGATTTTAGTGTATTTAGTGAATGTCATTTTTTTTAATTTTTAAATTCCCGCCGGTTCCGTCCCCCGTATGTCCCAACGCTCGCAGGGACCGGAACATGAAAGAGAGATGACGGCATCGGCCGGAAGAGATGGCTGGGGACACTGCAGGGGGGACATCGTGGGAGCGAAGGACAAGGAAAGTGCAAGAGGGATCCAAGAGCAACACTGCAGGGTAATCCCGAGTGTAGCTTGGGGTTACCACTTTTGGTACTGAAATTTAACTCTGAGCTACACTCGGGAATACCGCCAGGGAGGTTAATCTAGGATCGAGGGAGAATCAGGTTATAATGGGGCAGACAGCTCAGACAGAGGTCAGTCCTTGTTGGTGGGTGGAATGGGGAAAGATGGAGGGAGGGCTATGGCAGGTGATAGGAACGTGCCCATGTTACAAACAACCATTGGAATTGGTACTATTTGTACAAAAATAAAAAATATGCAAACTACATATGCACAAGGTGTCAATGAATTAAAATGTTTGTTCACTAATGCCAGAAGTCTGCCAAGCAAAATAGGTGAGTTGGAAGCTTTGGTGCATAAAGAGAATTATGATTTAATTGGCATTGCTGAATCCTGGCTTCATTCTTCACATGACTGGGCCATTAATATTCCTGGCAATGTTCTCTTTCAGAGAGACAGGTTAAAAAGGAAAGATGGTGGTGTCTCTCTCTATGTGAGAAATGATCTCAGAGCGAGTGTGAAAGAGGACCTAGTTGATGGAGAGTGTGATGAGGCTGAAGCATTATGGGTGGAACTGCACATGTAGGGAACATACTACAAAGGTAATCATTGGAGTTTGTTATACGTCACCCAGTGGTAATGAGAAGGTGGAGACTCACAGATCGAAAGGGCTGCAAGGGCTGGGACAGTGATAATAATGTGGGATTGTAACTACACCGAAATTGACTGGGGTAATGGCACTGCAGAAGCATTTAAAGGGCAAAAATGTATAAACCTACTACAGGACAATTTTATGGTACAGTTCATAGAAGCCCCAACTAGGAATGATGTTCTACTGGACCTGGTAATCTCAAACCATGCAGAGCTTATTACTAATGTACATATAAAAGAATATCTGGGTAGCAGTGACCATAACATGATTTAATTTATTGTTAGCTGTAAACAACAAGCACATACGGGAAACATAAAAATGCTCAACTTTAGGAGAGCTAATTTTCCAAGGCTGAGAGTTGCTCTCCAAGACTTAAACTGAAAGAGAATATTGGCATCAATGAATACAACACAGAAATGAGAGTTCTTCAAAAAGACTGTATGTGAACACACTGCAAAATATATTTCCATGGGCAAAAGGCTAAAAATCAAACCTATGAGGCTTATGGCAAAAGTTCAAAAATCTATAAATAATAAGAAAAGAGCTTTTATTATATACAGTATAAAAATGAATAAAAATTACAAAGAAAATAATCGAATATGCAAAAAGGAAATCAAGGTGGCAAAAATTGAAAATGTACAACAGATTTCAAAAGATAACAGGACAACCCCAAAAAACTCTTCAAATATATTAATAGTAAAAAGGTTCGGTCCGAACATGTAGGTCCTTTACAAAATAATCTAGAGTGGGTGACTGGGGATAAAGAGAAGGCAAATTGATTGAATACCTTCTTCAGCTCTGTGTATACAAAGGAGCATGGGGGAGCTCTTGTCCATAATGGGCATGGTATTGACACAGCTCCAGATAAACCACATTGGCTCACAACTGATATGATCCAAAAATATTTAGACATAATAAAGGGGAATAAAGCACCTGGACCGGATGGCATACACCCACGGGTCCTTAAAGAATTGAGCTCTGTCATTTCAAAGCCATTGCTTCGTATTTTTAGGGACTCTTTAATGACTGGCATAGTACCACAGGTTTGGCTTTTGCAAAAGCGTTTGACACAGTTCCCCACACATGGCTAATGTGTAAGGTAAAGTCTACAGGTTTGGAAAAATCCATATGTAAATGAATAGATAACTAGCTAAAAGATCATATTCAGAGAGTAGTGGTTAATGATTCATACTCTGAATGGTCTAGGGTTGTTAGTGGTGTACCCCAAGGTTCAATGTTGGGACCCTTATTTTTATTTATTATTGTTATAAATGATATAGGGTCTGGGTTTAAAAATACTATTTTAGACCTCTACTAATACAATCAGTGTACCCCAACACTCTAACCCTCCAATGCCCCTCCCCCACCCCTCCTTTTTTGTTTTTTTCTCTTCTTTTATTTCTTTTTCTCTTCCTTTTCTCTCCTTGTTCCCCTCCTCTCTTTGCTAAGACCCCTGCAACCGTTTACTGCAGGCAGTATACTGGTCTCCTGACAATACATCTTTATCGACTCTGCCACACTTCGATGCATTATTGCCCTACACCCTGACAAACCAAAGATGTTTACAGAGATGTTTCTTGACTCAACAAATTAAACTCACTGTCATGTAAATCTGACTACTTTTATACTCCTAACCATGTGTTAGTTTCTACAGCTGACTTGCAAACATTGGACTGATACATACTTTGGAAAGACTTTGATTCGTGGAATCAGGCCCCCTCACTTTCAAGGGGGGGGGGGAGGGAGGAGGGCTGGGAGAGGAGGGAGGGAAGGGAAGAAAAAAGAAAAGTTTGCCATCCTGAATGTTGGATACTGAATTTCCATTTAACACATGGTGCTATTATTGCATTTACTTGATGTTAACTGAGGACATGACTACATTTGATTGTTATGGGGGTTGTTTTGCTTTGTGTTCTCCTGATTGTTATATCTAGAGATGAGCGAATTATTCAAAAATTCGATTCGGCTGATTCGCCGAATTTGCGGAATAAATTCGATTCGATGCGAATTTATTCGCTGCGAATTTAACTTATTAAAAGGGTGTTTCTAGGCTTCAGAGAGCCTTTATATTAGTGCAGAACACTGTACCTTTAATTTAAATGCCCTTGGAGTCTGCTGGGGAAGAGAAATAATACTGTCAGTCAGTATGACATGCAGATGAGTGCCGTCGATCTTAGAATCACCGCACACTTCACTCATTTGGGCAGTCACGGGGCCAAAACCAGAGTGTGGAGCTACAGTGTGGCGGTGGAGGCAGCAGCAATGGGAGGCCATACAGCACCCTATGACAAAATGGAACCCACCAGCAGTGTGAGGAGACCTGAAAGTGGCACATGGCAGAGTGTGGCGATGGAGACAGCAGCAATGGGAGGCCGTACAGGGACCCATGACACACTCTGGACCTGGCAGCAGCATGAGGAGGCGGTACAGGGGCCCATGACAGATTACGGGCCTGGCAGCAGCATGAGGAGTCGGTACGGGGGCCCATGGCAGATTACGGGCCTGGCAGCAGCATGAGGAGGCGGTACAGGGGCCCATGGCAGAGTGGCGAAGCGTAAGCAGCTTAAATTGAAGGCCATACAGAGGCCTATGTTAAAAAGTCCCCCCAGCAGCAGTGTGGGGAGACGACTATCAAGAGTCCAATGGCAGAGTGGCGGAGCAGAAGCAGCTTCAATTGAAGAAGAAGAGGATGAGGATGAAGAAGAAGAAGAAGATGAAGAAGAAGAAGAAGAAGAAGAAGAAGAAGAGGATGAGGATGATGAAGAAGAAGAAGATGAGGATGAAAAAGAAGAAGAAGAGGATGAGGATGAAGAAGAAGAAGAAGAAGAAGAAGAAGAAGAGGATGAGGAAGCAGAAGAAGAAGAAGAAGATGAGGAAGAAGAAGAAGAAGAAGAAGAAGAGGATGAGGATGAAGAAGAAGAAGAAGAAGAAGAAGATGAGGATGAAGAAGAAGAAGAAGAAGAAGAAGAAGAGGATGAGGATGAGGATGAAGAAGAAGAAGAAGAGGATGAGGATGAAGAAGAAGAAGAAGAAGAAGAAGAAGAGGATGAGGAAGAAGAAGAAGAAGAAGAAGAGGATGAGGAAGAAGAAGAAGAGGATGAGGATGAAGAAGAAGAAGAAGAAGAGGATGAGGATGAAGAAGAAGAAGATGAGGATGAAGAAGAAGAAGAAGAGGATGAGGATGAAGAAGAAGAGGATGAGGATGAAGAAGAAGAAGAGGATGAGGATGAGGAAGAAGAAGAAGAAGAAGAGGATGAGGAAGAAGAAGAAGAAGAAGAGGATGAGGAGGAAGAAGAAGAAGAAGAAGAAGAAGAAGAGGATGAGGATGAAGAAGAAGAAGATGAGGATGAAGAAGAAGAAGAAGAAGAAGAAGAAGAGGATGAAGAAGAAGAAGATGAGGATGAAGAAGAAGAAGAAGAAGAGGAGGATGAGGATGAAGAAGAAGAAGATGAGGATGAAGAAGAAGAAGAAGAAGAGGATGAGGATGAAGAAGAAGAAGAAGAAGAGGATGAGGATGATGAAGAAGAAGAGGATGAGGAAGAAGAAGAGGATGAGGATGAAGAAGAAGAAGAAGAAGAAGAGGATGAGGATGAAGAAGAAGAAGAAGAGGATGAGGATGAAGAAGAAGAAGAGGATGAAGAAGAAGAAGAAGAAGAGGATGAGGATGATGAAGAAGAAGAGGATGAGGATGATGATGAAGAAGAAGAAGAGGATGAGGATGAAGAAGAAGAAGAAGAGGATGAGGATGAGGAAGCAGAAGAAGAGGATGAGGATGAGGAAGAAGAAGAAGAAGAGGATGAGGATGAGGATGAGGAAGAAGAAGAAGAAGAAGAAGAGGATGAGGATGAAGAAGAAGAAGAAGATGAGGATGATGAAGAAGAAGAAGATGAGGATGAAGAAGAAGAAGAGGATGAGGATGAGGAAGAAGAAGAAGAAGAGGATGAGGATGAAGAAGAAGAAGAAGAAGAAGAGGATGAGGATGAAGAAGAGGATGAGGATGATGAAGAAGAAGAGGATGATGGTGAGGAAGAAGAAGAGGATGAGGATGATGATGAAGAAGAGGATGAGGATGAGGATGAAGAAGAAGAGGATGAGGAAGAAGAAGAGGATGAGGATGAAGAAGAAGAAGAAGAAGAAGAAGAAGAAGAAGAGGATGAGGATGAAGAAGAAGAAGAAGAAGAAGAAGAAGAAGAAGAGGATGAGGATGAAGAAGAAGAAGATGAGGATGAAGAAGAAGAAGAAGAAGAGGATGAGGATGATGATGAAGAAGAAGAAGAAGAAGAACAAGAAGAAGAGGATGAGGATGATGAAGAAGAAGAAGAGGGTGAGGAAGAAGAAGAAGAGGATGAGGATGAAGAAGAAGAAGAAGAAGAAGAGGATGAGGATGAAGAAGAAGAAGAAGAAGAAGAAGAAGATGAGGATGATGAAGAAGAAGAAGAAGATGAGGATGAAGAAGAAGAAGAGGATGATGATGAAGAAGAAGAAGAGGACGAGGATGATGAAGAAGAAGAGGATGAGGATGAGGAAGAAGAAGAAGAAGAAGAAGAGGATGAGGATGAGGATGAAGAAGAAGAAGAAGAGGATGAGGATGAAGAAGAGGATGAGGATGAAGAAGAAGAAGAGGATGATGGTGAGGATGATGAAGAAGAAGAAAAGGAAGAAGAGGATGAGGAAGAAGAAGAAGAAGAAGAAGAAGAAGAAGAAGAAGATGAGGATGAAGAAGAAGAAGATGAGGATGAAGAAGAAGAAGAAGAGGATGAGGATGATGAAGAAGAAGAAGAAGAAGAGGATGAGGATGAGGAAGAAGAAGAAGAGGAATAGGATGAGGAGGAAGAAGAAGAAGAAGAAGAAGAAGAGGATGAGGATGAGGAAGAAGAAGAAGAAGAAGAAGAAGAAGAGGATGAAGAAGAGGATGAGGATGAAGAAGAAGAAGAAGAGGATGATGGTGAGGAAGAAGAAGAAGAAGAAGAAGAGGATGAGGATGAGGAAGAAGAAGAAGAAGAAGAAGAGGATGATGAAGAAGAAGATAATGATGAAGAAGAAGAAGAAGAAGAAGAAGAGGATGAGGATGAAGAAGAAGAAGCGGATGAGGATGAAGAAGAAGAGGATGAGGATGAAGAAGAAGAGAATGAGGATGAAGAAGAAGAAGAGGAAGAGGATGAGGATGAAGAAGAAGAAGAGGAAGAGGATGAGGATGAAGAAGAAGAAGAAGAGGATGAGGATGAAGAAGAAGAAGAAGAAGAAGAAGAAGAGGATGAGGATGAAGAAGAAGAAGAAGAAGAGGATGAGGATGAAGAAGAAGAAGAAGAAGAGGATGAGGATGAAGAAGAAGAAGAAGAAGAAGAAGAAGCAGGATGAAAATAAGAAGAATTCCAGTACAGCAAAAAGTGTATCTGCAGAGAGCTCCGCTATTTCTGACAGTTCTCTGACAGTTCCTTCACATTTACAGTGGTTGAAACATTGTATCTATTTGTTTTCGAATAAAAACATCTGTATCCTAAATGGAAACAAATAGATACAATGTTTCAACCGCTGTAAATGTGAAGGAACTGTCAGAGAACTGTCAGAAATAGCGGAGCTCTCTGCAGGGACACTTTTTGCCGGCTGTAGAAGGGATGAAAATCGGCCGATCGGGGAAAATTCGATTCGTGCATCCTAAGTATGCTATTTTTCGGATACGGCGCGAATCGAATTTTTCCTAATATTCGAAACGAATTCCACTTCGCCAAGTTCGATTCGCTCATCTCTAGTTATATCCACTACCCCCCATTCTCTGTATTCCTTGTATCTTATATATTCAATAAAACTTTATTTTGGAAAAAAAAAACATTTCAGTCTTTGCAGATGACACCAAGCTTTGCAGTAGAATAACGTACTTATAGGATGTCTTCAATTTACAAGCCGACCTCAATGTAACTTGTGGTAAATTCCATATTAGACATATTACAAATCCAGAATATGCTTGTAAACTATCTCGTACCAACAAACATTACTTGAATGTTCTCTACAGCTCTGATGGATAGTTCAGAAAGTGCCAAAGAAACATTATGGAGACCTGCTCACTTTCCAACTCTCAAGCTTGAGATAACATTTAATTCTTTTCTTGCACTTATTGAGCCATCCTGTATGATCGCCATCATTTGAATTCCCACATAACAGTATCAAATGATTACAGAAGGCTATAAAAAATAATACATTTTTATGGTCAGTACATCCCAGCCATTGGAGCCTGCATCGTCAGACTTTTGGGGAGTTTATGATGTTTTCTTGGAATTACTTTGCACAACAAATTACTGCTGTAATTGATGAGATGAAGTAGCATGAATTGCTGTAGTTATAGAGCTTTCCTCTCTGTTTTGGAAGGCCTGCGACAACTGCAGATTTCAATTTTGTTTCCTGTCTTGTATATGCCTAGTAATTTTGCAGAAAGCTATTCAAAATGAGGTCAATTGTGTGTGAAAAACAAGATATATCATATGCTGACACAACCAGTTCAAACGGCACACATGATATATGCTTCATTATCCAAAATCATAAAATGTGAAGCCAGATATTGTGCAACACAGAAAAGAGGAAATGTACGATTTAACCTGTGCAGTAAATACCTAGAATGATAAAATAATAATTATTATTATTACTATTATTATATTGATTAGCTTAATTGTATAATTAAAATTATTATAATTGAAAATAATAATTATGCAATTACAAAATAACAATAATAGTAGTAATAATATTAATAATAATAATAATAATAATAATAAAATATTTAAATCTATACAACATATTTATTTAAATGCATACAATTAAAAATTATTATAATTAAAAATAATGATAACAATTCCAAAACAATAATAATAGTAGTAGTATTAACCTTGAAGATAATAATCTTTAAGTTTAGTGTTCATTAAAAGATCACATTATAATGCAGTAATTTAGAGCCACACAGGCCCCCTTATCAGTGATATGTGACACATATGATGAAGGGTCCTGCATAGTTCCAACTAGAGATGAGCGAATTATTCAAAAATTCGATTCGGCTGATTCGCCGAATTTGCGGGAGAAATTCGATTCGATGCGAATTTATTCACCGCAAATTTAACTTATTTAAAGGGTTTCTAGGCTTCAGAGAGCCTTTATATTAGTGCAGAACACTGTACCTTTAATTTAAATGCCCTTGGAGTCTGCTGGGGAAGAGAAATAATACTGTCAGTCAGTATGACATGCAGATGAGTGCCGTCGATCTTAGAATCACCGCACACTTTACTCATTTGGGCAGTCACGGGGCACGACGAAGAAGAAGAAGAAGAAGAATGAAAAGAAGAAGAAGAAGAATGAAAAGAAGAATGAAAAGAAGAAGAATGAAAAGAAGAAGAATGAAAAGAAGAAGAAGAAGAATGAAAAGAAGAAGAATGAAAAGAAGAATGAGAAGAAGAATGAAAAGAAGAATTAAAAGAAGAATGAGAAGAATGAAAAGAAGAATGAAAAGAAGAAGAAGAAGAATGAAAAGAAGAATGAAAAGAAGAAGAAGAAGAATGAAAAGAAGAAGAAGAAGAATGAAAAGAAGAATGAAAAGAAGAAGAAGAAGAATGAAAAGAAGAAGAATGAAAAGAAGAATGAAAAGAAGAAGAAGAAGAATGAAAAGAAGAAGAAGAATGAAAAGAAGAAGAATTCCAGTACAGCAAAAAGTGTATCTGCAGAGAGCTCCGCTATTTCTTATTTCCGAATAAAAACATCTGTATCCTAAATGGAAACAAATAGATACAATGTTTCAACCGCTGTAAATGAACTGTCAGAACTGTCAGAGAACTGTCAGAAATAGCGGAGCTCTCTGCAGTGACACTTTTGCCGGCTGATCGGGGAAAATTCGATTCGTGCATCCGAAGTTTGCTAAAATTCGGATTCGATGCGAATCAAATTTTTCCTAATATTCGAAACGAATTCCACTTCGCCAAGTTCGATTCGCTCATCTCTAGTTCCAACCAGTCTAGAGTTATTACAGCACTGAAAATAAAAAGGTCTGCTCTGATATGGTGTGTGATAGAAATATATTGATCAAATCATGACATGGCTAACTCTGTCACCATGGTATCACAACTCCTATTATATTCTTGGACAATCAACATTTGCTTTGACACATTGCACAACACCATTATGATTGATACAAAGTGACTGAGCTGTACATGTAGTTATAAATGCTGTGCTATCTTCCCAACACTCATGTAAACTAAGGAAGCCATTTGGATGAGTTGACAACATCTTCATCACAGAGCAAAGTAAATAACATAACTAAAATACACTGCTCAAAAAATTAAAGGAACAGTTTTAAAACACATCGGATCTCAATGGGGAAAAATATCATGCTGGATACCTATACTGATATGGATTGGGTAATGTGTTAAGAATGTAAGTCTGCCTCATCGTTTCATGGAAATGAAAATGATCAACCTACAGAGGACTGAATTCAAAGGCACTCTGAAAATCAAATTGAAAACATGATGCAGCAGGCTAGTCCATTTTGCTGAAATTTCATTGCAGCAATTCAAGATGGTACTTAGTAGTTTGTATGGCCCCCATGTGCTTGTATGCATGCCTGACAACTTCAGGGCATGCTCTTAATGAGATGACAAATGGTGTCCTGGGGTTTTTCCTCCCAGATCTGGACCAGAGCATCACTGAGCTCCTGGATGGTCTGAGGTGCAGCCTGGTGGCATCAGATGGATCAAAGCATGATACCCCAGAAGTGTTCTATTGGATTTAGGTCAGGCGAGCATGGGGATAGTCAATGGTATCAATTCCTTCATCCTCCTGGAACTGTCTGCATACTCTCGCCACATGAGGCCCGGCATTGTCGAGCACCAGGAGGGACCAAGGATCCACTGCACCAGTGCAGTGTCTGACAATGGGTCCAAGGATTTCATCTCAATACCTAATGGCAGTCAGGGTGCCATTGTGCAGCCTGTAGAGGTCTATGTGTCCCTCCATGGATATGCCTCCCCAGACCATCACTGACCCACCACCAAAACAGTCATGCTAAACGATGTTACAGGCAGAATAATATTTTCCATGGCTTTTCCAGACCCTTTCACATCTGTCACATGTGCTCAGGGTGAACCTGCTCTCATCTGTGAAAAGCACAGGACGCCAGTGGCAGACCTGCCAATTCTGACGTTCAGAGTCAAATGTCAATCGAGCTCTATGATGCCGGGCAGTGAGCACAGGGCCCACTAGAGGACATTGGGCCCTCAGGCCACCCTAATGAAGTCTGTTCATGATTGTTTGGTCAGAGACATTCACATCAGTGGCCTGCTGGAGGTAATTTTGTAGTGCTCTGGCAGTGCTCATCCTGTTCCTCCTTGCACAAAGGAGCAGATATCGGTCCTGCTGATGGGTTAAGGACCTTCTATGGCCCTGTCCAGCTCTCCTAGAGTAACTGCTTGCCTCCTGGAATCTCCTCCATGTCCTTGAGACTGTGCTGGGAGGCACAGCAAACCTTCTGGCAATGGCACGTATTGATGTGCCATCCTGGAGGAGTTGGACGGCCTGCGCAACCTCTGTAGGGTCCAGGTATCGCCTCATGCTACCAGTAGTGACACTGACCTTATCTAAATGTAAAACTAGTGACAAACAGTCAGAAAAGATATGTAGGGAAAAAAATGTCAGTGGCCTCCACCTGTAAAACTATTCCTGTTTTGGGGGTTGTGTCATTGTTGCCCGTCTAATGCACCTGTTGTTATTTCATTAACACCGAAGCAGCTGAAACTGGTTAACAACCCCCTCTACTACTTGACCATATCAATATCCCAGGAGTTTAATTGACTTGATGCTATACTCTGATTAAAAAGTGTTCCTTTAATTATTTTAAGCAGTGTGCATTAAATACACATTGTGACGATCGCGGCGTCAGACCCCAGCCCTTCTCACCAAACTCATGACCGAAGGACTAGCCAATCTAAAACCGTGCTGTCACGTGCGTAACAATGCCACACCCAGCTGCACTCTGCACAAAGATTTTCCAGCTAATGGACCACAATCTGTGTATCTGCAGCCTGGGAGTGATTGTTACTGGGTCAGGTTAATTACGCAATTAACCCTTCACACTGCCACCACCTCCTTTTTGTACAAAGAAAGAGGAAACTCGGCAATATCAGCAATAACACTATGATGTTTGCATAAGCGTCGGGATACCACTGACACCGCAGGCAGAGATATACCAAAGTTTGAAACACACACACAGTAGCGCTCTTCAGAGCCAGGGATTCTTAGTTTGCATTAAAGAGCTTTAGAAACAGTTCAACACTTTTAGAAAGTAAGATTTATTACTAAAAGGTCAAAAGGGTGCAATAAAAATAATTACAGAAAAAGATGTAGCCAATATATAAATATACAGAAAACAATAGCACAGCAAAGAGATAACAGAAAGAAGTTTAGAGGGATAAAGTACTTGCCGTCAGCCTTGGTTTTAAGCAGATCAGGTTTCAGAGCCAAAAGGGTCTTATCTCCCAAAGTTAGTTTCGATGTTAAAAGGGAGAATCTTCAACTTCACTTAACTCAGCTTACTTTTTCTAGGAACTCAGCAGGGTGTCTCCCTGAAGCAGAGAACCAATCACCTCATTTGAGCGGGTGTCGCAGACCCAAGCTATGACCGAAAACTCTCCCATTGGATGTCATGGTTCATAACTTATTCTCTGTGCATTTAGCAGCCTTGCCACTAGTAGATTAATATGCAGACGCATCTGCTGAACGGTTAGATATGAAATATTACATACCTGCTTGGATGGTTAAGGAGATATAATTTTCTGCTCTCCTGTATATGCTAGCTAGGGGATGTAATATATCAGGAGACTTGTATTAAAGTGAGCCGTCCATGTTTATGTAATTATGTCCTATTTGAAGATATAAAATTATATGGAATTTTAAATGTGAGTCTGTTTTTACGACTACCTGGAATGTCTTTGAAGCTCAGTGAGGGCTGGGTTTATGGTTTTATGATCCCTTCTCCAGCAAGAGTCTCACAGACATAGGGGCACCAGCTAGTAGGGTTTATAGCCATGACGCCCTCCCAATGAGTTTGCTGCCTGTGATCTCTGTCATCATCCAGACCACATGTCACTCAACAGAGAGGGAGGGGGATATCGGAGGAATCTGATTTGGGAGAGAGAGATACAAGATGGCGGGGTTTGGAGCACAATGGATGACCGCGTCCATCTCTGTGTGCATGATTGCTACACACATACTGTATAGTTTTAGGGAAATATTGTTGTTGAAATAAGTGGTTTGGCAACAGGGCCTCTTTCAGTTTGTGGGTGTCTTTAGATGACTGCTTTAACATATATTTTTACAAGTTTACTTTTAAGGAGAATTCCATGAAAATACTATAGGGTGGATTTATTAAAGGCAATCAGACTGTGAACTTTTCAATGCAGTTGCTTTAGAGCTTAGTAAATGAAGGGAAGCTTCACTTTGCAAAGAATACCCAATCACATGCAAGAAAAATAGAAAAGAAAAACAGCACATGATTGGATGATTGGACGAGTCAGCAGAGCTTCTCTCATTTACTAAGCTCTGGAGCAACTGCACTTGCAGAGTGCACAGCCTACTTGCCTTTAGTAAATCAACCCCAATATGAAGTTTTGCTATTTGTCAGTGGTGGATTTAGCCTTCGGGTGCAACATTTGAAACAAAAACTAAAATGTTTCATAAAGTTTAGGGCCGGCATCAGGATAATAATTTTTATCCACTCTGTCTTGTGTCTGTGCTTTACAGATGCAAACTAACCATCACACACAATTTAGTTCCATTTAGCAGTGATCCTTTCCAATCCACAATCAGAGTCTGAAAATAAATTGCCAGGTTAAATATTTTATTGTTACACCGTGTAGTCAGCAGGTGGTAAGCAGAAGATACATGGGTGTCCGTGTCCTGTATCAGGCATGGTTTAACACTACCAGTAGCAGTGGAGGCTGTTCTCTAAAATATATATATCTATATATAGATATATATATAGATATATATAGATATATATATATAGATATAGATATAGATATATATATATATATATATATGTGTGCTAGGGAACCCCCTCTCCCATTGATACTCACCTTTTCCACGCAACCTCAGTGCTCATCTGTCTGAGAATTACTCAGCTTTTCCGGATATATGGGACCTTGTAACCTTCTCCCCTTTGTCCCAGGATGTAGTATTCAGGCCTTTGCTGATTGAGAGGTCCATTGGCATCGACCTCTCAATTGTTACATGGTGGAGTGGATGGAGAAGGTTACTAACCCTGTGTAAGCTCTGACACTGCCTGCTCCTGCCAGCAAATGGAATGGTAGAGTGGAGAAATGGTGGGTATCAGCAAGCGTGGGGGAGGGTGTTCTATCAAGAGAAGCTGTCACTTGTAAAGTGACAGATTTAGTTTTTTGGCTCCTGAGACAATTAGTAATTGAAATGCATGTGGCGCCTCTATTTCATTCATCTGCCCATTGTACGATCTAAGAAAATATTTACTTTTAGCCTACAGTATGTAGCATATAGAATTTTTATTTTCTCATTTTCAAATATGAAACACTTGCAGTTCAACTGATCTCTATTATTTTCTCCATAAATAACACATTGCACACTGACACCATCATTATAAAACGTATAGTATCTTTCAAGATCATTTTCATCTTTTTTTTTTTACGCTAAAAGGATCATTAAATATTAACCATAGCCGTCAATTCCAACGTGTTGGTTACAAAATTGCTTTTCCACAAGCTAGTGTTTAACTCCGCTGTATCTTAAAGATAAGAAAAAAAGTTTTGAGTACTAAAAATATCTATATGCATGCATTCCAAGGCTGAAAAAGGTCAGATATCACAACATCAGATAATGGCCATTTTTAAAATGCAATGAAATATTAAAAAAACAACTTGAAGAATACCTTTTTTTTTTTTGCTCATGTAATTTAACTGCATGCCGTAAATCATTTTCAACTCTTCTGTGACCTATACTTAAATAATATCAAAGCTGGAAAAAGTACCTTTTATTCATAAATCTCACCCCTTCTACTTTTATAGTGGTTGTCTTCTACAAACAAGAATGGAATGACTTCAACTCAAGGGCAGCTCGTCTCTTGTACCGTCTTCCTTCTGAGTTATATAGAATTCTTATCAAGGAGCAAGCAGAGCAGAAAATGCTTTGCCCTTGACAACTGCACTTCCGCATATTGTGTGACAAAGTGCAGCTAACTGGAATGAGTTGTCTTAAAAAGTTAGGGAAAGATCACACAAAGGAACACTTTGTTTTAACTGCAACATTTACAGTATGTTAGAGATCCTAAATAAGTAATAACAATAAAAATTTATGTTTGTGCTCTAAAGACATGACATTGATCAGAGTGACTCGA
This sequence comes from Staurois parvus, assembly GCF_062004578.1. Classification (NCBI taxonomy): domain Eukaryota; kingdom Metazoa; phylum Chordata; class Amphibia; order Anura; family Ranidae; genus Staurois; species Staurois parvus. The sequence goes on from NW_028317843.1 coordinate 2,441,219, forward strand.
AAGTATCATCGCTGTTTAAACAACATGCAAGGCCTGAACTGAGGGGTGTAGTGGGGAACTCTGCAAACTGATACGGCAGGTTTGGTTGAGTTGTGGTGAATTGAAGCACACAATAACATTATTTGGAGACGGCACTGCTGAGATTTACCTGCAGTATTCTGTTGTGTTGCTTCATCTTAGAGGCCATAATTAAGTGATAGAGAAATAAACCTGATTATCAAATACAATATAAAAAAGGTCCGAGTCAATCATGGTTCACTTTTGTGTCATGAACTCTCCAAGATCTTTTGGAGTAGCTGAGCCAGGAAAGTGTGAATGTTTTAAGACCATGACCATCTGGTAGCCCATTTCAAAGGTTGTTCTGTACCTTGCTTGTTATGACATCCTGTGTTTGATAATATGTTTAAATTAGGAATGCTGTCAAAGCATTCAATTGTTTGTAAATACTGTTGACCAATCATGTATGTGCTTTGTACACTTGTAATTTCCACTGGTCATTCTCCTTCATGTTCATGCCCAAATGTATTAATGAACCTGGTCTCTGTTCACTGTACAATAAATGGTCCACAGAAAAGTGACCACATAAAAAAAGTGTTTTTTTTAATATGTTTTTGTATTTTTTTATTAACTTTTTTGTCTGAGAATAGATCTACGTTTGTCCCAGGCATGTTTGACGCCACATACTTTTGACTCACTACCTTTGCTGGAAGTGTCTTTCAAACATTAACTACCTTTTCAGTAAAATTATACTTTCTAATGTTAGTTTTGAACTGTCCTCCTTTGAGTTTGAGGTCATGTCACCGTGTTCTTGATCTTAGTTTCATATTGAAATTACTGCACTCCTGAACCTTATTCACCCCCTTGATGTATTTAAAGGTTTTAACCACTTGAGCTCCAGAGGATTTACCCCCCTTAATGACCAGGCCTCTTTTTGCTACTCGGCGCTGCACTAATTCAACTGATAATTGTGCGGTCATGCAATGCTGCACCCAAACAAAATTTACATCCTTTTTTTCACACAAATAGAGCTTTCTTTCGGTGGTATTTGATCACCTGTGCGCTTTTTATTTTTCACTCTATAAACATAAAAGAGGCAAAAAATTTTGAAGAAAAACAATATTTTTTACTTTCATCTATAAAAAATATATAGTAAACTCAAAGTTGGTTATAAATTTAGGCCAAAATGTATTCTGCTACATGTTTTGGGTAAAAAAAATCCCAATAAGTGTATATTGATTGCTTTGTGTGGAAGTTATAGCGTTTACAAACTATGGTATAAATACTGCAACTTACGCCATTTTTCTGCTATACAGCGCTGTGCTAGTTTAATGGACAATTGCGCGGTCATGCAATACGGTACATAAATGAAATTTACATCCTTTTTTCCCCACAAATTGAGCTTTCTTTTGGTGGTATTTGATTGCCTGTGCGGTTTTTATTTTTTGCGCTATAAATAAAAAGGCTGACAATTTTGAGGAAAAAAAAACAATATTTTGGACTTTTTGCTATAAAACATGTCCAGTAAAAAAAAAATGCAAAAATCAAATTTATTCATAAATTTCTGCCAAAATGCATTCTGCGACATGTCTTTGCTAAAAAAAAAACCCAATACGTGTAAATTAATTGGTTTACGTGAAAGTTATAGTGTTTACAAATGGTGGGAAAGATACTGGGATTTTTAGGTTTTTTTTCATACTAATAATGGCGGCGATCAGCGAATTATGGCGGCGATCAGGGACTTATGGCAGCAACCAGCGACTTATGGTGGGACTGCGGGACTGCGGCGGACATTCTGACATTGGGGGGTACTGACTTGGGGTCACTGACATCCCCAAAAACACTAATACAGTGATTAGTGCAAAAAAAAAAAAACTGACACTGTACTAATGGCAATGGGGAGGAAGGGGTTAACTTTATTTTGCAGGGAAGGGTTATAGGAGTGAGGGGAGTGTTTTACTAGGGGGCGGGGGTGTGTACTGGACGGGACAAGGCTGATCGAGAAAGAGAAACTGTTCTTTCTTGATCAGCTCATCCTCGAGCTGACAGGGAAGTGACAGACAAAACAGCTACTGCAGCTGTGCTGTCTGTCACTGTTTGCCGCCGATCGCCGGAACATAGTCGCTAACGAGCGGCTGTGACCCGGTGACTCACATCTGCGGCAGTGATCCGCGGGACAAATAGGGCGGCGGCGCGCCTCGCGCGCACCCCCTATTTGTTTACAAAACACATGTCTTAAAACGTGGTTTTGCCTGTGAGTGCTGCCCTGCCGCCGTATATGTACAGTGGCTGGGCGGCATGCGGTTATTCATGTCTCTCCTTTCCCTTCTTCTGCAATATTCTAAATTAAGTCTCTCTAAAGATCTATATAGGGGACTCAGGACCTCCTTCCTCCTGCTGGTGACCACTCTATGATGCATCTTAGAATTCTATTCACTTTTCCCACAGCCTGGCCACACTGTTTGTTCATTTTGCGATCATCTGAAATAAATACTCCCAAATCTTTTATCTCTGTAGTGCTGCCTATCACTGTTCCCCCAATGTTGTACTCTGTCAAAGGATTCTTTTTCCCTAAGTGTATTATGCTACATTTAGAAACATTGAACTGCAGTTTCCACCGCTTTGACCAATTGTCCAGCAATGCCAAATCTTGTTCCATGATACAGACACCTCCAGGGATATCAACCCTATTACAAACCTTTGTATCATCTGCAAAAATACATACCTTAACCACCAAACCTTTAGTTATATCACTTACATATAGATTAAATAGAACAGGACCTAGTACAGAGCCTTGTGGTACACCACTAGTGACTGGTCTCTGTTCTGAATGAACCCCATTTACAACCACGCTCTGGTAACTAGCCTTTAGCCAACTGTATATTGACTGAGCCACCAAAGGGTTAATTCCTAGCTTGTACAGCTTTTGTATTAAATCATTATGTGGAACTGTATCAAATTTCTTGCTGAAATCAAGATAGGCTATGTCCACAGCACCACCCTGGTGCAAAACATTGGTGATCTAGTAAAAAAATTCAATCAGATTAGTCTGATTCACGCAACTTTGGATCCAGCAAATTGTGTTTTTAGGTGATCAATGATCCTCCTTTTCAGGAATGATTCCATCAACTTGATTTGACTTAACTTTCATAGGTGTGACACTTATTGCAGCTCCCTGAATGTTTGCTTAGTTAAAGAATGCCTGCCGACCACAATACGTGTATATATATATATATATATATATATACAGTATATATATAATGTAGCAGTTTGCTGATGGTTTACCACGGTTATTGCTGAAGCTATCAGCCATAACCCTGGTAATCTTTTTTACAGCCGACAATTGTCTTTCACATGAAAGTGATCCAAGAGGCTAGTTAGCCGCTGGATCACTTTCAGAAGCAGCAGGAGTCATCCCCCCTCCAGCCACTCGTCAATGTTTCTCGGGCTTACCACTTTTAACAGTGAGTCTGGAAAATGATCTGACAGTTCACACAACTGGCGCTAGAGGTGATCAGAGACCAGATCATCTCTGATCTCCTCTATGATCTTGGAGAACCGGAGCAATGCCATGAGGTCTAGGGATCTTTTGATCTTTTGCTTTTAAAAATAGAGGAGATATTTGGGGTTTTATAGACTCTAGATCTCTCTATAAAGAGGACCTGTCAACCTTTATTTCCATTACAAGGGAAGTTTACATTTCTTGTAATAGGAATAAATGTGCTAAATAAATAAATAAATGGGACAGTGTAAAAAGAAAAAAAATAAGGAAAAGAAAAATTCAAGCACCCCCATTCCTCCTTGCTTGAGCGGAGAAGCAAACGCATATGTAAACGGTGTTCGCACCACACATGCGAGGTATCACCGCGGACATTAGAGTGAAGACAATAATTCTAGTGCTAGACCTCCTCTGTAACTCTAAACAGGTAACCTGTAAAAAATATTTAAGAAAAAAGCTTTAATGTCTTGCCTATGGAGATTATTAAGTATCGCAGTTTGTTTCCATGCCTCTAGCGTGAGCAATTTTAGAGCATGACATGCTAGATATCTATGAGTAACATCATCTTTCATAGTTTACAAATTAATTGGGTTATATATATTGTATTTTGTTTTTGTTTTGTTATTTATTAAAGTGTATTTTTTCCAAAAATATTGACTTTGAAACACTGCTGTGCAAACACGATGTGACATAAAAAATTGCAGCAATCACCATTGTATTCCGTAGGATCTCTGCTAATATATATATATATATATATATATATATATATATATATATATGTTTGGGTTCTAAGTAATTTTCTAGCAAACATACTGATTATTATTTGTAAACAAAAAGTGCCAGAAAAGGCTTGGTCTACTCAATCTGTGCTTTTTATGTTCCTATAACCTAGAAAAACCCACCTGCATCCACCGTCAATTGATCCCACACTGGTAGAGGCAGCCAGAGATAGGAAGCTCCATTTTCTGTTCTCTCCTACTCAGCTCACTGCCTTTCATCATGGCATCATGCTAGGGGTCTTCGGAACCCTGTGATGATGCCAATGTGGCAGCCAACAGGCAGTGCCTCCATCATCGGGGCACTGCAAACTGCACCCTCCCACACTACAGAACACATGAAAAAAGACCTGGGAGCCAGGATGCCATGTAACTAGAGTTTTAAGATTTAAATACATAGTAATGTAGATTAGGTACAGGAGAGTAGAGAGGAAAAGAGCTGGAGACATATTATTAATGGCATCCTAGAGTCATGATGTAAAAGAAAACGTAATTCATCAGACCAAAACTGTCTAGCTTTTATGAACATCCAGTTTATAAATCAATAAAAAACACAGATTGCAAACTGGAAGTGAAAAGGGCAATTACACAGAGCAACAAATCATATTTCAATGTACTGAAGTCAGATGTCTAAAATATGGATTCTGATTGATTACTATTATTGAATCTTGCTCTTTGATCTTTTACCTAAAGTGCATGTCAAGGAAAAAAAATATATGGCATACATCTCTGCAATACATGCACATTCCCCATGTTTTGTGCAAGTAGAGAAAAATACCTGCTGACGTATTGTAAGAGACAGCTCCCGGTCTCTGGTTATAAATGGAAGTCAGCAGGATGGACTCCTGATCATGTGGCCACTGTGCTAGCCAGTCACCATGATCATACAGATGGGAAGTCCATCCTACCCCCCAGCATAAAGACTGATGTAGGAGGGGGAAGTTCCCTATATCATGCACCAACAGCCAGACATGCCTTCTTTGTACATAGCATCTGTAAGAACATTAGGTTGGAGATGACTTTTTGTCACTTATAATGATGTGGTGAGATAACTAACCTGGATAAAATACTTCACCATTTAGACACTGATCAGAATGGGTCACAAAGCCGAAGATTTCTGCTGAGCTTTATATAGCTACCTGTTCTCTTTTTAGAACTGTAGTCATAACATCATAGATGAGTCTTTCGACATCAACTTCCTTTGTGGCTCTGAGATGTCATGGGACCGATTGCCCAGAGCCACAAAGGAAGCCAATGTTGGATGACGTGAAAAGGTGTGTCACAATAAACAGGGTTTTTTTTATGGAACACTCTCTTTTACTTTGCCCACCAATCAATTATGCACCATGACTCTCTTTGCATGGTACACTTTTTTGCTGACAGTAATCTGTCCCTACCATAAAAGAGCTAATTGGTTGTATTTTTCCCTCAGACCAAAGCTTCCCAGTCCTCTCTTAGCCCAAAAGTAACCCTATGCATGGCCACCTTTGCATGCCTCATATCACCACTAAGTAGCAGCCCTTTAAAACTAAGGATGAGCTCCCAGTTTGGTCTGAACTTTTGCTTGCTTTGGCATAATTTTTATTTAGTACATTTTATTAACCAATATCCTTGCCTCTTTGTGTGCATTTCAGATGAAATCAGGGGGACTGCCACAAGCAAGCGGGTCAGCAGACATCATTCTTCATGACCCAAACGATCAGGTATAGAATTTGGGGATCGTGGGATCCACTTTGCTGTCCATATAAGATCATCTTCAAAGATAAGAACCTGGTATGTATTTTTAAGTGGAACCCCATGACTTTTTTTTTGTGGGACTTCCCATTAACATCTTTACCAGACCCTCATCTAGGAAAATTGAAGGGAACACTTGTCTGTTTTGTTTACAAGCAGAAGGAAACCACTGGGAACTGCCATTTTCTGGCAATGTAATCTGCATTTATTTATAAATGTCAGTTTTGCTGTTGTATATGGTACAGATGCACCACTTCACAGATAGATTATGGGTATCCTCCAGGCATGTTTTTTTATGTATTTATTATAGGTACTTATATAGCGCCAATAATTTAGGCACTTTACATATACAGTATAGTATATTGCCTCTCGGGGGATCAGGAAGGAGTATATTTTTTCCCTGCAGGAGCAATTTGAGTCATGCTTTGCTGGAATTTTTGCCTTCCTCTGGATCAACTGCAGGTATAGGATTATAACTTTTTTTTTTTAATGGTTGAACTTTTGTCTTTTTTCAGCCAGGCTAACTATGTAGTATATATTATACATTCACCATGAGTCCTCAAGGAGCTTGCAATTTTAAGTCCCTAACTCACATTTGTATGTATTGTATGTATACTAGGGCCAATTTAGAAGATAATTAACCTACCAGAATGTCTGCAGAGCAGGAGGAAACTGGAATACCTGGAGGAAACCCATGCAAGCCATGGGAAGAAAGTGCAAATTTCATCTGGTTGGGATTTATTTATTATTACAGGTACTTATATAGTGCTGTCAGTTTACACAGTGCTTTACATGTATATATATTGTACATTCACATCAGTCCTTAAACCTCAATGAGTGTACAATTTAAGATCCCTAACTCACATTCATACTAGGGCCAATTTTGGCAGGAGTCATTTAACTTGCCAGCATGTCTTTGGAGTGTGGGAGGAAACCCATACAGGCACAGGGACAACATGCAAACTCCAGGCAGGTGGTGCACTGATTGGGATTCAAACCGATGACCCAAGTGCTGTCAGGCAGAAGAGCTAATCATTTAGCCACTGTGCTGCCCTATTTATTTATTTTTTGGTTAAGCTGTAGTTATTTATGTATTTATTGCTTTGGCACACATTCCTCAGGGCAAAGCCCATCTTCTGTGGCATTTGTTGCCATTTTGTTGCCTATCCCTAGCCTAGAAAATGACCATTACTGCTTTTTTAATATTCAGCTGTCAATGACTTCAACGGGGTTCAGTTTTGGTGCCCAAACTTTAGCAACGTTCAGGAAATCTGCCTCTAACCAAACCCACATTGATTAGGCTTATCATTATTTGAACCTACTTTTACATGGTGATAGTACAGGAATTATGTACTGAAATACACCTTAGGGCAGGGTCAGCGGATGTTTGTTTTTGTTTACAAAATCAGAAACAATGGTATTTTAATTAAACAGGCATCTACTTTTCAGTGGAAAGCAAGATACTGCTCTTGGATCTTAGGCTACAGAAAGACAAATTAGGCCGGTCACTTCGTATGACAGCTACTTGACATACCAAAACAAAACACATTTTTACACTTCACTGAAAAGGATATTGATTTTTTTTCCTTCCTAGTAAAAATGAGAGGTACTATGAAAATAAAAAATAAAAACAAAATGTGTAATTTTAGCAGTAGGTGATGAGACTATCCAATCCTTTTGAACAGCTTTTGGGAACCAGCATGATTTGTTTATCCCAAGGCATGCATAAACATGCTCAAATGACAAACTATCTATAATATGATGTATCTAATGTTTATTGAAGGTAAGGCATATATTTCAGCAATAAATATGTAAGAATGAAAAGCTATTTGCCTTTTTTTTTCTTTTTGATCCAGTATTTGGAAAAATATTGCATACCGTCTGTTCTACAGTGGCCTTAAGTGTTTTTTTTTTTGTGAAATGTTACTAGAATGTGCTGAGTGAGAGTCCTATATTTTTATGCTGTTTCAAATGTCGCTTTATGCGAGTGAAATACCCTCCTAAGCCCCAATCTCTGCAGACGGTATGGCAACTTGCTAGTTCAACAAAATCCGTAGGCAATATCAACTCCCCAAGATGACTCAAAGTAAAACCAGTATAGGTTATTCAACGCTTGTAAGTGTAGCCCTCTTTGGGTGGGGGGGGGGGGGGGTTATGATACGTGACCCTCCCCAAACAAGTTATTGTGCTAAACCTGCAAGTAAATAAAAGAACCAGAACCTTCACAAAGTGGTAATTTTAATAAAGCTGGTAGTGCTTCCACCCAGGACAGGGCCTCTATGAGTATTGGGAATATTTTTCCTACTAAAATAACCAGTAATCTAATCAAAGTTATTGTAAACAGAAGAACTACTGCAACCAGCCATTAACCATGAACATATAGATGCCCACCAATATATAAATAATCCAAGATTTATATAAGAAAAGATTAATAACAGTACATACATCCAATGTACAAACAGGTACAGTATTATCAGCAAAGGGCCAAACAGGAGTCCCGATGGAATGGTGCACATATACCTGGTTATATATAGTAGCTAATAGATATACCTCCAGATGAATTTTGCAGCAAATTCCGGTTGCAGGGACCCCTGAGAATGAAGCGGTATCTGTCTTTGTGTCAGAAACTTGAATACAAGATCTGCAGTGATGAGGAGACTCTCCAGCCATTACCCAACCACCCTGGAATGCAGTCCTAATTATCTGGCACTATGCACATGAGATAGTAACAGGACAAAGAAAGATGCTCTGTTTGTCTCAAGGATTTATCAATAAACTCAAAAAACTATGGGCAGCTACAGTTAAACTATTAGAGCATAGAATTACTTGTATAATCATCTTGTCTAATCTGGTATTAGTAGCATGGGCAGGACTTGTGGCTGAGACTTTCTCTCTCTTCACTTCTTCCTTCCAGGATCTTTTCCCAACAACCTCAGAGTCAGGAAGTGACATACATAATCATACATTACAGTGTGATACCAGTAGCTGACAGTAGAGGGCAGTGAATCTTCACACAGGGTTCAATGGGGGTTTTATGGCATTCTTGTCATGGTGAAGAGCATTAGAGGATAATAACCTTCTAACTCTTCACTCCAAGAGGGAAAAGTTTACAGGAAGTATGGGCAAGTTGGGCATGTCTATCAGGGGAATATACAAACTAGCACCAAAGAGGAGGAGGAAAGGGAACATACCAAAAGCACAAAAAATAAAAAATATAACATGGAACATCAAAATATTTTTCTAAAAAGAATCATCCAACCCGCCACTAGTGAAAATATCTCCCTGTTCAAACAATATATTACCACGTGCTTTTCAAATAATAAGTGTCCAACCACATATAATCATACACACTATATCCAAAAGTGTCCAGTGTCTTATAGTCCAAAAAACATAAAAATAAATACGTCCCACTTGAAATCACTTCTTAGTACTGTTGAAGATCCTCAAAGGTCAGCTTCCACAGAGACCCTCAAAGAAATCAAAAACTCAACATAGTGCATTACCTTAATCACCTAATATATAACACTCCACACGTGTATTTAAAATATATAAGTGCAGAAAAACCGTGAGAAAAGAAATAACCACTGCAACTTGAGTAATAGTGTGCGGTTCGTGGTCAGGAAGCATCTGCGGCACTTTCAATGCAACCGCACACGTGAGGCCCGAGCGGATGCGCGGATTGGCTTTTGCACAAGTGGAGTGTGAAATCCTAGCTAGCTATTGGTTGTGACCGACGTCGGTCAGGATTCAGAGTTCGGCTGCGCTAGGCTGGAGGAGACGCTGCCCTTCTGGAGGGGAGAAGCGATTAAGTCCCGGATGTGACGAAACACGTCAGAGAAGTGACGTCGGACGTACGGAGCAGGAACCGGTAGTGATACGGTGGCCATCTTGGAGTTGGGAATCGCATGGATATCCACCCAGAAGCTGCTTGGTAATCCCCAGACTGTGGGGTCTTTTCCAAATTGCGCTAATTTTATTGTATACATATAAGCAGATTCATTCCATGGTATGTTACGGTCTTACACTATTACTGTCTCATATACACCCTGCATGGATCCGAATGACCAGGGAACTGGCTGGTGATACCATGAGGGGATGAGAATACTACTATAAAGTAAAGAGTGGAGACAAGGAGGCTGAGTAGTGTTGTGGACTTCTCCATACTGTACCTTACAGCGGTTTTGGTATTTCTTTCTGGTAAGGGTATATATGCCAGAAGCATTAGAAGTGATACACTATTGAAGTGATTACACTGAGTGGAACACATCACTTTTTTGGCACAAGTTGCAGTGGTTATTTCTTTTCTCACGGTTTTTCTGCACTTAAATATTTTAAATACACGTGTGGAGTGTTATATATTAGGTGATTAAGGTAATGCACTATGTTGAGTTTTTAATTTCTTTGAGGGTCTCTGTGGAAGCTGGCCTTTGAGGATCTTCAACAGTACTAAGAAGTGATTTCAAGTGGGATGTATTTATTTTTATGTCTTTTGGACTATAAGACACTGGACACTTTTGGATATAGTGTGTATGATTATATGTGGTTGGACACTTATTATTTGAAAAGCACGTGGTAATATATTGTTTGAACAGGGGGATCTTTTCACTAGTGGTGGGTTGGATGATTCTTTTTAGAAAAATATTTTGATGTTTATAACTTTCTGGGGTGGAGAGTTGTTTCTATTTGGAATTGCGGGGTTGTGTGGGGCACTTTGAGGATTCTACCACATTTATTTTGATAACATGGAACATACTGCTGCGGCAGCACAAACTTGCATGTCTCCATCCTAATGCATGTAGTTAGTTCCTGTTGTTACAAACACTGAGTTGCATTGATGAAGGAACCATGTGCGGCACCAAAATGTTGGCTGTCCTTGACCTGCATGACATTTCACAAATAAACAGGAGTTCATTTTTAAACTTGTGCTGGTGAAACTTGCTGTGTTCTATGGTTTTTCACAGAGCCATCCATCGCTGGCAGACAATACTACTACTGAGCACAACTCATTTAAGTGTATGGAGCTACACCACAACCACCCTTCAACCATGTGTAATGCACGCAGTTGCAGTGTGGTGGTGTGGCATTTACAGGTTTAAAACACATGGTGAGGAGGTGTTAAACACCTCTGCAAAATTATTCAGTGCAGATTGCTTTTCATAGCAGCAAGAGCTGCCTCATGTGAGAATGAGACCTAAGAAAGTGCAGCCCAGAACTTTATCACTTCTTGTTCTGTTGTAAAGTCCGGCAAGGAGTTATCTCCATACAGTCCTAGTGTCTTCTTTTCCCTGGTTAACGAAAAACCCATATCTCCAAACATCCTGATGCATCTGCACTTCAAAAAAAGTATGTAATGCATATTTTGTGTAATCGAGGCTTGCCTACGACACCATCTAGCCATTACACTCATTGACATTTAATGACATTTAATTAATAAGGGAAGCCCTCTTCCAACCACAATGCCACAACAGGAGACAAGTACTCTGCGGAGAGGAATTGCTGTTGCTCACAAAAAAAAAGATCTAAGTGCACATTACTTAAAATTAAAGCAAAGTCCATAGAAGGTTCAATGTACAAGCAAAAGCAAAGTCAGCAGCTTTGCTTGAGTGGTGATCTTCCCGTAGCGACCAATGCCTTGTTACCAAATGGAGCATAGAGTTCTGTTAACCTCACCAAATGTACATTTTCATTTTCTTCTTTAACCTTTTCTTGTATGAATCTGCTTCTTGGTTAAAGTAGATTGCACGATATGTAGGTCTTTTGTAAAGCCTGTGTGTCACTTATCTAGTAGAGGCCAAACCGATGAGATGGCTCTCCTCTACACCTCCTGTCTTCTTTGTCCCCTGAGATTGATGACAGGGTAGGACAGGATGCAGAGTGGCATGGGCTCCTGTAGTAATTTTTGGCTAGCAGAACTGGATCTTGTCGTGAAGTAGAAACTGAAGAACAGGACCTCCTGCTGGATGTTGTCACAGAGCTTGCAGAAGCAAGAATGTGGTCAGACAGGCAAAAGTTGGCAACATGCTGGGAATGGGGTTACAGTGGGCAGCAGAGGAAGATGAGAGCATAAACAGGAGCCAGGTTGAGGTCAATATCACAAGCAAGATGTGAAGTCGAGAAAGAATCTAAAAGGCATGTATCGAGGTCAGGCATAGTCAGAAGGCAAATACAGGAACAAGCAGGGTCATGAGTCACAGAAGCTGATGAGCACTCAGCATTGACCTTGAGCCTCGCAGTGCTTTAAATATGCCACTGGGCACCAAAAGTCCAATCAGCAAACATTTTCATTAGTGTAAAATATGCCCATTTTTAACCATTGAAACCACTAAGCAACTTATTCTCTCCCTTCTTATCTATCGCCTTGACTATTGTAACTCCCTCCTCATTGGCCTACCTCATCGCAGGCTATCCCCTCTTCAGTCTGTAATGATTGCTACTGCCAGACTCATCCACCTTACTAACCGTCCCATATCTGCCACCTCTCTCTGCCAATCCCTTCACTGGCTTCCATTGCCCAATGGATAAAATTCAAAACATTAACAATAACATATAAAGCCATTTATAACTCTGCCCCAAATTACATCACAAATCTTGTCTCCAAATATCACCCAAACTGTTCTCTCCGCTCCTTCCATGAGCTCCTACTCCCTAGCTCCCTTGTCTCCTCTCATGCTCATCTCCAGAGCCTCCACCCATCCACTGGAGCCCTCTACCCCAATCTGTCCGACTTTCACCTACTCTGTCCTTTTTTAGGCAATCCTTGAAAACTCTTTATCTTCAGGAAAGCCTATCCTGCCTTCAGCTAATAATGGAATCTTCTATTCCTCCTAACAGTTCATCCCCCACAGTTATTAACTTTTGTTCCACCTGCCCCTCCTTCTTAGATTGTAAGCTCCAAGGGTCAGAGCCCTCCTAACCCTCTTGTATTGAACTGTATTGTTGCTGTATTGTCTCCCTTTACATTGTAAAGCGCTAAGAAAACTTTTGGCACTATATAAATCCTGTATAATAATAATGTGCACACAGCCTTAGATCTATGAACAGTTCTGCAGGCTATTCTGTGTGTATGAGTAGCACTATGTGCAAGAACAGGACATTGGTTATCCTGACACTTTGTAAACAGTAACAATAAATTCCTTTTATTTTGCTTCATTTTGGTCTGTTAAATATGCAGCTGAAAGGGTTTGTTATATATATTAGTTATGTTCAAAAATACCTGTTGAACCAGCCAGAAATCTAGAGAGCTTGAAGATTCCTATAAACTCTGCATTGTTATCACAAACACTGTTTTCAGCCATGTGCAGTTCACATCTAAAAAACTACAGAACACTTCCCCCATGTTATAGAGATGGGGAGACAAGGAGGTGTTCTGTAGTCCTAGCACACTCTGCACGCTGTGCTGTACATTATATACTCACAACACCACTGCACTCTGCACATTGTGCTGTACATTATATACTCAAGCCACTGCATTTTGCTTACTGTGATGAACATGATACACTTACATCTTTACAGTCTGCACACGAATATGTAAATTATATGCTCACACTGTTGCATTCTGCAAGCAGTGCTGTACATTATGTACTCACACGGCTGCATTAGGCACACTGTGCTGTACATTATATGCTCACACCAATGCACTCTATACACTGTGCTGTGTGGTATATACTCACACTGCTGCACTCTAAACACTGTGCTTTACTTTATGTTTTCATACCACTGCACTTTGCAGACTGTGCTGTATGTTGTATACTCACACCACTGCACTCTGTACACTGTATGGTGCGTTATATACTCATACCACTGCACTCTATACACTGTGCTGTACAATATATACTGAAAACACCGCTGTGCTCTTTACATTGTGCTGTACATTATATACTCAAAACACCACTGCGCTCTGTACACTGTGCTGTACAATATATACTCAAAACACCACTCAATTGCACTCTGTACACTGTGCTGTACAATATATACTCAAAACACCACTGCACTCTATACACTGTGCTGTACAATATATACTCAAAAGACCACTGCACTCTGTACACTGCGCTGTACAATATATACTCAAAACACCACCATACTCTGTACACTGTGCTGTACAATATATACTCGAAACATCACTGCACTCTGTACACTGTGCTGTATAATATATACTCGAAACACCACCGCACTCTGTACACTGTGCTGTACAATATATAATCAAAACACCACCGCACTCTGTACACTGTGCTGTACAATATATACTCCAAACACCACCACGCTCTGTACACTGTGCTGTACAATATATAATCAAAACACCACCGCACTCTATACACTGTGTGGTGCATTATATACTCAAAACACCACCGCACTCTATACACTGTGTGGTGCATTATATACTCAAAACACCACCGCGCTCTGTACACTGTGCTGTACAATATATAATCAAAACACCACCGCACTCTGTACACTGTGTGGTGCATTATATACTCAAAACACCACCGCACTCTGTACACTGTGTGGTGCATTATGTACTCAAAACACCACCGCACTCTGTACACTGTGCTGTACAATATATACTTAAAACACCACCGCACTCTGTACAATGTGTGGTGCATTATATACTCAAAACACCACCGCGCTCTGTACACTGTGCTGTACATTATATACTCAAAACACCACCGCACTCTGTACACTGTTGGATTCATTGCTTACTGTATGCCCCTTCTTATATATTTCACATTTCTCCTCCTGTGGTAGCTGCCACTGTGTGCTGTTCCCCTCATTTTCACTTGAAAGCAGATTGCATTGATTGTCCTGGACCCGTCGGTGCCCAGAAGGGCGCACCTTTGCCAGTTTAATTAGAAACTATAAATAATAAGAAGGTTTTCAAACATATTGTTAATATTATTTATATTAGGCAGGTCACACTCTGAAACATAATAAAGGATGATGAATTCTCTTTAGGTAACATACGCATCTTGAATGCAGAACATCGTCAATAATTTCCCTGGCAATACTGACAGCAACAGCCAACCAGAGATGATGGAGCTGTGGATACAGATTTGCATGAGCTTTATTATTCATGGCTCACAGTGTTTACTTTATCAGAGTGACACCTGCTGGTGAAAGCCTGTAAGTGCCAGGCACAATCTAAGGTCTTTATATTATGGCAGAAAAGAAAAAAACACATAAAGGGACCTCTTTCTTATTTGTCACTTCGGCAGTTTTGAGTACAAGCAATTTGCTTGGTTCATTAACAAGAGTAATCACAGAGCTGACCAAACAACCTTCCTATATAGCTAAGCATAATGGAAATTCGGACTCAGTCCATATACAATAAAAAGCCCTCGCTATGAAATGAATCTTAAAAACAAAAATTTGGAAGGAAGCCGTAAAAAGATTGCCAAATACATGCTACTAAAAGCTTAAACAGATAGTAAACTCTGAAAAAAAAATTAGTCGGGCCCCTATGCACTGCAT
Organism: Staurois parvus; assembly: GCF_062004578.1. Classification (NCBI taxonomy): domain Eukaryota; kingdom Metazoa; phylum Chordata; class Amphibia; order Anura; family Ranidae; genus Staurois; species Staurois parvus. The sequence continues at coordinate 2,456,687 of NW_028317843.1, forward strand.
ACTAGCATGTTATGTCACCGCTCCTGGTGCTTGCTCTGTCTACCTTCCGGGTTCATACTTTCCGTCCATTTGATTGGCTGGACTGTGATGATGTCATTCTCACATATATGCACGGGTGTCACCAGCATGGCATGGCACTCTCTGCATTCAGAGCACAATGTGCTTGCACTAGATCAGGGGCGGACTGACAACTCATGGGGCCCCCAGGCAATAGGGGATCATGGGGCCCCTGTGTCCTTGCCCAAACTCAAAAAAGCCTATGAAAAAGGTACCAGGGACATCTCATGGGGCCCCCTACTGACCCCGGGCCCTCGGGCAGTGCCCTAGTTTCCAAATGGTCAGTCCGCACCTGCACTAGATATATCTTGGGATGGAGCTGATGTTCATAACTGATAAAAGGTGACTAAATGGTTAGCACTTCTATCTAGCAGTACTAGGGCCTTTGGTTCAAATCCCAACCACGGCACCACCTGCCTGGAGTTTGCATGTGCTCCCTGTGCCTGCGTGGATTTCCTCTGGGTACGCCAATTTCCTCACACACTCCGAAGACATGCTGGTAGATTAATTGACTCCTGTCTAGTATGTGTATGTATGAATGTGAGTTAGGGACCTTAGATTGTATGCCCCTTGAGGGTCAGGGACTGGTGTGAATGTACAATATATATAAAGAGCTATATAAGTACCTGTACTACATAAATAAAGGTGCAAGTTCAGGCCAATTAGAAGGCACCTAAAGTTAAGACTTTATAAGCTTTCCTGTAGGACAACGCTAAAAATGTAAATACCTCTTTAACCACTTCCTGCCCAGTCTATAGTAATATGATGGCCAGACGGGAGCTCTCTGTTTCCAGGAGGACTTCATATGGCGTCCATGCTTCGGCTCTATCTGTCACCTGCTGTGTCCACTGAACACAGCGGATGACTGATCAGTGTACAGGGTCTGACCTGATATCATGCAATCGGTGTGCCCAATCACAGCAATAACATGACAGTTGTACACAATGAATGGCTTTCATTCATAGCCATGCATTGTGCAGTATTGTGATTGGTCACAGTGATCACATGGTACAGACAGGGCCAATCACAGCACATCTGTACCATGTGATAACTGTGGCCAATCACAGCTTTCCTAATAGTACATAATGGCTATAAACATATGGCATTCATAAAAATGATTGCTTATAATAGCAATCATCACTGTTTTAAGCAATCATATTGTTAAATCCGGATCACCTCCAAGGAGTAGTACAGTGTTGTTATGGTGACACCTCACTGCTCTGGTCACAGCATGTAACAAAAAAATGTATTAAAAAAAGAAAAAAAAATTGTGGAAAAAAAAGTAAAAAATTAAATATATGTATATAATTATTTTTGCATACTGTCATCAGTCAGTATCCTTGATCACTGCCACAGCCACACCTGTCATATGATGACACTGTACTGCTCTGGTGACAGTATGTAAAAAACAATTGTTTGGAAAAAATAATAATTTAATTTCTTCATTTTCAAACAAATTGTGACAAAAAAAATTACAACCTCAAAAAAATGACCATGCCTCTTGCTCAACACCTTAGATTGGGGTCATTTAGGGGGTATTTGTACTGTCCTGCCATTTTAGGGACTCAAGAGATGAGATAGGCCGTCAGTATGTCAGGACTGATCAATTTTCAAATATACTATATATATACACCACAGTTTGTGGACGCTGTAACTTTCACACAGACTAAATAATATACACTGATTTGGGTTATTGTTACCAAAGAAATGTAGCAGAATACATTGTGGCCTAAATTTATGAAGAAAGGGTTTTTACTTGCAACAGTTTATAACAGAAACTAAGGAAAATGTGTTTTTTTTTCAAAATATTCTATATTTGTTTTGTTTATATAACAAAAAATACAAATAAAAAACCCTGGTGATTAAATACCACAAAAAAAGCTCTACCTTTCTTGAAAAAAAATGACAAAAATGTAATTTGGTTACAGTGTTGGATGACTAATTGGCATTCAAAATGACAGCACTGAAGGCTGAAAACTGACCTGAGCAGGAAGGGGGTGAAAATGTCTGGTACTGAAGTGGTTATGTGGATGGTTTCAATTTAAAAGTGTTTTTTTTTAACCTAAAAAAAACTATTGAATGACTTCCCCACTCCCAATATCTCTTCATAGATAAATTCTAAGTGAATGACATTTAGTCAGGACTAGTAGAAGGATTTTTGTTTATACAAACAAGAGTGAAATTTCCTGCCCCTCAACCCACTCTACTGTCCTCCTGCCTCCTCCAACCCCCGCCCCACTGTCCTCCTGTCTCCCCTCCACTGTGCTCCTGCCTCCCCTTCCCCCCCTGTCCTCATGCGTCCTCTCCTCCCGCCCCACTGTCCTCCTGCCCCCCCCCCACTGTCCTCCTGCCTCCCTCCCTCCCCCCGCTGTCCTCCTGCCTCCCCTCCCCCCCGCCACACTGTCCTCCTGCCTCGCCCCCCCACTGTCCTCCTGCCTCCCCTCCCCCGCCACACTGTCCTCCTGCCTCCTTACCCTTAACAATTTTATCACCCACATCCCTCACTGTCTATAGCCACACTGGTACCGCCTTCATGTTGGACCCATAATGTGATGGGATACAGCGTGAAGAATGTCACACAGCACTGAAAATTTGAACTGTGCTGAACTGGCACTAAACAGTGGTATGTAATGGGGGGGCGGGGTTATACATTCCCTGCATCCTCTCACAGGCTATGGGCAGGTGGCAGGTGAGACACATTAACCACTTCCCGTCTGGCCCATGTATATAAACGGCTGGACGGGAGCAGTGCAGGGGCGGGTAGCCTTTCATAAACGGCACCCGCCATTTTAGCCTGTGCGCGCTCCCTTGGAGAACATTGATCGCTGTATGGGACCTCTGTGTGAGGTCCCGATCATGTGATCACTGATTGGCATCATTGCTTACTACTAGTGAAATCTGTGAATGATCACAGAGATCACATGGTACAGGGCTATTCACAACAGCCTTGTACCATGTGAAAGCTGTGACAAATCACAGCTCACACAGTATTTCTCAATGGCTGCAAGAATGCAGCCAGAGAGAAAGAGAAATGATTGCTTTTACAGCCTTTATGGGTGTAAAAGCAATCAGTGTAAAAAAATAAATATAAATCTTCATCACTCCACACAAGTAGTACAGTGTCACTATGGTGAAACTGTACTGCTAGGGTGACAGTATGTTTAAAAAAAACCCATAAATAATAATATAAAAAAAAATGTAAAAAACATTTTTGAAAAATTATAAATTTTGGTTATTAAATAATTTGGGTTATTTATTTTTTTTAATAAAAATATAGCTGCATAAATTTTGGCCAAGATTTATGAAGAAAGATTATTTTTTAAAAAATGTTTGGACTTTTTCATTTATATAGCAAAAAAAATTAAAAATCCCAGTGGTGAATAAATACCAGCAAAATAAAGTTTTATCTGCCTCATAAAAATGCTAAAAAGTTCATATGGGTACAGTGTTGCATGATCGCGCAATTCATTCAAAGTGTGACAGGGCTGAAAGCTGAAAATTGGCCTGGACAGGAAGGGGGAAAAGTGTCCGGAATGGAAGTGGTTAAAACGTCCATGCTGCGCCAAGTAGGAGAGAGGGAACAGCATTCGGGATACGGGTAGTTTCACCCCTTAGTGATTGCAGGTAAAACAAATGTTAATGCCTGAACACAATTTTGCAACTTTGATTTGAATTAGTAAAACTGTACATACTGTATGTGTATAGAGAACCCTCAGCGCAATAACCTCCTAAGAAACATATATGTGTGGCTAGCATATAATGTGTTCCAACATGTAAACCATAAATCAATAAAAAATGCAGCACAGCAATAAACAAAAATATAGTGCTAAATATTAAATGTGCATATATAGTGAAAACAGAAACTGTGCCAGTGACAATCAATGTGTGCACATAGAACTGCACATAACCAGTGCTAAAATTGAATTGTGCACACAGATACCAAATACGATGTCCTTAATAGTGGACTGTCCCTTTAAATCTAAATATCTTCACATGAACTTGTGTGGTATATCTCCTCAAGATCGTGATCCAAATTGGATGAAATTGAAGTGTAAACACACTAGCATAAACGTATACGGTGCTCCTGTATCACCCCTTAGTGCTCACCCACCTCCAACATTCTATTGCACTCACCTCCAAGTTTGACCCGTAATGACAGGTCAAACTGCGCTTTTCCCTTTAACTCGGGAGGGTATACTGATACACAGATCTTCACCACCATTAGCCAGCACTTTTAAATATCTCCAGATCCACATCCATGTGAAAAGAATGCTCAATTGCAAATTATTGCCAATAAAAACAGCCTTTATTAAAATAATCTAGTAAACACACATTTAAAAGTGTCCTCCTGGGACACTACAGGGTTAAAACTCACTGTACAGTGTATTCTGTAAGCAATGTGCAGAAATCCCTTTTCCAAAATGGCGGCACGTGCACTTCCAGTTTGCGGCCTGTCGTCATTGGCGTACCCTACGCGTTACGTCACTTCACGTGACTTCATCAGGAGAACTATTTTGTGTATCCAACTGGATTATACCTTGTTTTTTCCAGGACAAATTGGGCTTTTTTGGCGGTAAATGGTAATGGATATCTCCTGATTTATTTTTTTAAGGAAAACTGGCCCAAAGTAGTAAAAAAAAAAATATTTTGTTGTATATTCCTTGCTATTACCCTAATTTACCATCAAAGAACAACCCAAAATAAATCCTCCTGTTCCTGACCATCACAGTGATGCCACATGTACTGTATATGCTAGTTGTTATTTGTACCTGTAGCAGGGCCCAGTAACAATGGTGCGCATTTTGCTTTTTTTTAACCTACCTAAAACACACTGACACTAATACTAATGTAAAAAATGCTCTTTTAAAAAAAAATCCACTTGGCAGAACTACTGCTACAGGGTGACAGGGCTGAGCAAAATCATGTACATATATATGATTTTGCAATTCCAGGTAGGGGGCGTGTGCGCATGCACCGCCTTATCTGCACCGCCATTGGCGGCTACAGATGTCGATCAACGTGTCCTGGCCGGAGATTCCCACCGATCATCGAGTATCACTGACAGGAGAAAGACCTCTGTGTAAACAGCAAAGGTCTCTCCTGCCAGCAGTAACATGCTGCTGTGTATTTCTCTGCACAGCAGAAAAATACAAAGCAGTATGTTTTCCTAGGAAAACACAAACAGCACACTTAGTAAAACACACACAGCACACAGTTAACCCTTTGATCACGCCATATGTTAACCCCTTCCTGCCCAGTGTCATTAGTACAGTGTCAGTGCTTTTTATTAGCAATGATCACTGTATTGGTGTCACTGGGGATGTCAGTGGCAGTTAGTCAGTTCCCACCTAGTGTCAGAATGCCCACTGCAGTCCTGCTATAAGTCACTGATCGCCACCAATACTAGTATAAAACAAAAATAAAAATTCTAATATATACACCGCCATTTGTAGACACTCGAATTTTCACGTAGACCAATTAGTTTACATGTATTGGGATTTTTTTTAGCACAGACATGGAGCAGAATACATTTGGCCTAAATTTATGATGAAATTTGATTTTGAAATTTTTCAAAATCAAAAATATAGGTTTTTTTTCAAAATTTTCGGGCTTTTTTTGTTTATAGCACAAAAAATTAAAAAATGCAGAGGCAATCAAATACCACCAAAAGAAAGCTCCATGTGTGGGGAAAAAAAGGACCTAAATTTAATTTCTGCACAGTGTTGCATGACCGTGCAATTGTCAGTTAAAGGAATGCAGTGTTGTAACACAAAAAATGGCCTGGTCAGGAAGGGGGGGGTAAATCTTCTGGAGGGCAAGTGGTTAACACAAAATTGAATTGGATCATAGGTAATGACAATCTCACATGCATTCTCAATAACAATATGATAAAACCTCTCTTTCCCTTTGTGGGACCATGGCTGACCCTCTTTTACATCATTCTCTCTCTCTTGTTCTTCCCCCTTTTTTTTTCTTCCCTTGTTTTTTCTTTGTACTTATTGTTTCTATAATTACCTTATGATGTATTTTTAGTACCTGACTGGTGTTGTGGTCATGCTCATAGGGGCTCCAATATTATACATTTTCCATAGTGAAATATGTTTTGGAATGTTGATAATTGTTTCTGTTTATCCTCTTTATCTGTGGGTTTCACCAAGGGGACTTTTGGTCTTTATATATATATATATATATATATATATGCAATGTTCATTTCTTCAATTTTTCCAAACACTGTTCATGCTGCCAATGATTACATGTAAATGTTGCCCTGAGAGCTCAATACCTCTCGTCTTTATGTACCTACTTCATCTTTGTACATTTGTTTTTTTTTTCAATAAAAAGATTGGAATATAATAAAACAAATCCTACCCAAACTATACTGGCCTGACAATTACCTTGACCTTTGACCCTTACCTTGGCCCTTACACTAACCCTAGCACTGATCTAATTAAAAATTTGATCTAGCTATTTTTTTCTTTTTTTTTTTAATTATTATTATTTTTTTAATTATTTTTTTTTACACACTAGTTTGTTGATATTTTTCTCCTCCACAAGGATGCAGCTGTTCAGAGGAGAAAGAAAACACAGGGGCGGGCTGCAAAGTGAATAATCACTGTGATAGCCAATCAGAGGCTATCACAGCAATCAGGTGACCTGGAATCGATAGTCTCAGGTGAGACCCGGGCCTCTTGGTGAGCGCCTGGACTCTGTGATGGAAGAGCGTAGCACAAACATAGGTACGCATATATATGTGGCCTCACAGATAAAGACCCACTTCTGTGAGGTCACATATATGTGTACAGGCAGTGTTAAGGAGTTAAAAATCAAAATCCCCAACAAGTGGGCACAGATTCAGATTTACCGCCCCCCTTTAATAGCGCCGGCCCTACATTTAGGTTAGCTAGAGCGTGATGTATCACAAACAAATGTTTTCTTGAAATACTATTTTTAACCTTTATTCCTAATTTATTGCATTGCAGTGCTGCTGATCTCCTCCAGCCTCTGTTAGGCCACTTCTTGTCTCTGCTGCACATTATTGCCCAACTTTCCTGAAAACAGTGGACCACGCCTGCACAATGTGTGTCAGCTTGTAGTCTTCACCAAGGATGTGTGTAACAAGGTTACAAGGCAGTAGTAAAAAAACATTCTGCTTGGGTTCAATGTGCCAACGTTTCAGCAAATTTTGTTCGAAATTTGGTGAATCCAAATTTAGAGGCAAATCCTTTTGGGTATCTATTGGGTAAGAGGGAAGAGCTTAAATCTTAAATTCTGCTTAAAGGCAAACTACTCTTCAAAAGAAAAGGCACGTAAATATGGGCACTGTCATGGAGGACATGTACTGTACCAATGCAAAGACTTAAAGAGAAAACACCATACTGCAGGGAGCAGGTATTTTTATGAGGCTTTGAGGGAAACTTTGAAAATACCCAAATCCCTTAAATAATATGCTTGGAGGGTGCCTAAAATCAGATGTAATATTACAGAACAGTATGATTTTCATGAACAGTCTCAGCAACAGCGTACACCGACAGGTCTGATTTAACTGTGGATTTTATTTTTTTATTTTAAAATGAACTACATACAGCAGCAGCATACCAATCTGATTTTTAAGTTAACAAAAGAAAAGTGTTTTCATGTAGCTTTAGCAGAGAAACATATCTCTTTGTCAAATGGAATTAATCCCACTTATAGAATTTTTCCAGTAGTTTACTGTGTTTTGCCTCATTTCCACTGATGCAAAATTGTCTCTAGCTGGTTTCTCTCTAGCTATCAGTAAGAATTAGGAGACCACAGTGTAAAACTGATCAGCAGCCAGGGCTTTTTTTCAGCGGGGCCGAAGGGGAATGCAGTTCCAGCTCCTCCAGCACTGAATGTATGTAATGGCAAGGGGTATGCGGTGTACTCTAGGATCTATTGATGCTGGCTGCTGGGGTATCTATTGTCAGTGGTGGGGATCTGTTTTTGTGTGAGGTTCTGTTGTTTGTGGGGGATCTATTGTTGCTGGGGTCATATGTTTCTGGTAGGGATCTGCTGTTGAGGGAGAGGTTGCTAGCTGCTGGGAGATTTGTTGCTGTTTCTGGGATGGGGTCTAATAATGCTGGTGTGGAGCTTTTGTTGCTGGGGGTGATTTTTTGTTGTGAGTGGTCCATTGGTGTTGTGTGGGGGATCTATTGTTGCTGGTGTGGGGTCTATTGCTGCTACATGGATCTATTGTTGCTGACATACAGTCTATTGTTGGGGGACCTATTGTTGCTGGGGTGGGGTTCATTGTTGCTGGGGGAGTCTATTGTTATGTGGGGGGATCTATTGTTGCTGGGTTGGGGGGTCTGTTGTTGCCTGGGTATTTATTGTTGCTGGCTGCAGGGGATCTATTTTGCTGCTTGTTTACTACTTTTCTTGTTATTATTTATTTAATATTTAGCACCACAAAATAATATGTGGTTCTGTATTCTCTAAAATTGACGATACTGGGAGATGGGTAGGGGGTGGAACCATGGGATGGTGCTCAGAAGAGGGTAGGGGACAGAGACAAGGGGGCAGAGACTCAGAAGGGGGAGCTCCTGTACCTATTCTCTGAGAAAAAAAGCCCTGTCAGCAGCAAAACATTTTTAATGAGTGAGAATTGTTCAAAATGTACACAAAACAAAGAGAACAGAGAAGAGTTTTACTACAAAATATCAAAACACTACAACAAAAGACTTACTACAAGAATTAAATGGTCAGCTTGTGCTTAATGGTGTGCATTGTGCTTAATTGTATGCAGCACGATAGATGGAAGTAGGGGCCACAATATTTAAAAAGTATGAGTTATGTTGTGGATACAAAGGAGGGATGGATGATCTGTAGTTGTCAGGAATGGATTCACCACTGGTGGTGGGACTCACCTGCCGTGTGGGCTGCAGTACCAGGGCTGGCCAGCGGGTGCTCTCAGCAGCCAGAAGCTCACTCCTGCAATCAAGCCATCACCTGAGGCTGATTGCAGGAGGTGTATTTAAGGAATGGCCAGGCCTGCAGTCAGTGCCTTGGTGTATTGTTTCCCATGAGCCCCAGTACCTGGTATCCTGTGAATCTTCTGTTGCCGACCTCTGCATTGTTCCTGATCGTCTCCTGTTTAACCCCTGGCTTGCCTGACCATCCTTCTGCCTGATCCTCTGTACCGCGCTGCCCATGAGTTACTGAACCCGGCTTGTGAACCTGACCATTCTCTGTCTGCTCCTCCGGTACCTCGCTGCCCGCACATTGCTGACCTGGCCTGCCTGACTACACCTTACGCTACCCACACGATCCATCCATCCATCCCGCATGGATCTGTCCCTGTTACCAGGTCTGCCAGCCTCTTCATGTCAGGCTCCTTTCCCCGCACACCTCTGACGACGCTCTCTATCATTGCCAGATGTACTCAGGGGTCGCAACCTGGTCTCAGTCTGCTCCAAGTCCATCCTCACCATCAGGAGCCCTGGTGAATAAGCAGATTGGGACTTAGACCCCACACCCTGAGGAACCCCGTGCTGTGGGCTGCTAGAGACGCTGCCAGGTGGTGCTTAACAGTACCAAATGGCCTGCCTGACCAATCCACCTCTCCAGCCCTGACTACACCTGTGTTCCCACACATTTCTGGTCATACCCGGATTTCTAACAGTAGTTCCGCAAAAGTTACCCAGGAAGGGCTAACCTTATTTCTTGCAATTTCAGTTCAACAAATGCACTGTGTTGTCAGCCAACAACAGTCAAACAGGGGATTTGAATGAGTGATTGTTTTTCTTTTGTTTTGTTTTTTTTGTTTTTTTATTTTGCCCTAATATACATTTTAATCAACTCTTCATGAAAATTCAAAACTTGGCCATTGTATGAGGACAACATTCTTGGAAACCTTTGGCCAACCATTAAATATGACCTTTTTCATTGTTAACAGTTGTGATGTATCATGATCTATAAGTTACTTATTTTCATGTAAAATATTTTCATGTAAAATGTCAAAACTCAAAACAAAAGCTTGTAATAGAAAAAATTATTTAGAAAGAAAGCAAATGATTCATCAACAAATGTATGGTAAATTCTTGTCAAGTCTTCTATTGACTCTTTATAAGTAGACCCTTTGTGGTTGGTTAACACTTGTGGGTTGCAACAGGACGCTTGCTTTTCCATGTGTTTTTAGCCTATTCCTGCAGTTCATGTATAGGGAAGCCTGTTGATTTCAGTGGGTTGCTGTACACAAGAGAAAGATAGAAAAGAAGTCCCTAACCCTTTTCAAAAATCACGCTGCACTGAAACACATGGTACCACAGCACCATTATTTTTGCTATGGGCAAAAATGCATGCGATAGCAGATGCGTGAGGGTGTTATCAAGAATTAACGGTTCTTTCACACAACTGTTAAAGGGCAGCTCGATTCTGGGCATTTTGGGAAAGCACTTGATTTTGCACAAATTTCCAACCCACACTGATGTGAACTTAGCCTTATTGTTCAGCTAGTACGTAACATGTAATCCAAAAATGTGATAAAACTAAATATAATGAATATAAAAATTAACCACAAATAATAGTGCTACCCTTAAACATAAATAAATAAATCCACCACCAAATATGTGCATTAATTAATAAATTATATAGAGATAAAGTATCCTCATAGAGTCCATTCAGTAAAATCCACACATCAGTATTGCTTATGATCCTGAGTAAATGAAGCTATGAAGTCTTCCATCACCAGTGCAAACTCCAGTGCATCAAATTGCACACTCACCAAAAGCTGGTGAATAACCAGCATATCTTTGTTTATCCAACACTCCACAGCTTGTCTCCAGCTTAGAGATATCCAAACAACTCCATATAGTACATGTAGGTAGAAAAAATACTCGCCATAGTGCAATAACGTATATAAAAATGTATTCAAATACACCCCCCATAAAACCGCACTCACATTGAGTCAGAAAAATTCAAGCATTTGTTAAAATCTTTAACACATAAGAGCATCCAGCTCTATCAGCAGCGTCTCACCAGCCTGCCTGCAACCAAGATGGCGTTGTTGCGACCACGTGATCCGGACACGTGGGTTTATCTCTATATAATTTATTAATTAATGCACATATTTGGTGGTGGATTTATTTATTTATTTATGTTTAAGGGTAGCGCTATTATTTGTGGTTAATTTTTATATTCATTATATTTAATTTTATCACATTTTTGGATTATAATTTACAGCGGGTTGATAGTAGCAGCTCCCATCTTAATATATTATAAGTATCTTGTGTGAACACATAGGCGCGATGATTTGAATCTTGTGTTTGAGAGAGAACAAGACAGACACGTTTCAGGATTTATATATTTAATAAGTTTAGTACGTAACATAGATGTAACATTGTTTGAAACAGGAAATACTTTTGTGCTAAGATCAATACCGATTCTTCTCTGGCCTGACGTAGAAGAGGGGAATATTTCATGTTATTAGTGATGCTTACTACTTACGATTCCACATACATAACACGTCGTGTAATTAGTTTAAAAAGTTCCAGGAAAGGAATAATGTTGTCACTTGAGCTGCACTCGAAACAGTACAAACTTCTTTGTAGATGGATCACTCATGCAGTGGTAGGAACTCTCTTAGGGGATATGCATCACTAATGCATTAAAAAAATGTTTAGAGGTAGTATCCCTCTGGTAATTAAGTATAATTTCTATTCAGCGTTTTATCTTTCAAGTAGAGAGGTTAAATCCTTCTGGAATTAAAGTATGTTGGATGCTAGAGGGAGCCAAGGGTCAACTTATAAGTGCATGTTTGATGTGGAACCACTCAGCAAGAGGACAGAGATTAATACGTCTTTTGTACCGCTTTTCTTCAAATGTTTAGCATTTACCTTAAAGTAAAACTAACAAAATAAAAAAATACCATACAGTATATGATGCATTTTGTCACTAGCAGATTTTGTTGTCCTTTGTGAAATTTAAATTTAAAGACAGTTATACGTATAGAGGGAAGATTTACTAAAACTGGTGCATTCAAAATCTAGTGCAGCTGTGTATGGTAGTTAATCAATTACTAACTCCAGCTTGTTCAATTAAACTTTGATAAAAAAACTGGAAGCTGATTGGTTTCTATACAGAGCGCCTCCAGATTTTGCACTCTCTGGTTTTACTAAACTCCCCCATAGATTCCTCCACCTATGCTACACAGCACAGATGGACAAATCTCCCACTGTTGCTATTGTATTTTGACAGCCAGCCCCACTGTCATATTTAGGCTGAAAAAAGACACAACTCTATCTTGTTATATCAGTAGAAACATAAATAAATTAAAAAAAACATCCATATACACAATCCTATACCCACAGTTGATCCAAAGGAAGACAAACAAAACCCCTCCTATGAAGCATGATCCAATTTGCCCAGTGGGGGGATTATTTTCTGATCCCCCGGGAAGTAATTGAATGTAATCTCTAGTGTTATTGCCTATAAATGTTATTATCAAGTTAAATTTTGCGCATTTAGGAATGCATCCGGCTTCACTTAAAAAAAAAAATCTACTGAGCTGCCAAGAACTGTTGTCCAAAGGTGGATATATTGCTCCTCCATAGAGTCAAGGAGTGAGTGAAGCTACCCTAAGAAAGGAAAAAAGCCTGAAAGAAAGAAAACTAATGTAGCCACCATAACTAGTAAACTAAAAACATTACATTTTTGTTCCGAGATTTAGACAGTAAGGGTATGTTACGAAATAGTTCCAGACCAAACTCTTTTTAATCAGTTTTGGATAGACTATGGAAGGGTTAGAATCTGTTTAGAATTTTACTGCTGTTTGTGTTTTATTTTTTTTTTTTAGGTACAGATACGCTTTAAATCATAATACCACTTCTAAGGTGATGGTCCTAATAAAGACCATATGAATGCTACTAATCAGGTATTTTCAGTTGCTTTCAAGCTCTTTCAACCTCCTTTCTATCAGAAAAATTATGAAACGTATAAAGGCAACCAACAACCAACAGTTCGATTACAAATGATAGGAAAATCACTTAGATGTACTTCAAAAACAATGGTAACCCAAATATAGTAACATATAAAAAAACTAATAAAAATGCTAAAGATTACTGGGGTTTCAACGTTTTAATATATGAATATGTTTTAAAAAAAATCAAAGGGGAAAAAAAGAAAATGTGCAAGCATAACAGTTTCACATGGTGACAGGCTAGTAATACAAAGGTTCATGATATTTCTGAGATATGGCATTATTTAGTGCTGAGAAAATACAGAATAGGTTATTTTATAACCAGTAATTACAGTATGATGAGATGCATTTCAGTAGAAATAAGTATAGCAAAACAGAAAAGGGAGAAAAAAAAACAGGTTAGATTCTGCAGGAAACAGCATTATGATTTTAAAGTATTTCAGATCATGTGATGGTGGCACTGAATGGAGATCCATGGATCCTGAATTAAATAGAGCTTATCAAGAACCATCCCTGAAACCTGATCTCAGTTTCTCATTATCCATTATTACATTGACCCTAGTGATGGTTTGAGAAAGGGACAGGGTTAAGATAGGAGTAAAAACCTAACATGGGTTCTAACTCTTCCCCACTCTATCAAAAACAAATCAAGAAAAAAGTTTTGGTTTGACATACACTGTAAGAATGTAAAATGAGGCCAGAGCTGTTCTCCAGTTTATAAAGGCTTCACTTCCCCATGCAATTGTCCAGCTCAGGAAATATTTTAAAACCCCTTTCTCTGAGAGAAAAATGTTTCAAGCTGCAATTGTTTGCATAATGTTAAAGTGTACCTGCTCCCAAACTATAGACAATACACTTTTTATATATATTCTTAACAAACAGTAAATGAGCTTTAGAACAAGCCTTTCCCAATGTCAGTAACTACCTGCTTTGTGAAGCAATTCATCCTTAAGGATCACAACTATATAGTCAGATATCAGTCAGTTTCTAACAACTTAAAACAGTGAACTTCAAAACGTGACCAGCCTTTGACTTGCCTTTATCTGGCCCTTAGAATACTATTACTCCCACTGATCCAAAGGTCTCCCCCCGCCCACTAACAACAATGATAGGGCACTATTTCACTATTTCTTCCACTGACACCAATGATGAGGCACCATTCCTCCCATTGTCACCAACAAAGGGTCACTATTCCTTCCACTGACACCAACAAAGGGTCACAATTGCTTCCAATGACACCAACCATGGGGCACTTCCTCCCACTGATACCAACTTTTAGCACTATTTCCCCCACTAATAACAACAATGGAGTACTATTTGTCCTCCAAGTGACCACAGGTAATTTTCTGGTCACCACAAAGTCATCAGTCCAGTTCATCCATAGAAGGCCTTGCCACTGGACATGCTAAACAAGATCCTGCTTCCTGTGCATGGAGGAGAAAACTCAGGAGATAAACATCACATGGCACATGGATTTTGGTGAGTAGAAGGGCAATTTAAGAAGTTTGTTATGCCAGAGATTATTTAAAGAAGTTACAGTATATGGTTATAGCATATGTTCCTATTTTATAACATCAGCATTGTAATAACAATGCAAAAAATACTTATGTTTGACAATCCAATATAAGACTACTTGAAAAATCTCCTTCTGCCTGTCTGATGGCCCTATAGTTCCACAACTTCCTGGATTCCCTGCATGCTTTTTAGCTTTACTTTCAATTTCCAAGGACGAATGTCCCATGGTACCTTGCTGCCTGCAAGTGGTGATCCCTGTACTGACTTCACCTTTTGAAACTCCTCCTCTCAGCACCTCTGTAGTTTAGAAGGCAGGCTCTGTGAAATGTGTGACACAGCAGTACCTATTAACAGGACATTGTGGATATGTGTCACAGATTCATTTTTGAGGATCTTCATTCAAAGTAAATTTAAATACTTTAAGATCATTCAAATAAATAGGAGTGGGCTAGAAATAACTAAAATACAATGTGGAAATAAATATATGACTTTAAATTTTGAATTTGAGCTTAAATTGCAGATATCTAACTCCGTCTTTCCTGCAGTAAATTGGCCCATTCACGCTAGCTTGTGCTAATGTCCATTGTGCACCTGTGATGCAATGCATTGTGACAACATACCACAGTGTTTAGCAGTGCTGATCAATGCAACTCAATGGGGTTGATTTACTAAAGGCAATTAGACTGTGCACTTTGCAAAGTGCAATTGCACTCTGCAAGTGCAGTTGCTCCAAAGCTTAGTAAATGAGCAGAAGCTCTGCTAACTTCCTTCTTCCAATCAGGTGCAAGAAAAAATTCCGTTTTTTTTATACTTTCCCTGCATGTGATTGGGTATTCTTGGCAAAGGGAAGCTTTACCTCATATACTAAGATCTGGAGCAACTGCACTTGCAGTGCAATGGCACTTTGCAAAGTGCAGTCTATTTGTATTTAGTATATCACCCCAATGCATCTGGTGTGAACAAGACCAAAGACAAACCAGTCTACATCCTCCTCCCAGTCTGCCCGCTTTAGTCTCATATTTGTGGTGTTTGTCATCATTAGAGAATATTAGAGAGTAGTATATTGCAGTGAGATAAGAAGATCAGAAGACGCAAACCTTGAATATGGAATGGCTGATAATGACTGCTGCATGCACCTCTATAACATTGGCATACATTTATAAGATAATTACTGTTAAGTATATCTCTTTTTCAGATGTGAATGCATGACATAATTAAAAAGACACCCTGGGAACGCAAGGAAGATATGAATGCTAAACAAGATCATTTAAAACCCAACATTTTTATGTTTTATATAGCGGTAGAAGTATGAAATCTTTGGTTAGGACTAAAAACCTCCTGTGATGGTGACAGATGACAGCGGGTAACCAGCCTGTTTTAGTGATCCTCAGAGGGGGTTCTACATAGAAACAGATTTTTACGCAAACAGTATTATATATGCATTCAAGATATCATTGGCCATGTCTTCTGAGTAAAGGCAAAACATTTTTATTAAAAAATGAAAAAAAAGGAAAAAAAATCATAAGAACTGACCCTCTTTAAGCCCTGGTTCACACTAGATCTAACTTTGAAAGCGTGCAACTTCACTTGAAGTCGCACAATTTTAAAGTCTGATAGGAGTGCGACTTGGGTTCAACTTCATAGACATCTGTGCAATTTCATGCACAGATTTCTATGCAAGTCGCACCCTAAATCAGCAAAAGTAGTGCAGGAACTATTTTTCTAATTGGTGAACTCCGGAGTCAGAGTCGCACCAATTAGACCAGTTCCATTGCTGATGATTGCATGCGATTTGTCAAGCAATTTGAAAAGCCAAAATGCATGACAATTCGCATCAATGTGAACCAGGGCTTAGTCTGTGAACTTAGTTGGTCTCTGGACCTTTTCAAATGTAATATTGCAGAGGTGCAGATCCAATCCACTTTAAAACCAATGTCATATATTGTCCATTTTATCTCCTTATTATATATTTATTTATTTCAGGTACTTATATAGCACCGTCAATTTACGCAGCGCTTTACATATATATATTGTACATTCACATCAGTCCCTAACCCTCAAGGGGTGTACAATCTAAGGTCCCTAACTCACATTCATACATACACATATTAGGGCCAATTTAGACAGGAGCCAATTAACCTACCAGCATGTTTTATAAAATTAAGTTGCAGTGCCAGGAATGAGACCTCCCTTCAATACTTCTTTAACCAATGAAGTGATCTAGCTCCAGTATATTTATATAATGCCACCATTCACCACATGTGCTGAGCTTAAGATATATAGAGAGAGGTCAGATATTCTTCAATATACACGGATCAGCCGTAAAGTTTTGACCACTGACAGGTTAAATTAATTACATTGATTATCTTGTTATAGGGGCATCTGGAAGTTAGGGTGATACAGAAGACAGCAAGTGAACATGTTGTCCCTAAAGCTGATGTGTTTAAAGCAGAAAAAATGGGCATTGTACTTTGTTGTGTATGGGGCTGCATAGCCACAGACCAGTCAAAGGGCCCATGCTGACCCGTGTCAACAGCCAAAAGTACCTACAATGGGCACATGAGCATTATAACTGGAGCACAGACCAACTGAAGAAGTGACCTGGTGTGATGAATCAGGGTTTTTTTTTTCTAGCAACATGTGGATGGCTTGGTGCATGTGTGTGGTTTACCTGTTGAAGAGATAGCACCAGAATACAGTATGGGAAGCAGGCAAGCTAGTGGAGGCAGTGAGATGCTTTGGGCAATATTCTGCTGGGAAAATGTGGGTCCTGCCATATATGTGGATGTTACTTTGACACATACTACCTAGTGTACCTAAACATTGTTGCTGACCAAGTACATCCTTTCTTGGAAATGGTATTCCCTGATGGCAGTGTCCTCTTTCAGCAGGATAATGCACCCTATCACACTGAAAAAATGGTCCAAGAATGTTTTGAGGGAAACAACAGCAAATTTGAGGTGTTGACTTGGCTTTCTAATTCTTCAGATCTCAATTTATTCAGTTATCTGTGGGATGCTCTGGAAAAACAAGTCTGGTCTATGGAGATCTTGCATCTTACAGGACTTATAAGGATCTGGAGGTCTAGTTGTGGCCATGGGTCGGGACTGTTTTGACAGCAAAATTGACTATTTTGGCTGCAAAAGGGGGACCTACTCAATATTAGATGGGTAGTCATAAGGTTATGACTGATCAGTGTACAGTATGTTTCAACCATGAATGGTCACTACAGTCACCAGGTAGTTCAAAATGCACATTCACCAAAAAGAAGGACTTCAGTGCCCCGTAAAGGTTAATATGTATTTAAATCTCCCAGTGAATGAAATGCATTTTCAAGCCACAGCAGTTTATGTAAGTCTTGTTGCTGGCTTTTATATAATTTTATTCTTTGGAGATTTATTTTTCATAAAAACAACATTGCCACACGTTTCTCTTTTTTATGACCATATCATGGGGAAGATTATCTTGTACTGAAGATTGTTTTCTGAACATTCTGTTCGCAGGGAGATTTACATGCATATTGACCTTTGTTAAGTATAAAGGAAAAACTTTGTTTTTAGTTTTGAATAGAGTGAAGAGGAATTAGAACCCCTCTCGTTTTTTTATTGCTGTCTGTGCCCCCATTAGAAAGATACAGCCTTTCTATTTGTTATGTTTACCATTATTACTGAATGAAAGTAAAAGAATATCCTACATTTTAAGTTGCCCCCGGAAAAGGAATAGTGGGGGTTAAATTCCAAATAGGGGACTCTAGATTACCTGGTGATAACCAGGGATTCTGTCTCGTACCTGTATGCAGAGCCTGAGATGATGAGGGTGGCCTCTTGCACAGTTCACCTCCAAGCACCCCTGGACATTGAGACAGGGCCTGCAGGGGCAAAGGAAAGACACAAGTGCCAAAGTGTAGACACTGTGACTAGGAACATGGTATCTGACGAACACAGGTACAGCTGGTGATACACTGTGGAAAAACCAAGTCTAGTGGATGGGGGAGTGAGGTCTCACACAAGGACACAAAGACGTAAGTAGAATCAGAGTCAGTAACAGGCAGAAACTAGCAACAATTAGGCAGCAAGGTACAGAGTCACTAGGCAGAAGCATGCTCAGTAGTCCAGGCCAGGGTCGATAGCAGAGGTAGACAGCAAACATGAGCAATCCAAGAGCAAGGTCAGTGTCAGGAATGGACTTGCCAATAGTGGTGGGACTCACCTGCCTTGTGGGCTGCAGTACCAGGGCTGGTCAACGGGTGCTCTCAACAACCAGAGGTTCACTTCGGCAATTAGCCATCACTTGGGGCTGATTGCAGGTGGTGTATTTAAGGGATGGCCAGACCTGCAGTCTGTGCCTTGGTGTGTGTTTTTCCATGGGCCCCTGTATCTTGTAACCTGCATTCCTGTTTCTGCCTGACTTGTTGCCGACCGTGCCTGATCCTGACCTCTGCTGACTTCTCCTGTTTGATCCCTGGCTTGTGACCCTGACCATTCTCTGCCTTACACCCTGTACCTACCTGTCCGTTAGTTGCTGTACCCGGCTCGTGACCTGACTACTCTCCGCCTGCTCCTCCTGTACCTACCTGTCCAATAGTTATCAGCCTGCCGGACTACTTTGTGCTCTATATGTGTATGTACCTGTGTATCTATACCAGTTTAGGTTTGGGTTTGTTTCACCTTGTTGTATGTATTTATGTTAGCTTGGTGTTTGGTGCACTGCGTTTATGTTTTGTATTGTTAGTCTTAATAAATTGTCTTATTTATACCATATATGAAGCTTGTGTTTCCCTGTGTCAGTCCACACACTTCTGGTCACAC